>NC_081560.1:46647007-46661107 GCF_022355385.1 Mustela nigripes
AGAGAGAGAGGAGGGGAAGCAGGCTCCCTGCTGAGCAGAGAGGCCGATGCAGGGCTTGAACCCACAACCCTGGGATCATGACCTGAGCTGAAAGCAGAGGCTTTAACCCACTGAGCCACCCAGGGACCCCGAGGCAAATAAATTATTGTAGATAAAGTGCTATAGAGGAAATAAAGAAAGTACCATCATGAGACTAACAAGGCAGACCTGCTTAGGTAGCTACAGAAAGCATCTCTGAGAAGGGGCACACTAGGACTGTTAGTCACCCAATTAGTGCATTTTCCTTCTGGGCACACAGGAAGACTACATGCCCAGCCCCTTGCATCAGAGGGGGGCCATGTGGAATGTGGGTGTGTGCAATGCTTTCCACTTTTCCAGGCCTGGCCTAAACAATCCTCCACGTGTTCCTTATTTCTTACCAGAAAGCAGGTCATTCTACAGAGGATTCCCAGAAAGCTCAGGGGTTGGAGGGGGTCACATAATGGAATGGTTTGGTGGCCATGGGGCACAAGCTCCCATTCTTACTTCTGATTTGCACACACATCAACCACAATGGCCTATGACCTGAAGGCAAATAAATTCTATTTTTTAAGCCACTAAGATTTAGCGTTGTAAGTGATTAACTATTCTGAATAAGAGAGGAGGCAAGGTTACACTAAGACCTAAAGGGTATGCAGAAATCAACTGTTGGGGAGACCTGGAACAAGGATATTCAAGGCAGAAGAAGCAGCATGAACCAAGGGCCAAGGCAGGAAACCCATGGAACTGACAGAAAGTTGGAAGGGTTGGAGCCAGGTAAGCCAAAAAGTAACATGAGGAAAGGCTGCAGTGACAGAAGGGGCAGGTGACACAGAGACCTATAGACAATGCTAAGAAGTTTGCATTCCTTCTACTTTCTCCATATTTTACAACTCTGCCAATACAGTTATTTATGCCAGTGTATCCAGTAGATACTATTCAATGACTTATTTAAAATGATCAAAATCCAGAAAGATACATCACTAAGTGTATTAGTTTCCTTTTGCTGCTATAACAAATCACCACAAACTTAATGGGCTTAAAATAAACCAAATTAATTGCCATATGGTTCTGGAGGTCAGAAGTTCAAAATGGCACTCACTGGGTTAAAATCAAGGTGTCTACAGGGCTGGGTTCCTTCTGGAGCTCTAGGGAGGAATCTGTTTTCTTGCCTTTTCCAGCTTCTAGAAGCCAACTACATTCCTTGGCTCATGATCTCTTCCTCTATCTTCAGAAGCCAACTTGATAGCATCCTCAAGTCTCTCTGTGACCCTGTATCTCTTGTTTCCCCATTGTCACAAGTTCCAAGGATGAGGATGGGGACATCTTTGGGGGCTGTTATTTTGCCCACCACACTAGAAATGCCATTATTCAGCTATAAACTGAAGTCAACCAAACCATAGTGAGGAACTGTGTAACTCATAGACTCCTCTTATTATTTCCCCCCAAACTGAATATTTTACAAGATTTGATTTCCAAAACAAAGTTATAATGTAATTACTTATACACAGTGATTGTCATGTAGATTTTTTAAATTAGATTTTTCAAAAATATATAAAAGGAGGTTGTGGGGGTTACCTGGGTGGCTCAGTCGGTTAAGCATCTGACTCTTGATTTTTGGCTCAGGTCATGATTTCAGGGTTGTGAGATAGAGTCCCACTTCTGGCTTCATTCTGGGCATGGAGACTGCTTAAGATATTCTCTCTCTCTCTCTCTCTCTCATTCTCTCTCTCGCGCTCCCCCACCCCAGCTCCTGTGCACTCACTCTCTCCTACTTCATCCCACTTCCACCCCACTCTTTCTCTCTCTTGAGAAAAAAAAAGGGGGTTCCAGACCTCTAAAAATATTTGAAGTGATCCTGAGTTGGGGGCCACTAGACTTACAGAAAATTAGGCTCCTCACGTCGCAATTTCCTGGGTCTGGGCAAAAGATTTAACAGAAGGGGAAACAATGAACAGGGATAAGGTGTATCTGGGTTATACCCCTTTTGTTTTCCCTAAAAGTTTGGGGGCTACTCTTTAAAAATGTCATCACAATAAAATTATATTTTTAATACTAAAGAGGCTTGGACATAACCCATCACATCTAAAACACAGAGGACTAATTATTACACACACTTCACACCTCTGGAGGGAAATGCTCATTATTGTGTTAGAGGACAGGAATCTGGCAACTCGGCAGAATGCAAATGACCCAGAGCAATTCCACTTGAGCTCGCTTGATTACATTCCCATGTTGTCCCTCAAGGATGCTAACAAAGCTACTGGGACAGGAGGGACTTTGTAGTGGTTCTTATGTATCGATTCTACTGGATTAAGTGGTCTGCTACAACATTTAAATAATAAGAAAAACACTTGAAAAATCACCCTGGACACCAGATTCCCTGGGCATTTGCTCTTGGGGTAAATCTGTCACAGCACCAGGATGCTGTGATTTATGTAACAACTGCTCTACCACTTTCTTTCTTTTTTCAGCTCTGGGATCTTCCTTTCCCTACAACCTCCCTGAGGCCACACCCACCTTCTAGGCGGTCCGCCATCTGCAGTGATGCATTCTGGAGGGATTTTAGTCTTCCCATCACTACCCTCTTCTTCTATAGGTTTTGCTTTGCGGATCCTCTTTACCGTTTATTAAACGGGTTACTTAATCAAAACACTCTCCTTTCTTCATGATGCCAGGACTTCCATTTTCAGGAGATACTATCATTAACTTCCCAGGAAATGTTTACATTTGTTTAAATTGACTATGGTTTTTAAGCCCGAAACACCCTCCCAGGAACCTGATAAAACAAGATGACACTTTCAGATCTGATGCCTAAGACACAGCTAGTTTAGGGACCACAGATTTGCTAGCTCACACTGTGTGCTACCAATGATGCCAATGAATTCACACACACTAGCTTTCACACCCTAAGAAGCCTTCCTAAGAAGGCCTAACTCACAACGGAACCAAAGGCCAATCACAGCACTCAGAACACTCTGAGATATTTGCTTGACACTGATTCTACATTTTGCCCACTAGATGTGAGCACTCTAGACATGGAACACAGAAATCCGAGACACAAATGAGATTCAAGTAAGTATGTATATTTAAAGGTTTGGTGGAGGGCAAGGGAGCAGTGGAAGGAAAAAAAGGAGACAGAGATCCTAGGAGAGGAAGGCAATAAATAGAAAACAAAGGGGCGCCTGGGTGGCTCAGCGGGTTAATCCTCTGCCTTCTGCTCAGGTCATGATCTCAGGGTCCTGGGATCGAGCCCCGCTTTGGGCTCTCTACTCAGTGGGGAGCCTGCTTTCCCCTCTCTTCTCTCTGCCTGCCTGCGTACTTGTGATCTCTCTTTCTCTCTCTGTCAAATAAATAAATAAGATCTTAAAAAAAAAAAAAAAAGAATAGGAAAAGGAGAAGGAAGGGGGAAATGAAGGCAAGTCAAGAGAGATCCCTGTTATATAGCTGGGCTTTCTTATTCAGAAAAATACAATTTGGGCCTGATGTGTTCCTTTCTGGTAGTCGGTAGCACTCCTCCACAAGTAAACTTTATCAGACTTTTCATTCTCTGCAATGCAAACGAGGCAGCTAACTGTACAATTGCTTTGATTACTTGGTCTCTAAAAATTAGCCAGCTATTGACTCAACTTTCCTTTTTATCATGCCTCCAAGATTAAACAAATGCAAAAATTTTTTAACAAATCACAAGCTTTGTGATAAATCAGGGTAAGTGCCAGAACTATTGCGAAACTATTTTGTTTTCAGATAAAAACAAAATTCATCTTTGTCATCGAGGAGACTCTCCATACTGAAATGCTGGGCAAATATAAGCATGAACTTAAGTGTGGAGAATCTGAACAGCAGATAAAGGGTTGTTCTTTCTAAGCCATTTCTATGCCTAGCACCTAAAACAGGATGGCCTGACATAGCAAAGGCTCAAAAATACGTTGTCAGACATGGCTGTTTTATATCTTTTTGAAGCCTTGATATATGTAGCTACCGTTTGAACCAGTAACATTCATGATCTATCTGTCCCTTAAATGTATTCTGTTAGGTTAACTCTTCTCCTGCCTTGAAAGACATTTGGGGCAAATCTCATGTCTTCAGATTACTTTTAGATAATAAGAAGTCTGTCCACATGAAGTGGAGTAATTAGCATGTTCAGTCCAATGAAATATTTTGAACTCGATTCAAAGATAGAGCTCCCTGCCTTCCAGGCTCGCTCTGTTTCTGGCTACTTGCCTGAGGTGGGAGAAATCTATCCCATCACTTGCCCTTTGATACTTTCTCCTCCATCTTTCCAGGTGCCCTTTCAGACTGGGATGGGAGGAGAGGAGGGGTGGGAGAGGTCTTACTCGATTCACATCATTAAAAGAAGGCTTAGGTGCTCTCCCAGCAAGGATTTAAAGCTTACTCTTCTCGGGCGGTGATTGCATGTGTTCTCTCCTAAAATCACTGGGGAGCTCTCACCTGTAATAAATGCTGGTTGCTTAGGGCTCCTTCCCCGGCCACTGGAAATCTGGAGGCTCACCCTCCAGATTTTACCCTCCACGCGACTCTCCTGGACGACCATCTCTGAGCCTCCGTTGCATCTGCTTCATGGGAAACATCCTTTGCCCTGACAAATGTCTGATACCCAATGCGCCCTCAGGGTGACAAATTGAGAGCAACCTGACCTTTAGACCTCCTGGAGTGAGACAGGTCCCAGTCCACTGTGTTCCCCAAAATGCAGAGGACACTTATTAAACCCTCCAAGAGGCCCAGTTGAAGCTATTCTCCCTGTGCTTGAGAAAAGGGGTGGGCTCGCTCCACAGCTTTTCAGAGAGGGTGAGATTTGGAGCACCGTGTGTGGTTTGCTTCAAAATTCTAACTCCCCACCTTGTTGCACCCCCAGATGTGCATGAGAAGTCAAGAGTTATAAAGCCCCCATGTGTCCTTTGCTTTTTCTCTTCCACGTGGTGGTCTTGCCCAAATCTTGAAATGGCACATTTACTATACTGGGTGCTCAGCCAACACCAAGATTCACATAGTTCCTTTTGGGGGCACCTGGGTGGCTCAGTCAGTTAAGTGCCTGCCTTCGGCTCAGGTCGTGATCTCAGGGTTCTGGGATCGAGCACATCGGGCTCCCTGCTTAGTGGGGAGCCTGCCCCTCCCTCTCCCTCTGCTGCTCCCCTGCTTGTGCTCTCTCTCTTTCTGTCAAATAAATAAATAAAAATCTTTTTAAAAAAATAAAAAATAAAATAGTTCTCTTCTCACAATGTATTATTCAAAAACAGTCCATTTTATACTAAAATTTGAATATCTAGATTTCCAAAGTAGACTAATCAAGACAATGATTGTTCACTTGATTGCATTTTATAGTTTTTTATGTGGTTTGGGTAGGAGGTGGCTCTCTCCACAAATCACAGCTTGGAGAAACCTCTCTGGATGTGTTTTTTACTTGCTCCCTCTGTCATTTTTGGTTTCTTAGCTCTCAGCTACGGCCCATATCATCTCAGTCTCCTGGGAATATCACAGGATCAGGTTTCAGTCATCTGCAAAGTTGGATTGCTTCACTATTTATGTCCTCTACTTTCTCCATGAACTTCTGTGAAACTGTGAAATTGAGCTATTTGAGTTTGGAGCCTATTTTTAGGAACTAACCCCAGTGGCTTTTTGTGTGTTTGTTTTGTATGCTGTCCCTGCAGCCACTGACCCTTGCCCATTCCGTCAGCTAGGACTACTGCTTTTATGACTTTACAGAGAAGAGATGACACAGCATAATGGCAGAAAACAAAGAAATGGATTATTTTCTATTTCAAAATCTTGGGCCCCGGAATTGGCTGAAGATTTGGCAGGATGAGTATTAAGTAAACAAAGACTTTGTTCAAGTCCCAGAGGCCAGGGAAGGCTAACAGACCAGTGGCTAGTGGTAGAAAGGTATCAGAGAATAGGGGTCATTAAGAAGCAGCCACGAACCCCACCCATCTCTAGGCAGAGCCCTTCGAGGAGCAGATAAGGGAACCCTTCTTGTAGAACTATGGAAAATGAGGCCAGGAGCACTGTACCTGCCTGTCCTGGCACAGTCTGAAGGAGGAGGAGATGCCAAGGTGGAGATGTGTGTGTGCTGTGTTAGGATAAGGGTTAGGCCTCATCAGTTCTGAGTTTGATCTGGAGCTCTGCTCTAAAAAGGAGGTCCATTTTTTGATTCAGTTGGGATCAAGGGCAGCACCAGTAGAAGACTCACTCCCTGAGGGGGGCTCTCAGATGCTCCTGGCCTTTTTGTGGTGTCCTGCACTCCAGAAACTCCAGACCCTGCCCAGAACTCCCCTCATCCTGGCTCTGAAAGCACAACATGGCACATGGGAAAGGGCTGCAGAACTGGACCTGGGGAGTGAACACGAGCTTAGCCAGGTGACCCATCTCATCTTACCTACAGTATATGAATGGTACAACTTGCCCGACTTCATCGAAACAACTACAGTAGAATGAGAATGGTCTGGAGTCTTTGTTTGTTTGTTTAAGAATTTATTTATTCATGAGAGAGAGAGAGAGAGAGCAGGAGGCAGGGTGGGGGAGAGGGAGAGAATCTGAAGCGGACTCCACACTGAGTGCAGAGGCAACATGAGGCTTGATACAAGACAGCAAGATCATGACCTGCGCAGAAACCAAGAATAGGACACTTAATGACAGAGCCACCCAGGCGCCCCGGTCTTAAGTATATACACTGCTTGAAAGAAGTACTTATTACCACCATGACTACAGATTTGTCTTTTCCTTTCTCTTCAAGTAAGTCAAACAAATTTTCTGTCTAGGGCACAAATAAAATCTCAAACTTAAAAATACATTTCCACTATCTTTCTTGAAACGAACACCTCAGCTAGAGGGGAGCAGGCCGCTTTGAGGGCTGGGAGGTGAAGCCCTATCGTATCCCCCTGTAGCACCGAAAGTTTATGAGACGCGTTTCCGCTTGTGGACAGAGGCAAAGCTGAGGAGCCCTGAGGAAGGGCTGGCAATCAGGCTGGAGGACGTCTAGAGTAAGGTCACCAGCCTCTTCCAAATTGGCCACTGCAACTGTACTTGTCTAAGAGAGTTAGATACAGGAGTATAGTGTAGCAGAGAGCCATTTTTTTTTAATGATGAAATGTACATAACAAATTCACCACCTTCAGTATTTTTAAGTGCATGTTCAGAGCCATTAAGAATATTCATATGGTCATGCAACCATCACGGCCATCCACCTCCAGGACTTTTTAATCACCCACACTGAAGCTTGTGCCCATTAAACAAGAACTTCCCATTCCCTCCAGCCTCTGGCAATCACTCTCCCACTTTCTGTCTCTATGAACTTGGCTACTCTATGTCATTATATAAGTGGAATCACACAGTATTTGTCTTTCTGTGTTTGGCTTACATCACTTAGCCTAATGTCTTTAACATTCATCCATGTTGTAGCATGTATGAGAATTCCATTCCTTTATAAAGGTTGCATAGTACTCCAGTGTGTGACTCTGTGTGTGTGTGCACGCGCATGTGTGTGCTACATTTTGCTCATCCATCCATCCATTGATAATGGGTTCTTTCCAACTTCTGACTATCGTGAATCATGTTGTTATGAAAGTGGGTGTGCAAATAGCTTTTCAAGTTCTTTCTTTCAATTCTTTTGGGTAGCAGAGAGTAATTTTAAAATGTGATTTTAGAGGAAAGTAGAAGAAAACTAGTACCTGCTAGAAAAACCTAAAATAATGAAATTTACCTTTCTAAGGATTCAAAAAGGAAGCCATTGTTAGGATTTTCAGAGCTCATGTTATAAAAGCTTTTCTCACTACAAAACTTTTGAGAAAAATGACAAAGAACTTTTTAGATTCTATTTATTAGAGGACTATGCAAAAGTCAGGAATTAATTATTTTCATAATTGCCAAATTTTATACCT
Organism: Mustela nigripes; assembly: GCF_022355385.1. Taxonomy (NCBI): domain Eukaryota; kingdom Metazoa; phylum Chordata; class Mammalia; order Carnivora; family Mustelidae; genus Mustela; species Mustela nigripes. Next base: position 46,654,921 of record NC_081560.1, read on the forward strand.
GTCATTTATATATTTAATGTTTAGATTATAGCTTTAATTACCAAAATTGACTAAGAGAACATGGAAATATATTCATTCAATTTCTTAGAATATTTTGGTTGGAGCTAACGTCATACATACATAAATAAACATTCTGAAAATACTTCATGTGGTTACATGTAGCTCTAAGAGAATATTATGCTTTACATGATAACTTTATTCCTGTGTTTTAGCAAATACCTACAAGTAAATCTAATTTAAATGGGTGAAAACAAGGCATTTACTATTTAAAGACTCCCTAAAGAAAAGCTTTTGAGGGTGCCTGGGTGGCTCAGTGGGTTGAGCCGCTGCCTTCGGCTCAGGTCATGATCTCGGGGTCCTGGGATCGAGTCCCGCATCGGGCTCTCTGCTCAGCAGGGAGCCTGCTTCCCTCTATCTCTCTCTCTCTGCCTGCCTCTCCATCTACTTGTAATCTCTCTCTGTCAAATAAATAAATAAAATCTTAAAAAAAAAAAAGAAAGAAAAGCTTTTGAAAAATACAATTTTTGTTATTCAAATGATCACCTGTTAACTTATCTACTTCAGAATATCATGTTCTGGTACTTTCTGAAAAAGAGAAACTCTTCCAGTCTGAAAAATGAGTCACCACTTTCTTTTTATAAAACTTTACCAATTGGGCTCTTCATATTATTTTGTTGGCTCAAAGTACTATGCTGTATCTTTGGCTATTTTGAGCACACTTAAAAGTAGAAAAGAGCATCATTCAACATTGAGAAAGAATGTAAAAGGACAATATTTTCCCAAGATTGTCCATGCAGAAGCCAGCTGTCAACGGCCCAGGGAGACACTGCATGCTTTAATGAATTGTCTCACCTTCTCCTTACCGCCTCTCACCAACTCACTTTAGTTTCTTCTATTTCATTAATGGCCAATTCCTATCTCTTCTCTTTTCAGGATATTTCTGGCCTTACTCTCTTCTCTTCTGTCTGAAATGCCCTAGTTCAATAAATCCCTGACTTTTGTTTAGTGTGTTGTCTCCAGACTCTCTCATCATTTGCCACTGCTTCTGTTCTCAAGTCCACACTCCTCCGCTTGACACGGAAGACCTTCTATAATCTGACCCTGATCTTTTTTCCTAGTCTGACTTGTGCTCTTATCTCTCATGCACTCTCATAAAATATTTCATTATTTCAGTAATGAAATATATTCCTTCTGGGTTCCCGCCGGTTCCTGCCTCCAGATCTTCGCTCCATGCTATTTTCTCTGTCTTCCCTCTTTCTCCTTCCTGGAGAACTCAGGCTCTCATGTGTATTCTCATGGGGAGTTACTGATTTGTCTCTTAAGATGCTTGTCCCTTTCTACTACACGTGTCAGTTCTCTGTGTTTATATCTCAGTCCCTCATGCCTCCTATCCAATAAAAGTTCAGGAATGATCATGGGATACCAAGCAGTATCAGTAACCTTGTTTCATAATTGTATTACTCTTATGAACAGTCAGAGTTTTGAGTTATGTGCAATAATAGTAAAATAATACACAGAGGACATGCTGTGCTTTCCAAATCTATTACCTATTATCACAAGACTTCTGAAAGAGGTGACATCTCCAATCTTCATTTGACATATGAGCAAGCAAAGATCTAGGAAAAACCAGTGCTGCTGTATCAGCTGAATAGGAATTTCTGAAGGTGCTAGAAAAACATAGCACATTCACAAAAATGAAGCTCAGCCTGACCACGCACCCTTTGCTCTAGTCTCCAAAACAGCATTACCTAGGAACTCAGGAATGTCTTGATTTATGAGGATCATCAAGATTAACAAAACTTCAGATGAGACATAAGAGTGTGTTCTCTCATGAAAATAGAAATTGACTTGGATTACTTACTAGTAATGTTCTCTAGGATAGATTCTCCTTTTTACTTTTATTTTTTAAAAGACTTTTTAAAATTTATTTGAGAGAGAGAGAACATGAGCAGGAGGAGGGACAGCGGGAGAAACACCCCTACTAAGCAGGAAAGCCTAATGAGGGGCTCAATCCCAGGACTCTGGGATCATGACCTGAGCCGAAGGCAGCCACCCAACTGACTGAGGCCCCCAGGTGCCCCCAGATTCTCCTTTTTAATCCAGAGTCGCCATTAGCAGGTATCTGCTTGGATTTGCCTTGACCCAAGTACAAATCTCACCTCCAGCCAAGCTCCCATCATTGAGGTAACTGTACAAAGAATCGGGCTAGTGACAAAGTATCCCAAAGAGTGTGTACCTGTTATAAGTCACTCTTTGCCACCCCCTCACCCACCACTGGGAAGGCAATTCATAGGAAGTTCATTGAATATCTGGCTTCCATTAAGCCTCTTTGAACTGCTAAACAGATTTGGAGCATTTTACCTCTTTTGTCCATCATTTTTTCAATGGAGTACACATATGCCATTAGAAAGGAGTGTTTTTCAAAAGTATACAATGGAAAGGAACCCAGCCCTGTAGCATGCAAATACCCTGGTCAAAGCCAGCAGAGTCTGTTAGGCAAATCCTCTCCTGGAGGTACCCTTAATACTCTTCGGTGTGTCCAACATCTCTCTGTTTTACCCCCTAGCACTTAGCAACATACAAACTCTTTACCCAGAACACTGGGGATCCTTACATATAGAGCATTTTAGTATATGTTTAATAAAATACATTTGATATATCTAGATTTTTTAAAAGATGATTAAACATAAACCTTCCCTTTTTGGAGTAATCCTGGCTGTGAGCTTCTCAGCCCTTGCCCTTGTTTTCTGCAACACAGATGATTTCTAGCATGTGGTGCCCATGGAAAGCTCAGCCAAGATCATGCCATTTTCCCCTCCTCTGGGACCCAACGCCCAACAGCTCAGACATCAGTGAGGCCTCCCACAAGACCCTGTTGGCTCAAGGCCCTTTGTTAATTTGCCTAATCCTTTCTGCTGGCAAAGGCAGTAATGCCACTGAGTCCAGATCTGCATTAGTCAATAATCTGCTTCTCAGGTGTTCATTTCTCTTGCTCTCACTAATAGTTATGAAGAAATGGGAGACAGGCTCAACAGCCAAGTGTCCTGGGCTTTAGCTATGCTGAAGGTAAAAGCATTGGTAGAAAAGCCTTAATAACCATGAGTGGATGATCTTGTGGCTTTATGTACCTTTCTAGACTCCTGAGATTTAATGTTGGGTAGTTTCTGCTAAAGAATTGCCATGGTATTCTCTCAGACCCTCAGACTAGCATTTCAGAAAAGCAGAAGTTAAACTCCAGCTCCAGGTTGTCAAAGATCTTATGTCAGTTGCTTAACCTGCTTCTTCCTCTGCCAAACAAGACCTCCATTGGCCTCTGTCTATAGGCGCATCTGCGGGCCCCTGGACAAGCCACGGTGCTGGGCAAGAAGGACGGTTATGCCCTGGATTAAGCAGGAGGCTTTGTTGTGGTGCACAGGTGCTTTCTCTTTATAATGTCTAAGTAGACACAAAACAGGAAGAAAAGGAAAATAACCAGCAGGAGGGGAATTTGTAAGAATGAACTTTTATCTGATAAGAAAAGGGATTGTGTCCATCTTACTACAGTTATAATTATATTGAGTGTCTTCCCTGTCCAAGGCACTTTGTAGGTGCTAAAAACACCTACAAACACAATCCCTGACCTCAGTGTGTTTACATTAGGTGTGTATGTCTTTGGGCATGTCTGTGTGTTGCGACTATATGTATGTGTATATGTGTCCATGCATGTGGGTGTGGGGTCACAGCTAAATTGAGGTACACTGCAGCTTGCTATTCTAAGGAGCATGGTCTACATGGGGAGTCCAGGCTGACGGGCAAGGATCTGGAAAAGCTTCACAGAGAAGTCTGTGTGTGTGCTGGGCCTGGACAGGAATAGAACGTCAGCAAGCAGAAATAGAGGAGAAGGGATCTGGGAAAAAAGAAAAAAAAAAATACACGAGAAAAGGCAGGGAGTGGAAATAGTGTACCATGTGACCACGGATAGCAGTGTGCTGATGTGTACAGATTATGTCAGCTGGACCCCTGTGAGGCCTTTACCAGGCTGGGAGGCACCAAAGACAGGCAGGAGGGGTCCTCTACTTCTCTGGCAGTCTCTCAACCTATACTTAAAACACCTCTGAATCAAAATGAGCCGCATAAAGGCAAACTCTCAGCTGTTTCTCTGATTCTGCCCTTGTCCTTCAGTTTAGCAAAAATTGGCACTTTCTTGTGCTTATAAGACAGACTCTAAGGATTATACTTGGAATTTAGAGTTCTGAGGAAGTGTTTCTGTGTACACAGGAAGGCTGGCAAAACAAGAAAGGCATTCCACCTCCCTTGTTTTTCCCAACTCATTTAACTATAAGAAAACCAGGAATCCTTTAAACTCCTATAAGGTATAAGTCTCAAGTGGTTCTACCATAGTATTTCTCAAAGTACAGCTAAAACTAAAGAGAACATTCACCATTCATTCATTCTTTCCTTCATTCAATGACTAGTTACTGAACACCCACCATGCGCCAGGCAGCTGGTCTAAGCATTGGGGATACAGTAGAGAACACAGTAGGTAGCCCTCCCACCCTGCCCCACCATGGAGCTCAGGGGCTAGTGGGCGGAGACTGAGTGTAAATGAACCAAGCAAGTCAAAGAGGAAGCTGGATGAGGAGAGACACTAGGAAGATAAGGGGCAGGGAAATAACATAGGTAGTGCTGATGACATGTGAGCTGATACTTGGAGGCACAGGGGTAGAGAGTCATGCAGGGATCTATGAGAATAGCTTCTGTGGCAGGAGGAACAGCAATGCCAAAACCCTGAAATGCACCTGAGGTGTCTGAGGACGCCAGGATGCCTAAAGATGGACGAGGGAAGGAGACGGTAGTGAGACGTAAGGGCAAAGACAGCAGCAGCAATCAGGAGGCTGGAGCAAGAGGACAAGTAGGAGAGTGCAGATTGTGGAAGCAACTATAGGATAATATTTTATGGTGGAGGAAGTGGGTGATCAATATTAGTAGATACCGCGTAGAGGTCAAGTAAGGTGAGGGCTGAGAATGGACTCTTAAAGTCAACACTGTGGCGGTGGTTGGTGACCCTGACTAGAAAGGATGAGGTGGAGGGATGGAGCAAAAAAAGCCTGACTGCAGGGAATTCAGTGGAGAAAGGGAGGGAAAGAACAGACTACAAAGCGTTTTGCTGAAAAGGGAGCAGAGGAATGAGTGGTCACTGGATGAAGAAATGCTGCCAAGAAAAGTTGTTTTAATATGAAGATCTCTGGGTGCCTGGATGGCTCAGTTGGTTAAGCAGCTGCCTTCAGCTCAGGTCATGATTCTGGAGTCCCTGGATCAAGTCTCACTTCAGGCTCCCTGCTCAGCGGGGCATCTGCTTCTCCCTCTGACCCTCTCCCCTCTCATGTACTCTCTGTCACCCTCTCTCTCAAATAAATAAATTTTAAAAATTAAAAATATATATAGGGAACTCATACAACCCAATAGCAAAAAGGCAAATAATGTGATTTAAAAATGAGCAAAGGACCTGAATAGACACTTTTCTGAGGAAGAAATGCAAATGGCCGATAGGTGCATGATAATGTGCTCCACATCACTCAGAATCAGGGAAATGCAAATCCAAACCACAATGAGATACCACCGCACACCTGTTGGAAAGACTATTACCAAAAAGATAAGAGAACAAGCAGTGGTAAGGATGTGGAGAAAAGGGGATCCTTGTGCACAGTTGGTGGGAATGCAAATTGGTACAGTCACTATGGAAAACAGGATGGAGGTTCCTAAAAAATTTAAAAATAGATCTACCATATGATCCAGCAATCCAACATCTGGGTATCTATCCAAAGGAAATGAAATCACTATCTCAAAGAGATGTCTGTACCCCATATTCATTATAGCCTTATTCAAAGTAACCAAGATATGGAAACAACTGAAATGTTCCCCAGTGGATGAATGGGTAGAGAAATTGTGATATTCGGTCATAAAGAAGGAAATCATATTATTCACAATAACGTGAATAAACTTTGAAGGCATTATGCTAATTGAGATAAGTGAGAGAAATAAAAGTACTTCTTGATATTATTTATATATGAAATCTAAAAAAAGTTGAGCTCATAGAAATATATACAGCATGGTAACTATAGTTATAATACCATATTATATACTTGCAGTTTATTAAGAGACTAGATCTTAAATGTTCTCATTGGCATAGCAAAAAAAAAAAAAAAAA
>NC_081560.1:46676784-46790477 GCF_022355385.1 Mustela nigripes
GGCTCTCTGCTCAGCAGGGAGCCTGCTTCCTTCTCTCTCTGCCTGCCTCTCAGTGTACTTGTAATTTCTCTCTGTCAAATAAATAAATAAAATCTTTAAAAAAAAAAAGACTTGAGCTAGAACAGGATCAAGCCAAGTGGCCAGTTCCAGAAAAGACTGGCCAAGACTGTCCTGAACTTAATTCATGTGTAAGGAGAGGAGGCTTAGAACCATATCAGTCCCCTACCCATGGGTCTCTGTACCTAAAATGGGCATCACATAGGATGACCTAAAATAGGTGGGGGTTGAGCCATGGTTAAGGGACAGTCCCTCAACACTACTGGAAAATCCAGGAACTAGCCAGTGGGAAGGTCTCGTTATATGTGGAACATGGAGGCTAATGGCTTTCATGTACTGGGTGCTTGTAATGTGCTAAGGGATTTACTTATACGTAAATTTTATTTAATCTTTACAGCCATTCTGTGAAGACTTAGAGAATGAAGTACTTGCACAGCCACAGGCCTTTTAAATGGCAGAACCGAGATTTAAACCCAGGTCTAACTCTAAAGGTCCCACTCTAGATTCCTAGGTTATACAGCCTCTCCAGAAGGAGCTAGCTATGTCTCTGCAGTGTTGGACTGAGACAGGGAAATGATATCCATGTCCCTGAGGAGAGCCTCCAGTTAACTTGAATAAAATTGCATCTCTTTACTTGCGAAAGTTCTACCTCCCGCCTGGGGCTCAGCCCCGGATTAGACGCATATGCCTTTTTTTTTTTTTTTTTTTTTTTTTTTTTTTTTTGCCCCAATAGATCTCAATGTCTCCTCAGAGCTCTTCGAGTCTTGCCTCTGATCTCCCCCATCTCAAGAATCTATTCTTGGCTGAATCCCTGGGTTATGTTTGGGCAACAGTTTATATCCCTAAGAAACAGACACCTTCTCTTTGTAAATACAGATGATAGGTAAAGCATCTTACCTTTTACCTTATCTAAGGAGGATGAAAGATCTACTAATTCTTTCACTTGCAGAGCACAACTTTGCAGCCCACTGAGACCATCTCAGGATGCAATCCCTGTCCCCCTCCTTCTGGACCTCCAGTTCTGCTACTACACTGGTAAAGGGGAGCTACACTGACTCAGGAACCAATCTGCCTAGGTTCAATCCTGGCAGGCTACATGTGACCCAAGGGGCCCTGGATAAACCATCAACTTTGCTTTACTCACTTGCAAACTGGGAATAACAACAACACCTCCTTCAAGAAGCCTTGGTAAGAAGTAAGACAACCTATTATATGTAAAACACTTAGCTCAGTCCTGGCATAGGACAAACACTCCACAAATATTAACTGTTATTACTGGTTGAGATTATATTGCTGTATCTCCTCTGCTTGGCATTATATAGTCACTTAATCAAAATTAGCTCATTTTCAAAACACTGCAGAAAATCACGTGTTACTGCTCAAGGACTGGTATCTTACACATGGAGAAACATCCAGATAACAAAAATTGACTTGTTCTGTCAACTTCCCCCAAAATACATTACTTTTAATGTCACTTGACATTTTTCCAAGACTTGGCCTTATATTCTATAACTCATCCCTACACTAACCTGGAAGATCTACTTTGCAGATGAGAACACTGAGTTTCAGAGATGTCAAGTAATCATCATCATCATCATCATAGGAAGAAGAAGAAGGAGAGAAGGAGACATGGTAACTAACATTTGTCTTGGGCTTCCTGTGTATTATCCAGTGCTTTAAGGAACTTCTATATATGTTGTCTTTCAATTTTCAAAACCCTATGATACCCAGAGAGGGTAAGAAACCACCTAAGGGTCAGGGCTCATGGAGAAAATGGGAAATGGATAATTCCACTTCCTTAGTGTGGTGCCTGAGTTGCACAGATAGGTTTGATGGACGGCCAAGAACAATAATATCCATGGGTCTCTGCTATAGGGGCACTGCTCCTATCCTGCATCTGACTCCCTCATACACACATACACACATACACATACACTCTTTCTCCACACAGGGGGAGTTTCTAACTCTCCTTCTCACTAAAAAATTCTGTGATTGTAGCTGCATCTACAGAGACCATCTCCCTGCCATTTTCGGAGAAGCCTGAGCACAGATGGGTGTGCAGTAGTCTCTCCTTATCCACCGGGGATGCGTTCTAAGACCCTTCCGTGGATGCCTGAGGCCACAGAATGTGTAAGGAGAGGAGGTTTTTCCCATACAGACCTATGTTTTTCCCATAGATCCATTACAGACCCATATAGACCTAGGTTTTTCCAATACAGACCTATGACCACATTTGATCATGATAACAATAGCTAATCTCAACAGTATACCACTGTAACAATGTACTGTAATAAACTTGAGGGATTGTGGTCTCTCTCTTGCTCTCAAACTGCCGTATTGTGCTGTACTCACCCTTCTTGTGATGCTGTGAGAGGCTGACATGCCCATGTGATGAGACGAAGGGAGGGGAAAGACGTAGGTTCTGGGACACGGAGTTAGGTTCCCACTGACCTGCTGACAATATACATCAGAAGGAGGAGCATCGCTTCTAGCCCGCAGTGTACCAGAGCTTCCTGAAACCTCCGGAAGCAAAACCACGGATAAGGGGAGGACTACTGTAGTCTTCTCAAGGGACAGAGAACACCACTGAACCTTTTCTCAGCCACATTAAATATGATGTTCCTGCTTTAGAACAACATAAAAATGTGATTTGTTTCATCTTTCGGCAGCCCGTCTGCGCTCTGCATGTTGGCTGCAGACCGCTGTGATCCACAACCCTCCCAAGGCAGGGAGAGGCTAGGCCTGAGCGAAGCCAGAGCACAGTCCCTGTAAATCATCAGTTTCCATTCACGCTCATCTTACTAGAGTCACAGCTCTGTCGCTATCTTGATTAGTGCAGGAAAGAGGGAGTTGAGATTAAGAGAGACGATTCTGGGCGCCTGGGTGGCTCAGTTGGTTGAGCAACAGCCTTGGGCTCAGGTCATGATCCCGGACTTCCAGGATTGAGTCCCGCATCGGGCTCCCAGCTCCTTGGGGAGTCTGCTTCTCCCTCTGACCTTCTCCTCTCTCATGCTCTCTCTCACTCGTTCTCTCTCAAATAAATAAAATCTTTTAAAAAGAGAGAGAGAGAGACAATTCTGTGCTGCCCAGGAAGTACCAGATGAGTCGGTAAACTGCCCAGTTATTGGTCACTTGGAAAGCAGATTTCAGCTGCCCTGGGGTCTTGGAAACACACAGCTTGGAGAGGCCGTGGAGCAGCTGTTCCTCTCTTATAAAGCTTTCCGTGATCAGAGAGAGGAAAAACATAAGTGCTGCCCAGGCTAAGTGAAGCTCATACAATTTGAGATTCACATTTTGAAAAGCACAGAGAGGAGACTGTCTCATGCTCTGGATTATCTTGTTTGCCAGTCAATGAGCAAGAACTTGTCCAGACTGCCCAACAGGACATTCAATGTCAATCTTATTCTCACTTGCCTCTGTGATGCTTTGTGGAATGTTCACAGGCCCTGTTCAAAGGGCAAAAGATTTAAAAAGAATTATCCGCTTGGCTCACCATTACCCACTTTCTGCTAATGCAGAGATGTCATTGTAAAAGATGGCCCCATGTTAGGCACAGAAAGAGGCAAGTTTCTGGGAGTTTACACCTAGGCAACAGTTCTCAAAGGATGGTCTAGGGAACCCTGAGAGTCCCTAAGAGCATCCTGATGTCTGAGAGGTCAAAACAATTTTCCTAAAGCCACTTCGACACTGTTTGACTTGTTCAATCTCATTCTTTCTCAAGTGTACAGTAGAGTTTCCCAGAAGATACAGAACACAGGATACGGCAACAGATCAAATGCATAGGCTGAAAAGAGAATCCGATGGTCTCTCATGAGGCCAGATGCTAAAGAGATTTGCAGCAAAGTAAAACAATGACACTATTCTCACTAATTGTTCTTTGGAAACATAATTTTTTAATAAAAAAAAAATTATGTTAACATACAATTGGCAGATGGCTTGAAATAAACTGAAGTTTATTTTTTCAATTTCAAAGTTTTAATTTCTAATATGGTAAATATTAATTAATGTGACCCACATAAGGTATTTGGGGCCACCAATCACTTTTAAAAGAATAACAAGCTCTTGAACCTAAAAAGTGTGAGAACCACTGACTTAGGAAGAACCTCACTATTTTTCTCTTTGGCAGAAGCCTGCCTGGCTTCCCTAGCCAAGCCTCTGTCTGCTTCAGACTCACCACCTTCTTGGTTTTGGGTGCAGGTTCTCTCCTTTGTAGCCTTATTACCTGCCTTACCCCAAATTCTTACGATTGAATTGCCTTTCTTCGGCCTATGACATGGGTCCTGGAGGTTCACAGTTGTTCATTCTCCTTGGCAAGGCAGAGAGAGTAGCCTTCCTTGGCCTCTCTGTTCTCAGTCAGGCAGTGCCCAGATGCATGTGAAAACTGACATTTGTGTCTGGCCCATGAAATCAACAAACGCTCTGACAGGGGCTAGACAGAAAGTGATGACTCGTAAGTCTTGTGACAGAGACACCCTATAGGTTGACCACATGGACCCAAGAGATCAGAGATGAGCCTGAGCCCGGGCCCCAGAGGGAGCCCCAGGTCTGTGATGGGGAACACAAAATGCCAGCCCATCACTGGGTGGGCAGGCAGAACCACCCAGATCCAGTGTCCCCTTCCAGGTGTGAAAAACACTGTGACAGAGCGAACCTGCAGGCAGAGCCATTTTCTCTGGAGGTTCCAGGGACCTCAGGACTCCCCTCACAGATGAAGCTGGAGGACTGTCTCCATCTCTGTCCTGCAAACTGCAACAAAATATTTGCCACAATCTAATCCACCTGTAAGCAATCACTGCGCTCCTCTTAGACACCTGGGTAAAGTGCTGTGGGAAGAAGTGCAAAGATTAATAAGAAATGCTCCCTCCCTGCACTCCAGGAGCAGAAAAAAATCGTTAGCAGAGCTGCTTATTAGCAGCACAATGATCAGATTTGAGTTTCAGCTCCTGTCTCTTACCTGCCCTGCTTTCTAGAGGGAATGAAAAGTGTGCAACATGAGAAGGCAAAGCAGCCAGAGAGTGGAGAAAAAAAAGCCCTAAATAAGGCACAAGACTGGTAATCAACATCTGAAATACAAGAAATGATTCTGCCAGAGAAGCCAGTCTTTGTTGTTTCTTTACAAATGTTGTTTCTTTACCTCAAATTCAATGGTTGCCCTGGACAGAAAGCACCTGATTTCCTACCAAACTTGGAACTCCCATGTCTGACCTGGTTGTGCTCAGGTTCCCAGGCAGGATTCACCTAAGAGGCCCTTTAAAGGCACCCAGCCAGCAGGACACCCAGCCCGGAGGGCATCCGGGAGGTGGAAAGGAACTCGGAACATTCATGAATGTCAGGGTGCTTCATCTCTACAGAAGGCTCTGGAATCACAAGGGTCGGCATTAAAATGGGCTGCCTGAAGATCACCTGTCTGTCCAGCATGGCTGGGAGCGCACAACCAGGGGGCTTTCACCAGACATACCTGATCGCCAGTGGCTTGAACTTGGGCACTTGCTGTCAGAGACAGACAGGGACCTGCCACAGCCGTATTTAATGCACTCAATTCATGGGGAGGAGGAAAGCGACACAAGGAGCCTTGCTGGTGAAGCATGTCTGAAGCCATTACCCGTCTCGCTCCCTTCTCGTTCCCCTGCCTCTCACCTCCTCCAGCTCACCTCGACTGCAATCACTTCTGTTCAGCAAGGTTTTGAGGTGCTGGGAAGTGTCTTACTGTAAGCATCTTCTAATCGCTTATGAAGATTATCAGGATCATGTATTCCCAACTCTTCCGCACTATGAACATCAAAAGCCCATTAACTAATGAATTACATGCTTTCAAGGATTATCTGTACCTAAAATATTAGAAAATCACTATTTCTCTCACATATGCAAAACGACATCTTTTTCTGTCAGTCACACATTCTTTCTTCCTCTCTCCCCTACTCTCTCCTTCTCTCTTTCCAGAGTCTCTCCCTCACGCGCTCTCTGCTCCACAGACACAAGTACAGTCTCTACTTATTAGCCTACGGTGCACTCAAACATTAAAAAATGATTCAGCAATTGATCACATTTTAAGCCACTTGAAAACTGTCAAAATCGGAAATGAAGACTGTAGCTCCTTCATTTCGCAAGCAGCTTCGAGGCAAGTGGGCAAGTGGGGCGGGCTTCTCTAGAAGAACGTCATGGATTCGGAGCCCAGTGCTTATGAGAACTGAAGTGGTGCGGGCCAACCAGCAAGGCAATCGGGAGGATTAAATAAAAATAATGCCCATGAAGCATGGGCCTCAGTGCCTCCCACTGCAAAGCGCTCCACAAACGATAGCTATTGTTTTTATCAGGAAGTACTTAGGACAGAGGCCATAATTCAAAAGAAGAAGAGAATCAGAAAGACAGAGGCCATCCATACCAGACATTGTTTATTAATCCATCTGTGCACTCTGCTGAAATTGGCATGACAGTGGACAAAGCATTTATATTAACTTTTCTGATTCCCCAAGACAAGCCTGTAAAGTAGGCAGGACGGGTAATATTATCCCACTTGATAAACCAGGACAGGACAGAGGGCCAGAAAGCTCTGAAGGTGGTTTTGGTGTAAGGTTTAACAGTCATTAAGTGGAAGGGACAGAAACAGGAGCCACAGGGCTCAGGGCGCTGAAAGGGAACTGTGTTCTTCATATGGCTGATACCCTCAGTCTTTCTAATTTCTGATCCTGCCTCATCTGAAAACTGGCGTCTAAAGAATTTCAGGTTAAAATGTCAAAGTCGATGCAGTAAAAAGCTAACCCCCGATTATCCAACTGCGGCCCAGTTGAGTGAATCAATATGTTTCCTCCCACCTACCAGGTCGGAGCTACCATTTCCCTTCTGGGAGCAGTGCACTCCGTATTAGGGGCAGGGACCGTGCGCATGGTTATAGGAGAAAAGTCATGCGAGTGCAGGGACTTGACTCCCAGCAGCCCAGCTGCTCTGCTGCCTTCTGTGGCCACAGCCCCAATTTAGCACAGAGGATCACAGGCTGGCAGCTGTCAATTATGCAAAGCAGATTGCCTCCCCATGGCATTCCACATCTGGAGAAACCTTCCTTGGGAATCCATACAGATGTATCCATGCATTCTCACTGCTATTATTACCTTCAAAACTACCTAGAGAATATTCTCTTCCAAATGCAAAGATTAAGAGAAGTTCAAAATGCCTGGCATAGTTAGTAATTTTTATTAAAAAAAAATACTCTATAGCCAATGCGGATACCCAGGAAGACTATTTTTCAAATGGCATGAAATACAAAAGACATAAAAAACACCACTGAAAATGCTGCTACACTATCAAATAATTTATACTTCCTCCCGTGTTATCTAAAATAAATGACACTTTTGAGCCAATCGCATACATTAAATATGGATGATTTGTTTCCCCAAACCTTAATTCCAGGGTTTTAACTCAGCAAATAAAATAAAGAAGATAATTAAAATGACTTCTGTCCCATATCATGCATAGGAGAAACATGCAGGGTACAGGGAAGAGGAAGGTTTTAGCACAAAATATTCAGCCATTTCAATGGAAAAGAACCTCTCACAATACAGATCAATAGCTTGGGCTGCCTCTCTGTTTGCCCTGCCTAACTGGGGACTTTGCTATAAAATCTGATTACTGTTATCAGCAGGAAGCTGATTTGGCTGTCTTGCTTCAAGGAGAGTCATCCAAATTACAGATCAGCCAAAACACAGGCTGGGTGACGCTGGCACATGTAGATGGAATGTTCTGGAGCCTCTCCTTATCCTATGGTATGGGGAAGACTCTGTGGCCTGATCAACATAAACTGTTCATATATGCGACAAATACCAGATTCCCAGAACAGGGACACATTCACCTCCCAAGTTACGGGAAACTAGAGAAAATTCAAACGGGTACCAGTGCCTGGTTCTGGGCACTACGATCCACACCCCTCAAGGTCCTCCCTGGAGAGAAGTAGCTTGCTTTTTGCATCCTTTAAGAAACCCTTGAGAAATGTGTATTTGGTGCCTAATACGCAGAAGGTACTGTGCTGTCTTGTGGCGATACAGAGAAGTATATCCCAATGATATGCCTGCCATGGAGAAGTGCAGGGGAGGTCAGCAGGCACTCGGTGAGAAATGCCAAATGGTGCAAAGTTCTAAATGTTCCTGGAGCCGATAGGCAGGTGGTGCTTGAGCCAGGTAGGAAAGTGTCAAGCGAAGGGAGGAATTTGACCCATCTGGCGTCCTTCCTTTCAGAGATGGGCAGAACTTCAAATAGAAAATGACTCTAGCTTCTCATCTTAAAAAGAGAGAAGGGCCAATGTAGTCAATCTGCTATTTTGAAAAGCATTTATATTAACTTTTCTAATTCCCCAGAACAAGCCTGTGAAGTAAGCAGGACAGGTGATATTATCCCACTTGATAAACCAGGACCGGACAAAGGGCCAGAAAGCTCTGAAGGTGGTTTTGGTATAAGGTTTAACAGTCATTAAGCAGAAGCGACCAGAACAGGAGCCACAGGGCTCAAGGCCCTGAAAGGGAACTGTGTTCTCCATTTGGCTGACACCCTCAGTCTTTCTAATTTATGGTTACCATTTTGCAAAAAGTGATTGTCGGGGCCCGGGCTGGGTGTGAGGGATGTCACTGCTCAGAGAGGCAGAGGCTTCTGGAGGGGGTTCTGGTTCCTGTTGTTGGCTGTGTGGTCAGTAGTCTGGATAGGAAGGGATGGGAGGAAGGGGACAGGAAGGCGACACTCAGAACAAGCCTGTCATTCACACTGAAGATGGGAACACTTGGGAGTGAACCGGGGCTTGAAATTCTGCTCCACTCTTCCTGGCTAGGTGACCCTGGATAAATTATAGACCTCAGTTGCTAAACCTCAACTCCCTGGACTGTGAAATGGGGCAATGCCTGTCATGGCAGGGACCTCACTAAGTAATGCATCTACACCTTGGATCACAAGACATACAAACAGTCTCTAAACCCTAGATCTCACATGACTCTTCTCACATCATCTTCCACACAGTGGAATAATGACTGGGATCACCGGTCACAGATTTTTCTGGAAAACGCCTAATTCTACAACTCTTATCTTGTTCATTCATCTGACAGGCAAGATGGCCAAACTGAGATTCAGCAGAGACATTCTTTGTATTCATAGGTAATACTATCGCCCATTTAGTATCTTATTAGATCATCCATTGTTTAGACATTTTTGATGTGAGGGGTGGTAGGACAGAGAGGAGGTGGGAAAGAACAACTTTGGGAAAAAGGAACTATTTATGGAGTCTCCCCCTCTGGCGAGTGCTCAGTGAGAATGCCCTCCTGATGGCCCAGTTTCCTAGGAAACTCAGCTTGGAGACCTCACGCTGTGAGGGTATCAGCAATTTGCTTTGTAGAAGACACACACATCTGGCAGTCATTTGGGCAATATGTCACAGAGCCAATGGTAGACAGAATATATGAATTGAGTATTTTTGAGGTGAATCTTCACTCAAGTGGCAGTGAAGCTTTTACCATCTAAATCAGACTTTATGAGTTGCCTCAAAACTCGAGACTTTGCCTTCTGGTTTTACTCACCTGCCATGCCAAGGGCTGTCCTTTGTACTCAGTCTAGTTGGCATCAACATTCTTTATTTCCCAGTTCTTGCTCACTACACAGGGCTGTAAGATACTCCTCCCTGCATGCTAGAGAGAGGAGCTGGGCTACTGCTCTCCTCGGCCCTGAGGGACTCCCCTCAGCCCATGTCTCTCGAGAAGACTCCTGCCATCTGCACTAACATCCTTTAGATTCAGGAGTGACAAGGCAGGTAGATCTATCCTAATCAGAGAGGATTTTTATTTAATCATCTTGTCTTTGCTCTCGGAGTCCCTGTTGCCCACCCACATCTCTTAAGCAGTTTACGAAGCTCTTGTCAGTTAATTAACAGCCTGTCTAGCTCCCCAGCCAGGATCCTTACGGAGGCCGAAGTCATACTCAGAACAGACCAAGGTTTCAGGAGGTTTATCTGTTTGGTTGGTGAGTTTGGTCAGTTTCGTCTAGAAGAACAAATGAAAGTTGTACTGTCTTCTTTGGCATCAGATTATAAATGCGCCTGTGGCCTCCTCTTTCCGGGATGAAAATGGTGGTAGTGTGTGTGTGTGGGGGGGGGCGTTTCTTAAGCATTGTGCTTACTCTCACCTTGTGTCCCATTCACTTCATGACTTCTTTTATTTTCATTCTCTCTTGTCAAGATGGAATCTCAATTAGGTTCTGACACACATTTTTGTTAAGAGTAATGTTATTCTGCAAATCCTTTCATGTTCTATTGACATAGAGGCCATCCTTTATAAACTGTCTGAAACCGTCAGTGGATGAAAAGAGGAACAACCAACTTCAGTCAGAAACCCTAAGACTCAAAAACTCATTGAACAAGATGAACACTAACACGTTCTATGATGTATGGCTGAAAGGAAATCAAGTGCTCAAAGAGTGCAGCATCCGGAGGAAGGTGGGTAAGGAACGCAGGTGGGAGACAAGAGTGCCCAGAGGAAGCAGGAGGACTACCCAGTCAGGAGGCAACTCAGAGCCTTCGGAAAACGTGAAGCTCGGTAAATGGATGAGTGTTCTATGGAGTCAGGTGAAGTTGAAGAAATAAGAGTTGCATTGTCGACTGTGCTGGCAAAATAGCCATGACACCTCAGGAGAGAAGGGTGGGGTATAAAATGCTGGGGCGTGGGGTGGGCGTTGAGGTTCTCAAAGGACAGTCATGATATGTTCTGTCCTAAGTGCTTCACATGTACTATCTCATTTAATTCTGTGAGGTAAGTACCAACATGACAGGTGAGGAAACTGAGGTACCGGCAGGTTAACTGACTTGCCAACGATCATGCTGATGACTGATAGTGGAGTCTGAATTAAAACCGAGGCATTCTGGCTGCAGATTCTGTGAGCTCAACCACTATACCATACTATACCACTATACCACACAAACCATAAAGAATACCATAAAGAAACCATAAAGAAAGTCCTCTGGGTAATTTCTCAATTGCTTTTTAAAATACACCCACCCCAACTCCCCAACTGGAAGTATACATATTTAGGAATTATGCTGGTTCTTACATTATAGATTACCAGATACGTGAGCTTTCTTTCTTTCTTTCTCTTTTTCTTCTTCTTCTTTTTTTTTTTTTTCTAGGAAATACACATGGGAGTGAGTTGGGGGTAGTTATGGTCTGGTTACTATGAACTGAATTAGGCAGAGATAGGGTTTCTTCTTTTTGCCTATGTGTGGAATTCTCTATAACAGGTACTTTCCACCCTCATGGTTTCACTGTGACTGAGAGAAATAGATTTCATATCATTTCTCAATGGATTGAATTTTTGCTGAGAAACAACAAAACTTCTTTTAAAAGGGCCATGACTTATTCCATCTAAATCCAGTGGCTTTTTTTTTTTTTCTGTTAACAGTCAACTCTCTTGTCCACTTTCAAAATTTTTAAAGTATTTTTTTAAATTGTGGTCAAATATTCATATCATGAGATGCACTGTTTTAACCACACTCACACTTTCAGGCAACCATCACCGACATCCATCTCCAAAACTCTCTTCATTTTGCAAAACTAAAAACTTCACCCATTAAAATCTACTTTCTTTTTAGTAAGGAAGTTTCACCTTAATAGATGAAAATAAAAGAAACAATTATGCAAAGTAAAAAAGGGTTAGTCTGCTGAATGAAGTCGGTCCACAGAAAACAATTATCTTCAAACTATTCTCTATAGGACTGATTAAAAAAAAAAATCCAGACCTTTATCACCTAAATTGACAGCCTAATCTTGATATAATTCAGTTCTCTTTAAGATGGTATAACTTGTTTTAGCTTAGTAAAGAGAAAATAGTTTAAAATATTAACCATGAGGGTTATCTTTGTGACTGACACAAAACAGGATTAACATTTCCTTTGAAATATTACCCCACTGGACCCCATACCCAGGATTCTGATTCAATTGATTGCCAACATTTCTTTAAGCTTCCCTGAAAAGTCTCCAGTGCAGCCAAGGATTCCTAAAGTTTAAGGGAGTGATATGGACTGAATATCAATTTGAGGCCATGGAATAAATATGCAGAAAGCGGTGGGTCTCAGCCTTCTGGGTTTTCTGAACTCAGAGACCACTTTGAGAATGTGATGAAGTTATGGATCATATCCTTGAAATACATGTCTACTTGAATAAGCTTGCAAAACTCATTGCCTATTGCAGGGGCCCATGGTCCACCTGAAGCTCACCTTCACATGCTGAGAGCAGAAGAAGCAGGGACAATAGCCAAGGAAGAAACCTTATTTGGGGAACACCAATAAATAATGAGCCAGCTGAAAGAAATAAAAAGGAACCAACCCAGGAAACTGAGAAGATGTGGGCGGAAAGGTGGAAAGAGAGCCAAATGAAGTCAAGACCTGAGAGAATTTTGAGAGAAAAGGGTAATACAGAGTCAGATGCTATGCATGGGCCAAACAATGGTGTTGGAGATGGTTGAGAGTAAACAGCAGGACCTGTGGAACAGTCAAGCACGTTCTGCTGGAAGACTGGAGGGGGATACCATAGATGTAGAGAGGTGAGGAGGGCAGAAAGGGCAAAGGAAGTAGCCGTTAGGAGGAAACTACAAGGAGGTATGTATGTGGGAGGAGTCTCAGGACAGTGGTGGGTGCAGGGCCAGAAGGCTGAGGGTGGAAATGAGGGTACAGTGTGGTTTACACATGATTAGTGTTAGTGTGAACAGTTTCCTTCCCCAGATCTCACCTGCCTCCTTCCCACATACACCTTTCTGCTTCTGTTCCCTGGTTTTGCCTGACTTCCAGACTCCACAATATCTAGCCATCTCTTCCCTAACCCACATCTTCATCCAGTTGCCTGGATCTCAGTAATCCTACATCTGAGTGCTGTCATTGCTTTCCCAAATGTCCCCATCCCACCATTTCTCCCTTGCCCAAGCCTCATCCATACAGGACGGTGCTTTAACCCCATGAAACTTCCGCTATGTTGTCCATCTTCTCTAACTATTAGAAGTGGGCCTGCCAAAGGGTTGGACTATGTTTTCCAAAAATAGCCTACACCAGTATATCCCATCCCACGTGATCTCCTACAGTGTGGTACTGATGCTCTTCACCACGAGAGGTGGGATCTAGGCCTCCTCTCCTGAATCTGAGCAGATCTCTGACTTGCATGTAATCAAAAGACTGACAGGAATAACAATGAGTAGTCATCATCAGAAAAAGACCAGGTCAGAAAAAGACGATGGAGCTTCTACCTTGTTCAATGGCAATTTTGTGCTTGCAGCCCTGAACTACCCTGTAAGAAGTCTGACTACCTAAAGGCTGCCATGCTGTGAGGAAGCCCAGTGCCAGTGAGTAAAGAGACTCTTGAATGAGTCCAGCTAAGCCTTCAAGTCTTCCTTGCTGAGGGCCCAAACATCATGGAGCAACACAAAGTTGTCCTCTCTGTCCCTTTCTGGAATTCCTAATCCACTGTGTCCATGAACCTAATAAAATGATTGCTGTTTTATGCCACTAAATTTAAGGAGGTTTTGTGGCAATAGTAGTGGCTATGTTTCTCTCCTGGACTGTTAGTGTCCTGAGAGCAGGGTCTGTAGCTGATTTTCTAGGAGTACAGTGCTGATGTGTAAAAATCAGGTGACCCAAAAGATAAAGCAACTCTCTGCTTTCTTAATGAGGAAATAAGGAAAAACATTTTTTGTCAGTTTAAACACATGAACTTTCAAGGTTAAAATTGAAATAGTTAATTTTCCAATTATAATTAATTTACATGTGCATATTCACAATCACACATTGTAGAAGATACTTAGAAATATAGCTCTTTTTCCTTCCGATGTTTTGACACAATTTTATTAAATTCTTGATACATATCTTCGTCAACGTATCTTAGTCATTGTTAGAGTTACTCTTTGGTCACCTAACAGATTCTGAAACCCACCATCTTCACATCCTTTTACCCAGTTTGAGATAAAGCACTTTGGAATGTGTGTATGAGGCTGTCACTGGACATTTTATCCAGCGTCAATGGTGCATTTATATAACATGAGACCAGTTTTTTATTTTATTGCCCATAGATGTGTATTCATGAGCACTACAAAATAAGTGATCACCACTTTGTTGCTTTCCAAAATAATCTTAAAAGTCTTGTGTACAATCCTATCTAATGTGCCATTCTTTGAGGGCAGAGCCCATGGAATTTACACTAAAGCTATGTAAATTTACTTCCTTTTAAAATCATTCCATTAGATGACCTCTGGAGCATCCAATGCTGGTACTTCTTTTAGGTAATTTCAAGCTAATATGTCCTGCCCTAAAAATGTTTGTTGTTTTAAGTAAGTAAGTGAGCTTTAATTCTAGTTACAACAAGACTTTGCAAGGACTCATCCACCATATATTGGGTAGATACCCTGGAACATGTGTATGAAATGGAAAAATAATTCTTGTGGTCTTTAGGGAGATGGCGCTCAGGGAGGATTTTCAGGTTATAAGAGGGCAAATCTGAAGATAGAGGCCTGTTGAGAGGAAATCATGTTACTTCAGGGGAGAGATAATGAGGATACTCGTAACTGTTTTCAGTAGGTTTGGAAAGGATGAGAAAGGCACTAGCAAAGGCAGAAGTGATAGAGCTTGGCCAAGTTGGGGAGGCAGTGTATACAGTGAAAATACCAGCTCTATAATGTGAAGTTCCTGAGTTCAAACCCAGGCCTGTCATTAAATAGGCTGTGTGACCCTGACCAAGTTACTAAGCCTCTCTGAGCTTCAGTTTCTTTCATTAGTTGTCAGAAGAATAATATAAGATCATATCATGAAACATAGAAAAAATATGTAAAAAGACAGCTGACTGGAGTGTTCCTGAACATACTTTATCAAGAACATCTATTAATCTATTATGACTGATAACTGACTGGATGGGGTGTTTGGGAGTGAGGAATTGTTACTTCCTACAGAATAATAGTAATAATAATAATGTCCTCTTACAACAGGTCATCCCTGATGTCTGCTTTAAAAAAAATCATGTCTTAAACTTTTTTTCCCCATAAGTGTCAAAGTTGTTAGAAAACAATAGAATACAATTAACGGGAGATTATTTCTAAATGGCATTCTTAAAAATCTGTAAATTACATTTCATGGAAAGAAACGCAATGAGTGGGACAAAGGATCTCTTTTCCCCGACTCTGCTATTGGGAGAAACCACCACATACATCACCAAATAAAACAAGTCTGGTGTCCAAAATTACCAGGCTGAAAAATCACACTGCTGAATAAAATGTTCATCTGAAACAAAAGTCTAAACTCTTGAAGGTCAGAAGCAATCAGAGGGGAGCCTTGAGATATGGAGCCAGCAAGTGGATAAGCTTCTTATAAGGAAACCTGGTTGACAGAGCAGAATCCAGGGCTGCACCATGGGCGCTTAGATGCTGATTCCACCCCATGGCCATGCCTTCCCCAGGCTTCCCCTCCTCACTTCAAAGTGCCCTCACTCGTGGCAGAAAGAATTTTCTAAAGCATAGTTCTGGTATCCCTTCCTGGATGGTTACTCAGTTCCACCAAGTCAAGCATGAAAAGACTGCCAGTGAGGGAAAGCAAAATTAATTATACTTTATACATTATAAAAGAAATAATTTCATTAAATAAAGTACTTAAAGGTACTTGGGCAGCAGCACACAATATCCTTGTTCTTCCCCACTTGTGCATATCTTAACAGATTTCTCCCTATTCAGGCGCTCCTGGGTGACTCAGTCGGTTAAGTGTCTGACTTCAGTGCAGGTCATGATTTCAGCGTCTTGGGATTGAGCCTAGCATCAAGACTTCATTGGGCCCTGCATCAGGCTCCCTGCTCAGCAGGAAGTTTCCTTGTCCCTACCCACCATTCATTCTCTCCGTCTCTCTCTCAAATAAATAAATAAATAAAATATTTTTTAAAAAGACCTCTCCATACTCATATACAGACATCTTCCTTCTCTCTCTCTTTTTACAGCTACATGATGCCTCACTGTGTGCTATACCACAGTCTATTCAACTGGTTCCCCACTGCTGGACACTGGGGTGTTTCGAGCCTTCTGGGGTTCCAATAAAACCCAGGCAATAAGCCGACACCCGTGTTGTCATAGGGCCCCACAGACGGAGGTGGGTTTGCTCGGTACTTCTGCTAGATGATGCTGGGGTCCCCTCAGCAGAGGGTGCACAGTCTCCTATACTCGTGAGTGAAATAAAATTCTGATTTCTGGGGTGCCTGGGTGGCTCAGTCATTAAGCATGTGCCTTTGGCTCAGGTCATGATCCCAGGGTCCTGGGATCGAGCTCTGCATCGAGCTCCCTGCTCAGTGGGAAGCCTGCTTCCCCCTCCTCCCATTTCCCCTGCTTGTGTTCCCTTTCTCTTCTGTCAAAAAAATAACTAAAACCTTTAAAATAAATAAATTCTGATTTCCATTTTGAATGTTTATGTTTTCCTTCTGTTTTATTTTGTGGACCTCTCTCTTTGGAAGCAGACATTAAATTTATAGAGAGGCTGATCAGAGACTATCCTCACCACGAAGGCAAAAAAAATCAAAACACCTCATTTCATCCCTTATAAGGATCAAATTAGTAGTAGAGATAACAAGTGCACGACTGTGGAGGAGCTAGACATTCTCGGGAGACACAACTGACTTAGAAGATTTTATGGAAGAAAAGGGATTTGAGGGGGCCCTTGAAGAAAGCAGAGATGCCAGGGAAGCAGAGGAAAACCTTTAGGTTCCCAAGCAGAAAGATACATCGAGTGTGGCGAGAAGGATGAACAAGCTGGCTGTGGCAAGACACCACGTAGATGACGGAGGACAGAGCTTAGACGTGTAACCAGGACCCGAATGTGGAAAACCTTCAATTCCAATGGGCAAAGTTTGGTCCTTCTGATTTAGGATCTCTGATCTAGGCTATATGAAGTGTGAATCTACATCCTGGTTTATCCAGGACTGTTCTGGTAGGTGTCTATTGTCTTAGCACGTCTATTACTCTCAAGCATCCCAGTTCAGATGATAAAGTAATGAGTTGTCCCAGCAGTAGGGACCACTAAAAATCTGTGGACAAGAGAGAGATGATGAAAGAAATATTTCAGCCAAATAAACATGAAAACTGGATACACACAGAATGGCTGGAAGGAGAGAGGCAGGTGGGAGACGACCAGGACATCACCCGGCAGGGTAGCAGGAACGCGGAAGCTGGAGGAAGGACAGTAGGTCTGACTGGTTTGGAGCAAAGATTCTTAGCCTGCCTCATTTGTCAGCTGAAGCAACTGGATTGGCTGCAAAAGGGCCCTTTCCGTTCTAACACTCCAGGGTCGAGGAGATGATTGCTACGATCTAGGTGCAGGGCTAGTGGAAGAATGGAAAGGAAAACAAGAGGAAGGGAGGGTGAAGGACAGGGAACAGTCCGAACAGTGGAGCGTGCGTGACAAGGAGAGCAGGGCTGCTGCTGCTGCTGATGTGAAAGGTGTGCAGACTATCGAGCTCAATTGTGACACATTGCACGAGGTCAGCTTTATACGCGCTGTATCTGAGATGACAACCGGCTGAGGAAGTGGCGACTTACCGATACCTATAAAAGGACATCATGATGTAACCAAACCCAATGGGAACAAGGGCTGGGATGGACCACACAGAGATTTCCAGCAAATGACCTTAGTGAGGTCAGGTGGTCACTCATTCACGGTGCTCAGGTCTGGTGCAAAGACCACAAGTGAATAAACAAAGCATGGGAGTCTGAGCGTCAGACTGGGAAAGCAGTGCAGGTTTTTTGGGATTTTTAAAAATTTATTTATTCATTTTTAGGGGGGAGGGAGGCAGAGGGAGAGAATCCCCAAGCAGACTCCCCAATGAGTGCGGAGCCTGACGTGGGGCTCCATCTCATGACCCATGAGATCATGACCTGAGCGAAACCAAGCATCAGACATTTAACCAACGGAGCCACCAAGTGCCCCCAGTATAGGTTTTTAATGGCAAGGCCAGTTGGCAATTCCAGCCATTGCCAAAGGCTCTGAAGGACACTCTCTGCTTCTATTCAGAATGTCATTAAGGTAAACCTCTGCCTATACCTACATGGCTTTGAGCCTGAGCAAGTACCTCCATCTAGTCCTTTAGCTTTGTTTCCCCAGTGACCAAAAGGATGTGCCACCAGAAGTCATTACCATGAAAGGGTCTTTGGTTAATGGAGGGTCCTACAGGTAGATTTGGGTCCAGGGGATGTCAGCTTCTCCTCACAGGCTGGAAGACTGGCTCCTGGACTATCTGAGTTCTCTTACCCTGCAGCTCATGTGTCGAGGTCTCAAAAGATCATCAAAGAACATCCTTACTAGACCAGTTTGATGCAGTTACAGTAAATGCACTTTAAAATAATTCCTTGAACAAATCATCCAAGAGCACCAGCTTCCTAGCAGAAGATACTGAGGAATGAAAAGTCTTTCCCCTCAGGCTTCCACTACTTTGTGATGAGATCAGAAGCAGATAATTAAATCGCCTAGGGCCATGTTGCTCGACATAAATTTAAAACCGCAAGGTGAGAGTTAAAATATTGTAATTGTATTTAAGCTGAAAGAATAGGAAATGGTTTTTTCCCCTCTTTGCAAATGTTTGTGTGCAAACTTTTCCTTCTTAAAAGAGAACATTTTCAACTGAAAAAGAAACACTAAAATCATGCACAGATGAGTCATGAAATTCCAGGTTTATTAGAGATAAAGTGTTCTCACATGATCACAAGATTCTGCGGTTCCGAAAAGAGATGAGTCGCCCGGAGCTTGAGGACAGACCGTCTCTCATTCACTCACCCAGCTAACATACCTGACACACCATGATGCCGAAGTCAAGTGAACGTTTTTTATATGGCATCGAAGTTCTATGTCTGGAACTAAGTGTAACCCAACAGCTAATGTTCACTGTAACAGCATGCTGAGATAGGAACAGGAAGTGCACAGAGAAGAGGAAAGAAAGATAAAACAGGGCGACTATTCAAGCCAAACTGCTCTGAGAAATGTCCACTCAAGCTGCCAGGGACTTAAATACCAAAGGAAAGGTAAATTGGATTAGATACGTTTGGAAGAGAGTTCCAGTAAGATGCTTGCTAACTTCCAATTGCATTTAATGGCATTACACGGGCTCTGCTTCTAGAAAATGATGTTTGCATACAGCACGCTGCATTTCTGGATCCTGTGCTTACGGAAGGTACACCCGAGCGAAGGGCTGAGATGTATGCAGCTTGCAAAGAAACAAATGCTGTCAGGACATCAGTCAAATCCTCCACAAGCCCTACAATAAAGAGTAAGTAAAAGGGGTGGGGGTGGATGAGGGATAAATCATGACTGGGTTTTTTGTTGGTTTGGGTTTGGGTTGTTTTGTTTTGTCTTTCCTATGAAAGATCCTTTGTGAACCTGAATCGTCCAGCTTGTCACATTGGCTGTCTACAAGATTAATTCCAGCTAATTGCTCAGCTGTCCCGCTGCCTATGTCACACAAGTCTATAAAACATGACTGAAATTGAAAAAAAAAAAAAAAAGATGAAAAGAGAAGAGGGAAAAGCACATCTCCAATCATGTTTCTATGTTCTCTTTTTTTAATCATTGAGATTATTCCTTCCAGTCTCATGACCTGGTGTTACTGACAAAACATTCTTCTCCTAGCCTTCTGATCATTCCTTCCCATAGCCCACATTTTAGGACTAGCTGGAAGGTCATACAGGCCAGGGCCACAGGAGCCACACTGTACGATGGACACCTGAGTCCCTCCCTTATCATACTTACTTTGTCATCTGGGGTCATGGATGGGGTCAGTTGGGCAGTGCGATGAGCTTGCTGGCTCTGCCTGGACCCAAAGCTCCGTGTGCTGGTAGGCAGCCAGGACAGTATGCTTGCAAAGGGAAATGGACAGCACATCCCTCTCTGCACACAATCCACCCATGCATGCACATGGACAACTACTTTCACCTCTCCTCATCTCCTGACTCTCTGTGTTCCCCAGTTAGCAACCTATTGTCATGGATGTCTGTTCTGCAGGTTCTGGAGGTATGTGGGCCTAAATGCTTTGCCGTGTTCCTCTGGTCTTCCAATGCTTCCTGCACGTTGCCTCTTCCCTCTGTGACCTGCAGGCTGTGTTGCTGGGACAACTACACACGGCTGATTAGAAGTTCTGGGTCAGATATTGTGCATTAGCTAGCTACGCACCCTGTCCAATCTCTTTTTAGCAAACTTGTCTCGACTACAGCGGCTGAGAGGCTACAAACTACATTTCCCAGGATCCCTTGCAGCTCCAGGTCTATGCGTGATGTGGACTCTGACAAGCAGACATATTCACAGGAGATTCGGAAGGAGAAAATGTGGAGCAGTGGCTGTACAGGGAAATTGGCTGCTATTATGGACCCCGTGTGTGTGATTGCCTGGGGGCTGCTATGGCAGATTCTCATGTCCACTACCTAGTAACAGCAAAGCTGAGTATGAGCAACATTAGCAAGGGAGTAACTGCCAGAACAGTCTTGGTTCTCTTGCATTCATAATATCTTGTAATAAACCGTTCTCTGCTTAAATCTGGTACAGTAGCTTCTGTTACCTGTAACTATTAACAACAATCAAAACAACTTCTTGCCCTTATCCTTTCATTTTTTTCCCTTACTGAGGACTGTCCCCACCTCATACTTACAGAAGATGCTTCAAATACATGCGCCAAAACCCTACTTGAGAAATGACAAATCTCACTAATCTCGAGTATGCCTTCTATTTGCATTAGCGCTCATGGCCTGGTTCATTCATTTAACAAAGATCTGCTAAAGGATGACTTGTGTTAGGCACTGAGCCACCATGGAACCACACAATTCTTGCCTTCATGGAGACTTCCAGGAGCTTACCATCTAGTGTGAAAAGAGTAGCTACATTTATTTAGCATCTACTACGGCCAGACACTACAATTAACACCCTAAATATTAAACTCCTATAACCCTCCCCAAGAAAGCGTGAAGTGGATATTATCTTCCCTATTTTACAGACGAAGGAACTAAGGCTTCCGGAGGACAGAATTATGTATCTGGTATATATACTGCAAATGCCTTTAGGGTGGGGAAAAATTCACTAGCCGCATCTTTGAATTTTTATAGTTGAAAGAGCTCATCTATTTCCATCTTCTACCTATTCCAGAATCTCTTTTATGGCTTACTCTGCTAGGTAGCTAACCTAAATCCATGATGCCTTCCTTACAAATAGAAGACCTATTTTGTTCAAAGTAGCATTGAACTGAGCTAAAAACTTAATTTCCTGGATATCTTCACATTTCGGAGATGTCATGTGACTCCAGTTCTGGACAGTGAGAATTAATTTGAAGGCACTGAGGATTCTAGAAAATTTTCACTTGCTTCATGTGAGCTGTCCCTTCTGGATCCAACCTTCTTTATCCTGTTGGGATGAGCATGTGTGGCTAAAGGTAAGGCAGCTCACTTCAAGCACCAAAGATGAAGGATACATAAAGACAGCAGGGGCAGAAAGAGGAGCCTGGGTCCTTGGTGGCACCCTAGTGCTTTGATCCAAACTGAGGAGGTTAATTCAGGACATTTTACTGTGCGAGAATTTTGTTGGTTCATCGCTATTTGTTAAGCCACTGTGGTTGGTTTTCTGTTACTTGGACTGAAATGCATTCTCTAACTAACACACATCCTTAACACTCGGGATGCCAAAGACTCTGCTTAAATCTTTTTCCATGATGGAAAACCAACTGCCCAAAGATGTCACTTACATTTTTGGATGGCCCCGTAGAAATTAGTGTTTCCTCCCCCTAAACTGCAGTTCCATCCTGTACAAGAGATAGCACTTTGGGGCTTAAGAATGGAATTTAAGACAAAAAGCGTCATACTGAATACTCTTACACAGACAATCTCAAGTAATCCTCCTATAATCCGGTGTGGTAGGTTGCATTGTACCCACTCTAGGATAGAAGATAGTGTGTATTTCAGTATATCCCTGATACGTGGCTACAGTAATCTCCTTGGGCTGCCCTAACAAAGCCATACAAATTGGCTGGCTTAGCACAAGAGAACTTCATTCTTGCATGGTTCTGGAGACTAGAAGTCTGAAATCAAGGTGGTGGGACGTCTATGTTCCCTCTGATGGCTCTGGGGAGGAAACTTGCCTTGCCTCTTCCAGCTTGGTGCTCCTTGGCTTGTGGTAGTACTGCTCTAATCTCTGCCTCCGTCTTCACACAACCTTATTGATTATCTTCTACCCTCTTATAAGAACATCAGCAACACTGGATTTAGGAACTACTTAATCCAGTATGACCCTGCCTTGCTAAACACATCTGCAAAGACCTTATTTCTAAATAAGGTCGCCGTCTGAGGTTGCAGATAGACATGAATTTGAGGAGGTGGGTTGGGGTGCTATTTAACCCACTAGAGTGGCAGAGCCTTTAATCAGGGTTTTTCTTCAGCTGTTCGGGAGTTAAGGATAATGAATTTGTGTCTAAACCTGTACATATAGCACAGAGAATTCTTGAGATATAAAATTTAAAACACCTTGACAAAGCTACCAAAACAAACCACTGTCACCTGATTTTAATTGCTTAGATCTTTAAGATAAGTGTCATGCACCAAGTCTTACATTGTCTTGAATTAAATATAATTAAGTTCTACTTCCATGATGCAAACCCTACTGCGTCTAAAATTGGCTTCACTTTCATAGTTGAAAATAAACTTTCACAGTTTACACATACTGATATATTTCCCTATGTTTGAATCTTAAAAGAGTACGTGGGGAAAGAGTGAAATCTCTGTTTATTCAAACATTACTAATATGTGTGGATTGTTTTAATTTATTCTCTTATAGTCTGTATATATGTTATACAAAGTTATCTTAAAAATACTGCCTAGTGGAAGGGAGGTGAAAATAAAATAAGACAAAATCAGAGAGGGAGACGAACCATAAGAGACTCTTGACTATAGGAAACAAACTGAAGGTTGCTGGAGAAGAGTTGAGTGAGGGGGATGGGGTAACTGGATGATGGGCATTAGGGAAGGCATGTGATGTAACGACCACTGGATGTTATACACAACTGATGAATCACTAAACTCTACCTCTGAAACCAATACACTGTATCTTAATTAAATGAATTTAAATAAAAAAATACTACTTATTCCTATAACAACCCTAAAAAGTGGTCTTATCAGAGGTAGGTATTTTAAATCACAACCCCTTGCAACATAGCCTGCACAGTAGATACATAAAGAAGAAGTGGAGTCTTTTATTTAATGTTCATTCAATTTTATCATCCTTGTCTATAATAATTAATACATAATGGAAATATTAGTAAACTGTAAGAAGTTTCAGGCATGCAGAAAAGGGGAAGGAGGAAACTTCATGGCAGGAAATGTCAAGGTTTAATGGGAATTTAGTCCCTCATCTAAAACATTTAATTATTTGTAAAGTACTTTTATACTCTTTAATAAGTCACGCTATAATTCATGCAAGTCCCATATCTTCTATACATTCCTGAAGCAGAAACCTCTGTTGGATCTGCCTGGTTCCCCGAGACATGTGCTCCTTCTGTCTATGAAGCTAACTAGGTTAATCTCCTATCTGTAACATTTTAAAATAAAAAGGAATTTTAACGCTCTTATAGAATTATCAAAGAAGTACCTTTTGCTCATTTAAGGATTAGGAAAAAAAAAAAACCTCTAATCCAATAAATCTCCTATCTAATTTTGGTAATGGATATATAATTTCATTTTTGAAATACAGATGAAAGGATATTAGAAATGGGAATGTATCAATAAGGGTGTTGCTATAAAAGCTATAAACAGCTGACTCCTCCTATCTTCCTTTCATCTCAGAGAACACCATAAAACGACGCCTCTTAACAGAAACCTGAGCTAATTGGTGTTTCTGCCAGTGAACAAAAGCAGATATAACAGAAAAAATGACTGCAGACAAACAGATCATAAGCCCATGTTATATAAGTTTACATCCCTGAAGTCTTAACATAATGTTGAGAAGCCTCATATTCTCTTCAGTATGCAAAACAATGGAAGAAAAGAATTCTTTAAATGCTTTACATGCTTTAAAAACTACAAGTCCTACTTGTTTAAATTCACATTCTTTTTTTTTTTTTAAGATTATTTGTTTGTTTGTTTGTTTTTGTGAGAGAGGGAGAGAGAATGCCAGATGGAAGAAAGACAGAGGGAGAGGCCGACTTCCTGCTGAGCAGGGACTGGACGTAGGACTGGATCCCAGGACGCTAGGATCATGACCTGAGCCCAAGGGAGATGCTTAACCAACTGAGCCACTCAAGCACTCTAAATTCACATGTCTAAATTGAGGTGAAAATGCCACCACCATTCCTGTGACACTGTCCCTTCTTTTCATGTAGATACAGAATACCACGTGTGAATGTAATATCTGTGTCTTTAATTAATTGTTCAGTTGCAGAACTACCTTTTACATTAGAGCAGCTATTAAAGATAAGCTGATTTCCTGAAAGCTTCAAAATACACATGGATAAGTAAAATATACTCCCTACACTTGAGGAACTTACAATCGGACAGAGGAAAGACAAAAGGCTCAGAGCAGAAAGGCCACAGGACCAACCTACAAACAAATCCTGTTTGGCTGCTGGGATCATGATGCTCTTTGAGGAAAGAGCCACATCTGATCTGCACACTGAAGAACCCATCAAGTTCCAGTGAAGGGAGAGGGCACCCCAGGACACAGGAAGGTAAGACAAAGCCACTGGGTCGTAACCTTGGCTCATACAGTCATGTGGCCAGAGTTTGAAACATGAAGTATCCAGATTCTAGTCCCCCATTTATTGGTGTGTGTCCCTCAAGGTGGAGAGCTTATATGCTCAACATGGCAGATTCCTGGGACAAAAAGATGAGAGTAGGAACCTATGAGAAATATTCAGAGCACAGGAGTCGGTCATACTCCAAGCAGAGATTGAGCCAGGAAGTGAAGTGAGAAGCAACACAGACTCCTCCATGGGCTTGAAATGCCAAGCTTAAGAGGATGGGAACCACCCAAGATCTATGGGTGGAGGAATGATATCATCAGAGCTGTGTTTCAAGCAAAGACACCTGGCAGTGGTCCCAAAGGCAGATGTGATAGGCAAAGACTCTAGGCAGGAAATGTATCACCAGGCCAGTAATGATAACTTGGGGGAAATGTAGGGCCTGCACTAAGGTCACAGCAGCAGAGCGGAGGAGGAGAAACAGATGCTAGAGAGAATGGGGGAAGCCTTGGATAGCGAGCTGGAGGCAGAACAGAGCTAGAAAATGGCAGGTGAGCGGTGTGAAGGCAGGTCTGACTGGAGGGCCCAGAGTGCAGATGGCCAGCCCAGAGCTCAGGTCTCCAGGTGGCTATCAGATGTTGCTTCCTGCTGGTATCACCACTGCCTACTCCAGGAAGGCCTCTAGGTCCTCTAGACCTCATTCTCCAAAGCTCCGCCCAGACTTGCTCCCAACACCTGCGAGAAAATCAGACCCAATGAGTGCACTTCCCTGAGATGGACACGGTCTTCCTCCTGAGCTCCAGCTCCCTATGCCACCCTCTAGTAGCAGGCCGGTCTCTGAGCTCTGCTCTCACTGGTGGGCTAGCTCACCTCGGGCATAGATGCCTGAGCAAGGCAGAGCACACACTCAGCTCCACAGGCACTAAGACTCCTCCTTCAAAATCACGGCTCCACGAAAAATGACGGCAGCCGCAAAACAAAAATAAAAAGCGTAACACTGACCACTGGAGAAGTACAAGTTGGGAGGGACCTGGGGTTTGATTCTCATTCTGCTTTGTTTTGTCTTTAATCAGAAGGCAAAGCCACGGGAAGGGAAAGCTGGCAGAGGAAACAACAGAACAGTGTCAACACTCCGGTCTCAATGGATCTGGCTGTGATGCGATGAAGGTCAAGACCGGCTAATAAAAGGTCAGGGCTTGTGATGCACCATCAGGGCCAGGAAGGCTTTTGTTTGTTCTGTTTTGTTTTCTATAACTCAGGGTCTGGCAGTCGTTGTAAGGGAGCAAAACAAACAAGTTCTGGCCGCTGCTAGGCTCCTGTACGGGCCCTGCCCAATGCCAGGGCACTGGGGTGCTCTGTGTCCGCAACGGCCCCCACAGCTGCACAACACAGTGGCCTGCATCCTTCTGGCATGCTAAGAGCAGGAAGCAGGGCAGGCTGGCCATGGGCAGAAGACTGAAAAAGCATGTGGGCCCAGGACAAATGGGCACTTGTTCCCTGGAGGGTGTTGGGCAATGACTTTCATAAACAGCGAAGGGGGAGGAAGGAGGCCCAGCCAGCATGCCTGTGCGCCTGCGGCAGCAGGGAGAAGAGGCCCGTTCTGGCATCTTTGGGTGACTCTGCTATTGGCAGAAACATCAGCAAGACCTGAAACAGAAAACTCTAGAATTCGGGGTTCTCCCAGGACTACAGACCTGCAGTGTCCCGGCTCCAGATATGCCATCCTGTTTTCTGACCTCTCTTGTACTTGCTATTCCCTCTTCCCAGAGTGCCCTCCCCGCCCCATTGGCACACAACACATTCTTAGCCTGGTGACAATTCCATTCATCTTTCAAGTGCCGGCCAACGTGTCGCCACTTCTAAGGAATCATCTCTCTAGGCACAACGGACTGCCTCTTCCTCTTGTCTCCAACGGTGTTATGGCACACCGTGATCAACACCCACGCGTGATGTGTGATACTGTACTTAAGGGAGCTGCTGTTTGGTCAGTTGTGTGTTATTTACCTTGGAATCCACAGCACTTACAAGCAGTGGCTCAATGGTCCCTGTGGAAGATGTGGCCACCACATGCCAGTCTCGCCCCTTACTCCTGAGAAGATCAATGAATATAAACTCTGCTGCTAGTGGCCTCACTTTGACCCCTCACCCCTGGATGGAGGGAAGAAGCACTGTCTTCCAGAAACCTATTCTGGTTTCGCAACTCCTAGCAAATAAGTTCCTTTAAGACTCTGTCCACTGCTCCCCACTGGCTATCTCTCACCCCTCTTGGCTGCCTGGACCAGGACCAGGAAGAAGACGAGAGAACTCTGGGAACCTCTCTGCATCTGCCCAAGGCAAGAAGTAATTCTCACCATGAAACATAAATCCCAGACGATGATCTCATCATGGGTGTCAACACAGCCTCTTCCATAAAGCAGAGAACAGTTGTTCCAATACTGGGAGAGTCTTCCTCTCTATGCCACCCAGGTCTTGCCAAGTGCTCAACAGATGTTTGCTGAATGGAACAGATTTCTCTGGTCACTTTTGATTAGATGTTCTTACCTCAACTTCAGAACCTTCGTAATGAAAAAAGAGGTGAAGCTGGCATTGATCCATTCATTTTACATAAGAGTAGACAGTCCCACATTATCACAGGCCCGGCTAGAAGAGTGAGGCAGGAAAGGCTCCAAGAAGGAGTTATCGGAGACTGATGTACTTGAAGTGTGGGAAGCATTTGCACATGCTGAGAGGTGTGGAAGGAGAGAGCATTCCAAGTGGCCTGGGAGCATGAGCAAAAGCTTAAAGATGAGAAAGTAGAAAGCATGCTGAACTAACTGTCTGTCCTTGTCATATGCTCCCTTCTAAGGTGACAACAGCACAGGCTAGAATCAGCACAGGTTATGAAGCCAGTCATCCCCATACCACGTGTGTGACCTTGGGAAAGTCCCTTCAACTCTTTGGGTAAACTCTGTCAAAGTAAAATAGTAAAATAGAGGCGATAATGCCTGGCATGGTTGTTCTAAGAATTTAGGATGTATACAAGAGATGTGGTAAAGAATATGCACTAAATAAATGGAAGATACGATGAATGATGGTGATGACAATGTTGAGGATGATAAGCCAAAAGCTCCTTGAAGACAGGGACTATGTCCTCCTCTTACTTGTTCTCACTGAAGTACTTGCCATACTGTTTTGCCCAAATTCAACAGTTACTAGTGTATTGATGTAAATGAATCTCCTTGCCACGCTATTTCAATTGCTGTGCTTTGGCCTTTGTTTTGCTCTTTAAAGAAATGTTTGCTACTTTTTGTTAGCCTGATTAGACACTGAAGAGAGCCTCAGACGAGTGACTGAGACACAAATTCTGCCCACCATGAACTTGAGACAGGATCCGTAGGCAAACTGGCAGGTGCTTAGCCTGTTAGAATAGGTTGTCGAATATTAAAAGTTCTACCAGGGAGAACTGGGTGGCTCAGTGGGTTGAGCCTCTGCCTTCGGCTCAGGTCACGATCTTAGGGTCCTGGGATGGAGCCCTGCATCGGGCTCTCTGCTCAGTGGGGGACCTGCTTCTTCTTCTCCCACTCTTCCTGTTTGTATTCCCTCTCTTGCTGTGTCTCTCTCTGTCAAATAAATTAATAAAAAAAAATTAATAAATAAAATCTTTAAAAAAATTCTACCAGGGAAAAGTTCTATGAGGCTCAGAGTTTTTAAAAATGGGTAGAATTTTGATAATCAAGGGGGGAAGGTACAGACAACATGTTTAGAGAGATTATGAACAAAAGAGATCACAAGAGGAAAGTATAAAGCATGATGGATACCATGGGTATCTGGCCTGGCCAGCAATGATAGGAAATTGAAGATATGGCCTGAAAAGCAGTGTAGCGTCAGACTGAGAGAGACCTAAAGATGAAGATGAAGACTGAGGTCTCATTTCCTGAACAATGAACAGTCACAAGCAGCCTGGCATGGGATCACCGAATTTGAGACCTAGAAGTTTCAGAGTCTACTTCTCCCTGAGAGACCAAAAGGGCAAAGCCAAGGGTAAGTTAACTTGCTCAAAGTTGCACTGCTTACTTAGGGGCAGAACTGAGATGACATCACTGGTTTCTCAATTACTAGTCAGCATCTAGAACACTCACCACAGGGAGACTACAATATTTAGCGGACACACCACCATCTTCTCATCCCTCACCCAGGCAGACATTTCTAATTGATCAGGGCACTCTTTCCTATTGAATCCAGACCAGCCTCACCACCCTCAACACAGCCCTCCACTTGCTGCCAATAGGCTACACTGCTCCTAGAGATAAGACCCACCAACCAACAGGCTGGAGTCAGCCCTGCTATCTTAACATATGAATGCTTGCTCTAAAATTCTTACAGAGAAGAGCAGAAGTGCCCGGGGAGGGGAGTTCAGTCACTTACAAGAGTCTCTTGGTTAATGCTTTCTTCTGTGTGGGAGCTGAACTGTGTCTTCACAGTTGCAGATGTTTTGTTCCCCAGCCAAGGAGAGTGGTTAACCACGGTCACCTCTGTTCTCTATGCCACCTTCTCTCCCCAGCAGTCTCTCTTCTATGTCAAAATTACAACCAAGAAGAAGGGGAAATCCCAGACTCGGAAATGAGTGCACAAGAGCAGAAGTAAGTAAACTCACCACTTACGATATGGCGGGCCAAGGGAAAGTGGGTGTGAGGAAAGAAAATAACATATTAACCGGTAGACTTGAAATTAAGCACCATTCAATGTTTCCTTTTTAGTTTAGAAACCACCAAATAAAAATGAGGGAAAAAAATCAGGAAGTTCCCTCCTTAATGTTAACAATAGAACAATCCAGTGTGCCGTTACTCCAGGCAACTTCTTTTCAAAAAGGAGGCACTGAATGTTCAGAACCTACAGGACCCTGCTTGGTAGTTTGACCTGGGTGCACTTTTGGTGCCTAAAAATAGATTTATGAGAGCAAAGGACTACAGTTACCTTCAGACTTATTTAAGTTATGTAATTTTAGATCGAAAGGATATACTGGCAAGCACACTCACAAAAAAATGTGGGAATTTTGGACTCTCTTCCCTCGATAGCCTTGAGGCTTACTGAAATTCTTCTTGTCTCACTGTTGTAATTTGTTCCACGCCGACAAGTGATAACACCTATTTGCTCATATTTTGCAAGCAAATTTATGGAGTATTTTAAGATTCTTCTAATTCAGAATCTGTCTAGCATACACAGAGTAAAATTGTGTCACTTATAAACACAAACAAGCCTACTTTGTTACAAATGGGAATGCTGACATCTGGATTTTAAAAATAGGGAAATTGAGATATCTTCATTTAAATGTTTTTTATTCATTTTCCAAAAGATGCTCCATCGAATACCTTTCCAATGAGAAGTTCTTTTTATGTGAGTGCATTTTAAAAGATTCAACTTAGGAAACTAATTTATTATGTAACTTTCCAGGATTCTGCCTGTGACCCAAAGTGAAATGCACCTACATTAGGTGGATAACAATGATCCCAATTGCTGAAAAATGTCAGAAATTAGATTTGTTCTGTGAAAAATGAGACATAAGAACAGAAGAAGAAGCAATAAAAGGTCACTTTTTTTGTTCTTTGCATTTTTCCATAGCATTAAAAAAAAAACAACTAGTGCCATTTTCTGTAATTTTCTCCCCTTATCCTATTTTTAAAAATATACTAACAACTGATATTACAATGGAATTCTGAAATAACTAAGCTACTCCACAGAAAACACAAAATATGTCTACTTTTAAATTTTTTTAAAGATTTTATTTATTTATTTGACAGAGAGAGATCACAAGTCGGCAGAGAAGCAGGCAGAGAGAGAGGAAGGGAAGCAGGCCCCCTGCTGAGCAGAGAGCCCGATGCGGGACTCGATCCCAGGACCCTGAGATCATGACCTGAGCCGAAGGCTGCAGCTTAACCCACTGAGCCACCCAGGCACCCCTACTTTTAAATTTTTACAAATATCTCTCATGGTGATATTTATTTCCACCCTTGTTTGTTGATTACATAAGCAGAAAAGGCGTTAATGAAAATGAATTTGTTTCCCTGCACATGGCAATACCTTTAACATGCGTGGAAGGTTTGAAGTTCATTTCAAAAAAAAAAAAAAAAAGTCATGCTAGAAAAAAACAAGCATTCACCCTGCAAACCGCAATTACTGCTTTCCTCCTAGAAATGCCATCTGCCTCTTCTGCTTTGCTCTTCTTTTCCTTTTTCTTTTTTTCAAGTAGAAAAGTCAGTGCTGCAGACTTTTTCAGACAACAGTCAAAGAATCTCACTTCTGAATTCAGCATTTAAACTTGTGCCTTTCTTTATCCAAGACACCTCTTAACTAATGCACAGTAAGAATCAAAGAGAAACTGCAATGCTTCCTGAACATAATGGAGACTTATTCCACTTAAAAAGTCTACCTACATGAACCCAGCCCTCCAAAGTTCTTGAAGAAGATTATCTGAGGTACTGAAGGACCTATTCTGTTTCCACCAAGACAGATTACTGATTGCCTCAGAAGATGTGGCGATGGGCTGCTCTATGTTATATAAACACGGAAGCGACATCAAAGCCAACAGGACACGGAACACAGCCATAGTTGCCTTTGAATGAAGGCAGGGTCTCTGATCATTTGCATTCATAATTATGATTCTCAACAGTACCAAAGAAATGCTTTTATAAAAACACAACAGCCTGATCTCTGGTTGCTGGACATTTACTGTTCACCTTCCAAAGCCTCTGATGAGAAAGACCATGACATGGCAGATGCAAGCATTATAGAAGGATAGTTAAGAATAAGAACTCTAGAGGCAGCCTGCATAGGTTCCACGCCTGTCACTTACAACTGTATGATCTTGGATAAGTCACTTAACTACTTTGGGACCCACTACAGAATTGGGTGGTTTTGAGAATTCAGTGAATCATGGCATCTGTATATAGAGCCTTTGGGACAATTCCTTGCAAAGGAAACACCACATAAGCACGTGACATTATTATTATGTTCCATGTCTTATATGAACAGCATGAGGTCTCAAAGGAATTAATTAAAGTTACATCAGACTTTTTTTTCATGGCTTCAGATTGATAGTGGCTCTCCTCCTGACATAAATTTTGGAAGATATGGCATTTTTGTTTGTGTGCCTCTCAATCAAGAATATGCTAGTCACAGACATTTCTTGTGAAGATGGGAAAAGCGTGGTCCCTCTTTGCTCCTCTTTGACAAGGCTTTTCAGGACTTGCAACCTGGTATTCTCTCTTACCCTGTCCTACCACACCTAGCTTTACCTATTTCCTCACATTTTAAGTTCTTGAGTGACTAGAGTTCCTTAACTCTTCCATGTTACTCTATACCTCTCAAGCCTTGCACGGACTATTTGTATTGCTTGGACGCTTCCCCCCAGTGCCTACATGACAGATTGCTCTTCATTTTTCAAAACTTGGCCCAACTATCACCACCTCCAAAAATACTTCTCTTTTTTTTTTAAATTCTAATTTTTTTTAAATTCCTCTACCCCTGGACTTTGCTCTGTGCCATCTCCGTCCTGCTGCTCTTTTCACATTGCTACAATGTGTTTCTTGTCATATTTATCTCCTCAACTAGGCTGTGACTCTCTTAGGAGCAGATTGTGTTTTATCCTTTTTCTGTACACACAGTGCATAGTAAAAGAACTGGCATCTAGCAAGTATTCAACATATAATTGTTGAAAAAATATATAGTTTCTTCTACCTGTCCTGAGACTAACTTTCTCCCTCAGATTGTCATTCAGCTACTGAATGACAATAACACTGAAACTACTATTTTGCAATCTTTTCTACCATCAAGGATTTAAGACAGAGGTGTTGATTCAATAGTCTCTACCTGTCTCACCTACAATATCGGATCAATACTCATTCTGTTTTTGAAGTGAGATACAATATTACAAGGGAAGGGGATGAAGGAGAACAGGACACAAAATGTTCTTCAGAGAGGTCCTGGGGGAGGTGTTTTGTCATCCTTTCCAGAAAAGCAGGGCCCTTACGATCCAGTCTCAGGGAACAGTGTCCCTTGGTAACTCCCTAGAGTAGGTATTTCATACCCTCTGCCTGCACTGGGGGAAACCAAGATGGATGATCCAAGAGGTTCTCTCCAGCGGCCAGACCCCAAACCTAGCCAACTGGCCTGTCTAACATGCTCCTCAGTGGTAAAAGGCTGACTGCCCTGTGGATTGGATTTGGTCCTCAAATATATTTTGTTTGGCTCACAGAGTCTTGAAAAATGTGTTAGTTAACTGCCAATGTTTAAATATTAGGAGACAGCATTTAAAAAAAAAAAAACTAGATTTCTGGCTTAATTTATCTTTTCTTTCTTCTTCTTCTTCTTTTTTTTTTAAAACTATAACTGGCCACAATGGGTCCTCCTCCCTAGTTAGAGGCCCCAGAGGGAGTAGAATAGTGCTGCTCTCTGTAGGCATGGCATGTGTTCTACAGTCCACCATGCCCCCCACTTCACTCAAGAAATTTAACTCTCTGGACACTGTGCAGCCTCCTGTGGCTACGCTCAGCAAGAAGTTCCAAACATTGATGGAAACAGATGGGAACTGGAAAAAACAGACCAGAATATGGACAGAAGCCTGGAACCAGGAGGACAAGAGCTTGATCTCTGTCACTTAGGGCAAATGTAAAGGTGCAGTGAAAAGCAGTGACAAGTGAAAGCTAGAATCAATGGTTTTTAGGAAGTGTAATAGTGAAAATTAAACTGGTATCTCTATGGTATCTCCATCCAGGACCGTTCTTTTGAATTGCAGACCATACATATATCGGCATGCCTCCTTGATAGGTCTAATGAGTACCTCAAATGAATATATCCAAATTGAACCACTGATAGTTCCTCCCAAACCTGCTCTTCCTATCATCTTCTCCATTGCAGTTAATGCACCTTCATTTTTTCTTCTAGATGCTCAGGCCAACAACTTTGATGTTACCCCTGACTCCACATTCTTTTGTCCCCACCTCTAGTCCATCAGCAAATTCTGCTCTAGCTCTACCTTCAAAATATCCCCAGAATTCAACCCGATGTCACCAACCCCAGTGCCATCACTCTGGTTCCAGCCATCATCCCTCTCCTAGAGCATTGGAATAGTCTCCTAAATGCTGTCCCTAATTCTGCTTATGCACCTCAGTCCTTTTTCAACACAGAAGCCAAAACAATCCTATGAATATGAAAGACAGGTTACACCACTGCTCTACCCAGCACTTTCCAATGATTTCCCATTCATTTGGAGTGACACAGCCCTTGCTGTGATCTACAAGACGTCCCAAGACCTGTGAATCATACTCCATTCACACATGCCACCTTCATCTCTTACACCCTTTCCCCTCTCACTCACTCCACTCCAGCCACACTGACTTTCTTACAGTTCCTCAAATACTCCAGGCATGGTGTCCCCTCTTTGTACTTGCTGTTACTTTGTACTTGCCATTACTCGGTCTAGGAGGTTCTTCCCCCACCAGCTATCCACTAACAACCCTCCTTATTTCCTTCGGACTTCACTAAAAGGTCTCCATCTCAGAAAGGCCCTCCTGATCACCCTATCTCAAACTCAACCCTCCTCGATATTCTACATCCCCATTCTTGCCCTATTTTTCCTTCTCCAAATTTTACCTTGTTTTGTTTGCTGTCTATGACTCCAAGCTAGACTAGAAGTTCCTCAAAGACAGGAATTCAGTGTGTTTTGCTAAATACTCTAACCTCAGTGCCTAGAAGACTCTAGCACATAGTCCAATAAAAATTGGATGACTGATAAATATTTGTTGAATTAATGATTTTATATACATATATGTGTGTGTGTATATATATAATGTGCATTATATATATATATATATATATACATATATATATATATATATTTTTTTAGATCACACTCACATATCATTCCCAGTGAAAAAAAATTTAGTAGTCTGCCTGACAACATTAAATTTGGGCATAATACACGCATTAGGCCTTAAGCTTTCACTTTAAAAAATGGTGAGTCTCTAAGTGATTAGAGATTCAAATGATTGAGTGACAGCAATTTACAGCATCATATATACAACACTGTATTGTACAAAGACCAGGTCTACACCTTTTAGATCTTGCCCGGCCCTTAGAATCACATATAAAAAACTGTGGCCAGAATTTTTCATTCACAGGATGTGGCCCCTTCCTTCGGGTCCTCATTTATTCGGGCCCTCCTTTGTCCCACTTTCCCCCGGTTTCTTCTCTGGTTTTGAAACATCCATTTGTCTGGTCCTGAGGCTTCCATCCCTGTTGCCTAACCTCCTGGCTCACAGCTGATCTCCTACCTCCAGGCGTGGCCTTGAGACCTACTTTCCTCTCTGCTTAAGCCTGGAAGGTAGATGTCCAGCAGGAAGGCACCCAGGAAAGATTTGGCAAAGGTCTTTGCTCCACTGAAACATTTCCCCCCACCCACCTTTCTTTTTTCCACCAGACTTTTGAAGATATCTGGGAAAAAAATAAGCTTCGTGATGACACCTAACGATGAGAACATAAAGTTGAAATCTTCCTAACAGCTTTAGAAAAACACATCTTGAAAAGTTATGTCATATCTGTCCAAAAAATGCCGTGTGAGGCACACTCGAAAGGCAATGGGATGAGGAGTTACTGAAACAGTCAGGAATCTGATGAGGAATTTGCAGACCTGCAAAGGCAAGGCAGGCACAGAGCCTGGAAATCTGCCGTTTCCCCATTTTCCCCACTGAGCCAAATGTGAGATAAGACATAGCTAATTCTAATCACATTAAAACATTTTATATCACACAGACTGTAATGGAAAATGGGCCATCTCGGGGGGTTATAAAGGTTTCCTGGCTCCAAAACTGGATGGGGCTGAGGTGTTAGTTTGAAGGCCTTCTGTAAAGTACTCTGGTTGCTCTGATGCTGTCATCCTTGTGGTACGCAGAATAATGGCCCCAAAGATGTCCACGTCCTAGTCCCTGGAAACTATGAATACATTACCTTACATGGCAAAGGGGACTTTGCAGAGGTGATTAAGTTAAGGATTCTGAGACGGGAAGATTAGCCTAGATTACCAGGGTAGGACCAATAAAATCCCAAGAGTCCTTACAAAAGGAAGGGGGCTGAGGGTTGGGAGGGAGAGAAGAGGTAAGAAAGGAGGCAGAGGCCAGAGAGATGTAGGGCCATGAGTCAAGGAATGTGAGCAACCTCTAGAAGGTGGAAAAAGTAGGAAAGCAGATTCTCCCCTAGAGCTTCCAGAAGGAATGCAGCTCTGTCAACCCATTTTAAAATTATGACCTCTAGAATTCTACAAGAGTAAATG
The DNA here is from genome assembly GCF_022355385.1 of Mustela nigripes. Taxonomy (NCBI): domain Eukaryota; kingdom Metazoa; phylum Chordata; class Mammalia; order Carnivora; family Mustelidae; genus Mustela; species Mustela nigripes. The sequence continues at coordinate 46,712,863 of NC_081560.1, forward strand.
TGTGTTAGAAGCCATGAGGTTTGGGGTAATTTGCTTCAGCAGCAATAGGAAAGGAGCACAAGACTCTGCATTCGCTCCCACGTTTGTCCTTTAGCAAATCCTGGTTGAGAATGTCCCAGGCATTCATGCAACCAGGCTAAGGTCAAAGAGGTTGACGTCATTTGTGAACTCACAGCTCACCTTGTGGCAGCTCTTACTCACCTTCAAGGAGCAACCTCACCAACAGCCAGGGCTGACTCCACCAGAGATTTATGAGAAACGCTGGACACACTAGTGAGTCGTAAACGGGCTTCAAACCAAGTCTAGGGGCACACTGCTGGCCTGTGACCATCCCACTGGTCCTCTGTTGCCTACATACTCTTTACAGGCACCTTTAAAGAATACTCTGGATCTACTGGAAGGGCACTCCAAGAGGAGTGAAGGTATTATTTGCTGGCCCCTGCCGCTCTTATCAGCCTTTCTTATCTCCTAACCCCAATCCCACTCTTTGCCCTCAGGCTCATTTTGTACTTCTAACTTCCTATCCTCCTTCAGTGAAAGCTTATTTTCAAGATAAGATCTGATAAACTCATTCACTATAAGGTATACAATGACTAAGACGTTGAAACCGTACCTCCAAGGTGTTCTTAATTTTTAACAAAGATCAGAAGAAGACTGTAACCTCCAGAACAAGATCTACACCCAGCTTCTCTATCATTGGTGTCCTTCATTTCTAATACCATGCATGCCTGGTATTTAGTCAGTCTTGGATCAAGACTTACTGAATGAGTAAATGGAATCATGCTAGCTAACAAGTACCTGTGCTATCTTCCATAAATTCTAGCCCTTGCTAGGATATGGAGATAAAACCTGTTTCTATGACTGCTCTAAAATAAACAAGACTTTCAAGATAAGACACATTAAAGGTAGCCATCACTCTCATGTTATCTTGGGTTTCAAATTACTTTTTAAAATACCCATTTAATTAGTCCTTCCTAAAAAAGGGAGAATATGAGTACAGAAGGGGCATGTGACTTGTGACTTAACATTGTCACAGTAGAGGCAAAAAGAGAATAAAGTTCTAAGCTTTCAATTTGACTGAAAAGGGAGTCCAAACGTCTAAATTACCTTCATACTCACAGAACCTTTAGCTACTCAGAAGAACCTCAGAGTAGCAGGCAGCTCTGACAGTCCAGTAGCGAACGCTCCGAGGCTCATCCCGAAAGCCACATCATTTGCCAAGTCTTAACAAATCCCATGCAAATCCAGGGTCATAACCTAGGGTCAGTGGAAGGCTTCAGGTGGTTTGCAGGCCTCAGAGATTTTATGGAAATTCTTATGTTTATGTGCATGTGAGCTATTTTACAGGAGTGAGTCTGACCGAGCAAATTCTAGAATACACTGCTTTAAGAAATGGTTCCAGCCATTACATCTTGCTAATGTACAAGTTCTTTCACTGGTGTCTTTCTTTGATGTCATTGTCTTAAACAGTTAATCTTTTCCCCCAGTCATTTGGTTACTGTATTCATTTCCTATTGCTGCTTTAACAAATTACCATATACTTGGTCACTTAAAATAACACAGATTTGTTGCACAACAGTTTTGGCGGTCAGAAGCCTGAGATGGGTCTCAGTGGGTTAATATCAAGGTGTTGGCAGGGATGTGTTAATTGTGGAGGCCTTAAGGAAAAGATAATCTATTTCCTTGGCTCTAACAGCTTCTCAAGGCTGTCAATAGCCCTTGGCTGGTGACCCCCTTCCATCTTCAAGGCCCATGATAGCCCCCTGAGACTTCCTCACTTTAAATCTCTCTGACGCTGACTCCTTCGCCTCCTTCTTCCACATTTAAAGGATTCCTGTGGATAACTGGGCCCTCCTAGAAGATCAAGATAACTTCCCCATCCCAAAGTCCACTGACAGAAACCTTCATTCCACCTGCAGTCTCAGGTCTTCCTTGCCTTGTAACATAACATCTTCACAGGTCCCAGAGGTTAGGAGATGGGCATCTTGCCAGTATTCTGCCTACCACAGTTATTTACCACATTCCTTGAATACCTACTTCTATTAAGAGGTTTGGTAAAGGGGGTGCCAAGGTGGCTCAGTGGGTTCCGTGTCTGCTTGGGTCATGATCTCAGGGTCCTGGGATCGAGCCCTGCGGTGAGCTCTCTGCTCAGTGGGGGTCTGCTTCTCCCTCTCCCTCTGCCCCTCACCACTGGTTGTGCTCTCTCTCTCTCTCTCTCTGTCTCTCAAATAAATAAATAAATAAATAATTTTTGGAAAGAAGTTCTGTAAGGGATTTTGAAGATACACTGATTTTGATCTGATGCTCGCTCTTCAGGAGACAATAGTAAGTATGATGGTGATTGCTGCCTTTGTTACGAATTTACCAAATGCCAGGCTCCTTTCTAAAGAAATTACATGACTTCCATTTAATCCTGCAACTGCTAAGGGAGTTTGGTAATTTAATCCCCACCATTTTAGAGAAAAGAAAACTGAGGCACAAAGAGATGATGTTTCTTGCCCACGTCACACACCGAGTTTGGTGACAGGAGGAGGTCTGGAACTCAAGCTCTGAATCTCTGTGATTCATGTGTTCTTTAATTGAACATTGAGAAAAAATAAAGAAAAAAGGGCATTTCTGGGTAAACAAAAACAATATAAATTGCAGAAATAATGAAAACCTTCAAGCAAAAAAGGACAATGGAACTTCAGACCATATTACAGACCCATAAAGACAATTCAATGAAAACAATCGATGAATAGTCATTGTCATCACTGTTCCCTTAAAATAATGTCCATCATAAAAATAACTGAAGTTTTCATAGGGCACATAAATAACCGTTTAGAAAGAAGCCTGCAAAATTTAATGGCACCTGCATTCAACGGACAGTCGACAAGTCTAAAATATGTGAGTGCACAGCAAGGGGACACGTGGTCAGCTCTGAAGGAAAGAGAGGGCCTCAGTCAAACCCAACACTTTGAAAAAGATGCGCTCTGTTCTCAGATGGAAATAGATATCAGGTTGTTCCTGTCGTTTGCCAGGTTTGAAACTACCAGAATGAAATTAAGCCTGCAAAATTTAAGGGTGACTGCTTCTTAGACATGGAAATTGTATCTGTTGAATGTAACTCTACAGAAAAAAAAAAAAGAAGAAGAAGAAGAAGAAGAGCTAGGGTATATTGTTTCTCAAAGGGAGAAGGCAGCTGTGAGTCTGGGAGAATGATTTAGGAAGGCTTCCTGGCTGTACACATAAAAGGATGAGAAGAAATCTGACCAGATGAGAATAAGAGCTGGCCACTAAACTAGAAAGAAGGTTAAGGAAATACAAAGGAATGGTGGGTTTTTTGTCTATTTTTTTTTTTTTAGTAGCTTTTAAAGAAAGACTGAAAAAAAGAAAGAAAAGAGAAATTCCCATTTTAAAGTCCCATCTCATTCTAATTCTATAAAATGATAACAAGTTCCTGAATCTATCTATTGTCTCCCAATGTCATCATGAAATGTCCTCGGTTTACAAATCTGCTTATGAACCCCCACACTGGCCTCTCTCAGCTGCCAGGGGCGGGGGTGGGGAGGGACTCAGTAGTTCAAGTGTGCCCTTTCTGCTCCTGGCATTCACCAGGAATTCTATGATGCAGAAACAAAGACACTGGGGGGAAATTTTGCCACTGTTTGTGTAAGGAAACATTTGTGAAGCTGATGCTTCAAATGATTGACTAATATTATTAGTAATAAAAACAAATACTTACACTACAATAACCTGAAAACATACAGTAAGGAATTCAATTAGTAAGATGATCTCTGCATATAGGAATTGTGATCACACACCATGATAAGAGGTGAACAATAAGCAACATACAACCAAAAAAGGAAGTGCTATTAGATTTAACTAAAAATGCATCATGTTCAAGAAGCAGCTAACATCTCCCTTATACCCTGCAACCAATAATCTAAAGTGCTAATGATAGTATCAGGGCTATAATTTGGTCCCCAAAGAAACATCAAAAAAGCTAAAGTAAATAAATCAGGAAACATCAACCCCCAAAAGTGCAGTAATGATTTTGTCGGGTTTTTTTGTTGTTGTTTTGTTTTTTCATATTTCCAGAGCAGGGCCCCTATGCTGTCTTTGTCCTTGGCTGAGAACAACACATTTTTATTAAGGAGGTATCTCTGTTTTTGTTGCTTAACATCCTCATTAATGACTCTGAATTTCATGTTAACACCAAATGAGAAAATGAGAAAAGAGAATTGCACAGAGTATATTCAAAGATAGGCTCCAAAATCAAAGTAATTTGGGCAGACTACTGAATTCAGTACACCAGAAGAGACAAATGGCACGGCCAGGACACTGGGACGGGCAGGCTCTGAGTCATGCCAAAAAATACCTAAATAATATCGCCCTTTTTAGAGAAAGATGGCACCACTGAGCAGCGTCCTCCCACAAAAGTATGCACCTTTTCTCCTACTGGTGATGCGTTTTTGCCAACTTAACCCTACTTTGCTCCAGTTCTTCCGCTAACACATACCCTGTGTGCCATGGCCGAGGAACGGGGTAACAGTATTGAAATAGTGGACTGAGGGCCCACCTTGCACTGGCTCCACGTACAAACAGTGGGCTGAAGATGAGCCAGCAGATACACAACAAAGGACAGAACAACTCCCCAAAACCAGCAGTGTTGTGTCAGACACATGCAATATAGCTCAAAACTGTTACAGGCCCTCCTGCCGGGCTCATTGCAAAGCAAATGGCCGTGTGGTAGACCAGAAGAGGTTTACCAGCTCCTAGCTGTGCTATCACCGGCCAGACAGCTAACCGCGCTGAGCCTCACTGCCCCTCGTCTGCAAAATGGGCTTAGTAAAAACCCCAGCTGGCCTCCCAAGATGTTCCAAGACGCAAACGGGTTAGACACCTTACTGTACTTTGTAACCGGCAAATATTATCAGAGTACAATGTCCAGTTCTAGATAAAAGAAATATCATTATGAGGAATGGAGAAGCTTTCATAGATAATCCACACACACACAAAATTTCAAGGTTTGGGAATATTAAAAGGGATGGATTTCATCCTGGCAGGGGATGAGGGGAGAGACAAAAACCAGACCATTTGATAATCTTTAAATACACAAAAAGCTTTCATTGAATGGCTAAAACAAAAACAACCCAACTAAAGATTTAAAAAGAAGAAGAAAAGAAAAGAGGAACTGGGTTTACATTGTATCATGAAGGATTTAGGCAAGTTACGTTTACGAAGAATTTTTGGTTGGTAAGAGTTGGAATACAACAAGGTAATACAAATCTTCATCCCTGGTAATCTTTACTTACTGGAAAGATAATTTTCTGAGGCAAGAAAAATACAATTATTCCAGAAAATAAACAAGTGAATTTAGATCTCCTGCTAAAGCAAAGTCAGCACAATTTTCTCTATAAAGGGCCAGGGGATAAATATTATAGAGGCTCTGCTGGCCTTACCGTCACTGTCACAAATATTCAGCTCTGCTGAAATATGTGAAAGCAGCCTTAGACAATACTCAAGCTCATGGATGTGGCCAGGTTCCAGTAAAGCTGTATTTATAACAACAGGGGTAGCAGGCTGGATTGGGCCAAGAGGCTGTTGTTTTCCAATTCCTCAGCTAAAGGTTCCTTCCAGTCCTAGGACACAGCTGTAGCAAATGGTGAAATCAAGCCAAATTAAAAATACCATCATACTTATGATTGTAGCTATGTACTGAAGTGGCTGTCATTCTTCTTATCTAGATCTTAGGAATATGGTTAATTGATTTTCATAAACAGCTAAGATAATACATCATCAGTGATTTTTTTCCCTTTTTAACAAAACATAAAAACATTTACATATGTTTATGGCTGTAATATCCAGAATCTGTAATCCAAGTGTATAATGTTACAGAGTTGTGCATGAGGAAGCATATGTCATATGCCTGACTTCTTCATCTTGTCTGCCTATGGGAAGTATTTTTAGATAAGGTAAAGACATGTGTAGGAAGATACCACTTTGTCCTTTCTCTATGAGTTACTCTTTCATCGCAACCCTCCCCCTCACCCCACCGAATTCTTGTAAAGAAGAAGGAAATAGCATTCTGAGCCCAGGAGAGGTCAAGAGGGGACAGGAGTCGGTCCAACAGACGAGGGAACGTAGCAGCTCTAAGGGTTAAAGCCAGATATTAATTCCATCCTTGAGTTCACGGGCCAGAAAGGAAAGCACGTCACTCTGCTTGGCACTTAGGCCAAACTGGAACAGAGTGGGAGCAAACGGAAGAGAGGGTGTGAAACCAGAGTGCAGGAAGGAGAACGGGGCTCCAGTGCCTGAGGCTCGCTCACCTGGCATCTTGCCCTGACATGTGTGGGTGGACTGGCCTCCTAGAAACCTGGGTTCATAAGAGACAAACAACCCCCTTTCCTACTGTGCCTGCAGCCAAATCATCTTGAACTTTGATCACGTCAAATTTTCTATCTTAGTTGTTTGTTTCCTGGTATTGCCCAACGGGAAGGCTGGTTGTTTTTTTTTTAATCTAACAGGTGAAATGAATTAAATATTGTTGGCCTTGCTATTCTAAAGGTTTAGCACACACACATATACATATATACATGTACTTTTTTGTGTGTATATGTTTTTTAAGGTAGCTTCTCTGTGAATTAGAAGCAGTGGTTTGTAGGGGCACCTGGGTGGCTCACTCAGTTAAGCACCTGACTCTTGATTTCAGCTCAGCTCACAGTCTCAGGGTCATGAGATCGAGCCCTGTGTCTGGCTCATGGTTGCTGTGGGGTCTGCTTGTCCCTGGCCCTCTGCTCCCACCTCCCAGCACACTGTCTTCTATCTCTCAAACAAATAAAAATCTTAAAAAAAGAAGAAGAAGAAGAAGCAATGACTTGTAGGTACCTTAATTTTAAGCAACTTGATACCATGTTTAGCACTGAAAGAATATTTAGTGCCAAGAACTTAATCTGCTGTACAACCCGAGGCCTCAAATCCAACCATCAGCTTGATGGGTGCCAGCATCCACGGGCAAAGAAAGGTTCTGCAGGCAGGATGTATTAGTGGGAATACCCAGGATAAAACAAAAAAGGAATAAATTTCTTTTGAACTTGGACCATGGATTCTAGGCTTGTATCACTTAGCATCATTTCTTTTGCAAATGGCAGATGACAGAAGCCCCAGTTCCAATGGATTTAAACTAGAGGGGAAAAAGCTGTGGTAGCTTGAAGGTCAGTGGCCAAGCTTCAGCCACTACTGGATTCAGGTTCAGGAACCATGAATTAGGACTCAGTGTCCCATCTCTCAGCTCTGCCCCCACAGGGATGCAGCTATCCCAGGTCCCAGGGGTATGATGGCTAGATGAGCACAGTTTCAATCCAGCAAGTGAATGCCCAAGAAAACAGATGCTGGCTCCAGTGGGGTCCTGTGGCCCTTCTAGCCCAGTCCTGAAAGTCTTCTCAGTGAAGCTGGACTCAGGTTACCCCCAGAAGCTTCAGACATGGACAGACTAAGATAGTTAGGGAAAAGAGGGCACCCCTAAAAAAACTGGGTGGCTCTTGCCACCAGGAGGAGGGACACTGATGGACAGGAGATAACCCCTATCAAAGAGCTCCATCTCTACAGTATAAAGAACAACTTAATGGAGTTCAGGTGGCTAATGATAGAAAAATCACTGAGTTGGGAAAGTGACTCTGAGTCAAAAGTACAAAAATGGAAGAGTTGATGGTTCTATGTGGGCTACAGTGCCCAGTAAAACATGGAGACATCTCGTCAAGAAGCTTCCTGCTCCCTGTGGGATGCTATGAGAGTGGAAGCCAATGGGGAAACAAGATGCACTGATGCTGCCAAAACAGCTATAGTCTGTGGTAATACTGAGCTAAACGCTGAGGTGGCATAGTTCCAGAATATTCTAACAAAATGGCAACATCCTGTCCCATCTCACCATAGATCTAATGACCTGAGATCAGGGAATTCTTATGATTCCTTTCATAAGCACAGAATGATAGAAACTGCCTGTCCGGACACAGTCCAACTTGCTTCTGAAAACATGAATGCCCTCTCTATATTCCACAGTTTCAAACAGGGTTTTAGGTTCTCTGTTTTGTGTGGGGGAGAAGGGGGCAGGGATAAAGACCAACTTAAGAAATTCATTTTAGGGGGAACAAAGGGAAAAACTGGATCATCCCAATCCATTTTCCAGCCTTCCAATAAAACTATCTTCTTCATGTTAATTGTTTGGGCATATATTGAGATAGTGAAAAGCAAAATTAAGATTCCCCCAGGATGATTCCAGAGAAAACCTAAAAATTCATACCATACGTAAATTGGTATGAATTTGCTTCTTATTGGTAAAAGTTGATATTCTTACTTTAATGGTATAAATTGGGTTACTGTTCAACTCACTACTCTGCTTTGCAACAGAACACAAGATCTTAATAATCATAGACCCAAGCTGACGCTCACAGTGTCACCACACATGGTAAATAAACAGGACAAAGCTCTGTGAAGTTTCCAAGGAGAAACAAAGATCGTAACTGTCTTCAAGTCAGGAAATAATGTCTATTTTTCTTTTTTAAAAATCACATTAAAAAGTGCTTCTTTTCTAGCTGACTATAAAAACCAGTGACTCATGTCTGTGTTTTCATGTCACCATGCTCTGTGGACTGGTCTATCCTTGATTTACCCAGCTTACATCATGGAAGTTTCCAAAAGTCTAAATACTCTAAGACTTTAATTCGTTCCCCCCACCCCATAATAACAGATTTCTGAAAGATCATTTTAAAATGTTAAATTTCCCTTCATTTTTCAAAGCATTTAGAATGCTACGGGCAATCAATTGAGAAAAGACAGCTCATTGTTCTATGTTTTTTCCCCACAGAGAATTTATGTCTCAAAAGATATTTTTTAAAAAGGAAAGTTATTTAATATGTCTCCCCAGCTAACCCCGAAACTGCTATAAATTCAAAATTCATTCTTGTACAATGTCCTTAATTATAAGATAAGTAATCTTTCTGTGTTAGTTTAATTCCATCCTATTTATCTTCTCAAGTGGAATGACACATTGCAAATACCATTTGGGGAGTTTTATTAATAAAGGCCTAATCCCATGGCTTGTAGGACATGTCTTAGAATAATGTTTTAACTACAGTAAAGCTCAGTGACTGTAACACCCACTCAATAATTATAACTGTCCCCCATGTGAGGTAAGTTGCCTTTTCCATTGTGATTAGTGGTGATTCCTCAAAATGGGTCTCGAGGAGTTCAGAGCAGATGGTGAGTTTCAGTCTCCTTCTACCCTAGCAATGTAGTGAGATTACCGGCTTTGTTGTACTTCTAGATTTTCTACATCATGGAAAATCAAGATAGAAATCAAGAGGAATGCTAATTACAGCACTAATATCCTATAGAACCTAACTCAGTTTTACAAAGAGAATCTTTGGAGGTGATGCTCTAAACATATATGTACATATCTCCATAAAGGTAGACAATCAGAAGGTACACACATACACACACACACAAATTTTTTCATATATTGGTTTTGGTAGACTCACCTGGCAACTTAATCATAATATACAATATTGTCTTGCTTAGATCTCATATGTACATAAAAAGTCCAGCAACTACTTTACAATGAAGTTTGCATAACTGATAGCTAACATATCTTTCCAGCTAACCCGCTATGTCCAGATATAACAGGGCAATGCTATAATAAGGCTGTATCTTCCCCCCATCTTGATTTAGACAAATCTTGGATTAATTTAAATAATTCGTGAAGCATTTGATGGCAATCAGGAAAGAAGATGCAGTTCTTTTTCCATCTGTTTGAAAGCTATAAGGAGTTTGAAAAGGGCTCAGTTTCAGGGCTTCAGAGCTCTGGCTTTAGCAATTCCCTGCAACTAAAAGCAATCTTGCTGTGATTGAAAATGGAGGTGTCAACTCAGGCAGGCTACAAATTGCCAACAGAGGGAATAGCCATTTTAAATTACTTCCAAAGCCCAAATAAATTCTCCCAAATGGAAATCTGCCTTTATCCTTATTTTCTATCTCCAGGAGATGATATGTGTTTTACTCATTATGAATCATACTCTCCATTCCTTTCTACTATGGCAAAGGAGAAGGAACAAATGTACTTATAGACTATACCACATTGGGTTCTGCTTTGGACATGAGATGTATAGCAATAAGATTATCATATGAAAAATATGACTTATCATATTAAAAAAACCTTGCATTTGAATTTAACAATTATAAGATTATGTTAAACAGAACAATGAAAACACATGGAAAATGCTTTGTTGACTTTAGATCTCCACATGGATTAGCTGGTATGGGCATGCCAATTGCTCTTCACAAAAATCCTTCTGGTAAACAGAGAATATAATGTCCCATAGTTCTGTAGAAACTTAAAACGTAATACAGAGATATTAAGTGACTAGGGTCACACAGTTAGAAATAGCAGACATGGCCTCTGACTTTCTCTCCTGTGATCTCGCCTCGAGCAACACAGGGTTTTTAAAAAATAAACCCTATTTGTGCATTCAACAAACGTAGAAAAAGTGTTTGTTTTGTGGCGTGTGTTCTCATCCTAACTAAGTTATGTAATCAGTTATGTATGTAACTTAGTTAAAATTTAGTAGTATCTGATGCTGGCCTAAAAATCTATCCTTTTCAGTTACATTTACTGTGCTCACATGTAATATCACTTTATCGGAAATGGTTTCATAATTTTTCATAACTGGAACATTTCTGGGGGAAAAAGAATTAAGTTAATGATTAAGAAGGAAGGGCTTCTTAATTGGGACAGCAATTCCACCTAATTGTGCCTCTTCCAGAAAGTGGCCTTAGGATGATCTAACTTCAGAATATCCTTTGGGACTATCTCTCCTGCCATGTTTGTTGCTACTTCTGCTACTGCCATGGTTTTAACACTGGTCAAATGTAATTATTTTTCACTTGATGAAAAGCTTCCTGTTCTTGAAATAGAAAAGCACTGGTTATTACTGCCTTCAGAGTTTTAGAGAACCAAGTCAACAGAGTTTTAAGTCAACAAGAAACGGGACATGGGAGTGGTGAATATATATATCACAACTAGAGCTTTCATACACTGTTGGGTGGAAGTATAAACTGGTGAAATGACTCTGGAAAACTGTTTGGCAGTATCTTGTAGAGCTCAATATATCCACACCCCATGACTTAACAATTCCATTTATAGGCATATACTTAATAAATGATGTATGTACATGCACATACCAAAATATGCATAGCATCATCTTTTGTAGGAAGCCCAAACTGGGAACAACCCAAGTCAATCATTAGCAGAAAACCTACACAGATAGATAAATGTACAGAAATTGCAATATTGCAGAATAGTGAAAAAGAGTGAACCATGGGTAGATACATGGCTGAATTTCAAGAAATAATGTTGAGTGAAAGAATCTCAAAACAAAAGAGTGTAGTGTAGAAATGAATATCATATGATGTTATGTACATAAAATTCAAAAACAGACAAGAATTAAGCTATGATGAGAACATCAGAATAGCAATTAATTTGGGGAATGGTAGCAGTAACAAATCAGTATTTCACTAGAAGGCCTAAGTAGATTCTCTATGTCTACCTGGATGATATGAGAAGGCTGGATTTTCTATTTCTCCTTTGAGTTCTGCCAATGTTTGCTTTATGTAGTTTGAAGATGCATTATTGTGGGCCTACATATTTAGGATTGATATAATCTCCTTTTGTCATTTAAAAAATGTCCCTCTTTATCTCTCATAATAATTCTTGCTTTATAATCCACTTTGAGGGACACCTGCCTGGCTCAGACAGAAGAGCATGTGACTCGATCTCCGGTTGTGAGTTTGAGTTCCACACTAGGTGTAGAGATTACTAAAAAGAAATAAATTTATAAAGTAAATATACTTTGCTATTAATATGTTGATATAAGCTTTCTTTTGGTTAGTTTTTGCATGGTATGATCTATCTCTAACCTTTTATATTCAACCCTTCTTTGTCTTTACAAAATGCCTTAAAATTTAAACTTACTACAGTTGGTTTCCTTTATCCTGCCTGACATTCTCTATCTTTTCATTGGAATGTTGAAACCACTTATATTTAATGTAATTACTAATATAGTTGCTTTTAAAGCTACCATCTTACAACTGATTTCCATCTGTTCTCTGCTCCTACATTATTTTTTCCACTTCCTTTTAAAGCATTCAAATGGTTTGAAATTTTTTTCTCCCCGTTAGCATTTTAGTTCTATCCTTTTCAAATTGTTATTTTAATGGTTACACTAAAAATTACAAATCACATCCTTGATTCCTTTCAGTCTTCTTTAAATTAGTAATTTTACCTTTTCCTAAGAATGTAAGAACTCTATAGCAGTTTAACTTCATTTACCCTTGCCATCTTTTGTGTTATTTTTATTTTACTATTACAGATGTTATAAATACCACAAAAATTATCATTGTTTTTGTTGCTATAAACAATATTCATTTATATTCACATATTTGCCATTTCTGGAGTTCTTTGTTCCTCCCTGAAATTGTGTCTATTTGAGACCATTTCCTTCCTTCTGCCTGAAGACATTTTCTTAATACAGGCCTTCCATTTTCTTTACACCATTTGTAAGTATTTGAAGCTCATTTCTAATAACTCCAACATCTGGTTCATCTCCAGGTCTATTTTTATGCCTGCTTTATCTCTTGATTAATGGTCACTATTTTTGTCTCTTCACAGATGAAATAATTTAAATTTTATGACATACAACATAGATGCAATACCGTATAAACTGCATTGTGTCATTTTTCTTTATGGAAGGCTGAGTTTTGTTTTGTCCAGATGTTAAATAACCTGTGGGTCACCTTGATCCTATCAAGGCATGAGTGAATCCTTATTCCCTAGGACTTCCTAGCTTTCCAAAGCCTCAAATGAATGCTGAGAGTACTCATCCAGGTCTGGCCATTCTCAAGGAGCCCAAACTCCCACATCTCTCCAGCACCCACAGCCTTTGGAATCTCCAGCCTTTTCACCAGCCTTCTCTCTGCTAGACCTTCCTGCTTTCACCCCACAACATGCACAGTTTTATGCGGTGGCCAAAGAGCCTAAAGAAATGTTTATATAGATTTAGGGCTTCTCCTCTACAACTTCTTCCTCTCTGGGACTCTGACCCTCAAATCCTTGATGCCTAATCTTTGTTTCCTCTGCCTAGAGAGACCAAAGTTCTATTCGGTTTCTATTTTCCTGGATCTTTGTTTGAAAAATGCTCTCAGAGAGAAAGCCAGTGTGCATGTGGGATCTCGGAGAGAACTGTCCTACCTCTCACTCCATGATCGTATTTCTGTATTGGTTTTTTTTTTTTTCTTTTAAGATTTCTTTCTTTATTTATTTGACAGACAGAGATCACAAGTAGGCTGAGATGCAGGCAGAGAGAGAGGGGGAAGCAGGTTCTGCTGAGCAGAGATCCCGATGTGGGGCTCAATCCCAGGACCCTGAGATCATGACCTGAGCCAAAAGCAGAGGCTTAACCCACTGAGCCACCCAGCACCCCTCTGTATTGGTTTTTATCCAAGGCCTGAAAGAGTTGTTTATATCCAGCTTTTACAGTTTTTTGTAACAGAAGGCTAAGTCCAGCGCCACTTAGACCACATTCCCAGGACTTTAAACATGGAAATTCTTTCATGTTTGTGTATAGATAATGTAATATTGTTTATACAATCCTTTATTTTTCAGTTAAGTTTCTAGTATAAGCATTTCCTAAGTCATCAAAAACTCTTCCCAAATTTCATTTAAGTTAGCCAAATTTCATTGCAGGGATATATTTTTCTTCACTTAATCATGGTCCTAATCACTTGTGTTATCTTATTTCCCTCTCATTTATTTAATGGCTTTTAGTAAATGCTTCCTAAACTTAAAGTACATTAAAAATACTTGGGAATCTTATTAAAACAATGATTCAGATTCAGTAGGTGTGGGGTGGGCCTGAGATTCTGCAATTCCAACAAACTTCCAGGTGGTACAGGAACCATCAGGAACCATCCTTTGTCACAGGCTCTAGGTAACTCATCATTCACAATGCTGGGGAAACACTGCGTGTTTCATTATCTTGAGAGCCTATAGGTATCACTCAGGCTTACTTCTGGGAGATTCTAATGCCTTAGGTCTTAAATGTAGTCTAGGCCACTGTTTTTCCAAAAACCATCTCTGGTGAATGAGGATGAAGAACCACCAGATCAGTCTGTGAGCCTTTAAAGGTTTTTTAGAACATGACCTTTTAACACAGATATTATGTGATTCCACCCATCCTCATGCCTACCTTCACTAAGCATAATTTACACTATCTAGTGCTTATGATTGCAGCACAAACCTAAAGGAAAAAAAAAAGGGCCAAACCAGGAGCTGAGAACAGAGGTGCTATTGTGTGGGGTGAAGGTTGGGGGGCGGTTGGGTAGAAGGGGATGTCACAATCCCACATAAGATTAAAATGGCTCAGGACCCTTCATAACTTTATAATTACTTCCAAGTCATTGTTTCACTTGAACTGTCTTCTTTTTATATGTAAGATTAAGAGGGCTAAAGCTATGGGCTAGGCCTCTTTTTATGAATATTTGAACTCCACCGTCACTTTCATGTTTTAAACAAAAGGTAAATGTCTTCTAATTGCTATGCTAGCTAGTCAGGATGATAAGCTATCCAGGGTCTACTGATGAAACTGCTTTTCTGTCAGTGCCTTCAAATCCAGGAAGAGACACATACATTCTTTCATGTGTGCATTAATTCACATTCAGGTTAAGTTATTGCATTTCAGCCTGCTGCCCAAGGGATGAAGCTGAGATGGTAAATTATCAGAAATGTATCTTTTATTCAGATATCTTTAGAAGCATGCATACAGTCTAAAGGAAATCATTCTTATTTGCTCCAAGCTCCTAGAGGAAGAACCAGAATTAAAAACAGTAAACCCAAAGGACTGTAGGGCCTTACAGACATCCTGTTACCTATATCCCAACTAAATATTTATATTCAAATGAAAAGCATTGTTAAGACTCTTTCATGTTGAAGATTAATTTTCTATTTTAATTAAAAATATCTGATTCATCACAACTTTTGAGACATTTCAGCTAATGATGCCAAATACTTTTATTTTCCCAGTGGTCCTCCCCATCCATAAATGTTACCATTGGTCCCGATTTAAGGTTTCTTTTCCATTCAGACTGAGAGACTGGTACAGAGCACTTGAGTGACCTCCAGATAGAGGGCTCCTGGAGTTAAGGAATGTCCCATATACATATACTTAGTGAAAAACATGCTGAGTCTTACATAATTACTGTGTTGGAGAAAAGGCAAGGGTAGAGCAATAGGTCAGATAACTACTGCGGTTTGCTCTTTGCAAGGCGCAGCCTGATATAATATGAAAATAATTATACGTACAAACCAGATTTTCCAAACTGCTTATTTAGTTTTCTAGGTCAGTATAGCTGGTCATATCTCTCTGAAAGTTAAGTTTTCCAGCTGACCACAAATGGTTAGTTTACTCCCATTATTTCTGTAAAGTTCTGCATATGTTTAGAAGTTCAAGAGACTGTGATATATATTCCTCATTCTCTGAAGAGTTTCTCCCCCTAATGAGGACTGTTAGTAAACTGGGGAGAAAGAGCAGATCAAAAGCCATGCTACTGTAAAAACTTAACATCATCTTCATTACCATGTAATTAAACCTTCAGGTACATACCAATCGCTTTCAAAGGGTTTAAAACTAAATCCACTCACTAATTCGAACTTAGCATCTGCATGTTAAAATCAGTATTATGTTTCTAAGTACAGACAGCTCTATGAGAACATGCTAATTATCCCTTTGTTCCAATTTATCCTGTCCTCAATAATTTGCACCAAAAATTTTGCAGTTTTTCCTTTATAGAGGAAAAAGTTGATGCATCGACGGGTCCTTGTGATTTCCAGGCTACCTCAGAGGTCTCAGAAATTTAAAGCACCCACTATCATAAACCAACAGAAACCTGAGCCAGTTTCCTGAGATAGAGTGTTAGGGAGAGCAGAGCCCCAAGTATGCCCTAAGCATGAACAAGGGCAGAGGGCAAAATCTCATCCAAATGATTAGCTAAAAGGTGACAAAGAAAGCACTCTTATTTGATACCAGATCTTATTTGAGTATTTCCATAAAAAAAAAAAATAGATAATTTTAGGAAACATGGCCAGTGGGTTTCAAAATGGGCACATTTGTCCCATTAAGAAGAGCCAACATGAGCTACGGCTTTGGCAGGCTTCCAACCTTGTCAATTATCTCAATGCTAGTGCAGTCTTGAATCCTGATGGGACCTCCACCTACCCGAGTGTCCTCTACCAATTTCCCCAGCCTTAATTGTCTTTTCCTTCCTCTCAGATATACTGCAGAGTTTCCGTGTCTCTGGAAATTAATCACTATTTGAGAGATTAATTGGAATTTGAAGACTATTAATTGTAATTTCCTCTTCCTCTTGCTTTTTTAATTTTGAAGGAAATCTACAAGGACTCTTCCAAGCAACTAAAATGTCTTTTTAAAAAAAAGATGTTCCCGCCCCCCAAAAGAGCTGCTTCTCTGAATTTTTGATTCTACATCTTGTCACTCATCATACCTGGAGAATTACATGTAGGCTCAGCTACAAACTTCACCTGGGGATTAAAAATAATTGGTTTACATAAGTAAGATTAATTATACATAACCACTAAAATGTTAAATGATATCATTTCCAACCTCTAAAAGAACTCTTTCAGATTCAACATCAGTCACTTAAGGAAAAAGAGTAAATAATTTAAAACCAGAAGAGAAGATAGTAGTTAAAGCCTTGTCCCATAGGGTTATGGTCCTCTGAATGTGTTCATTCCCTTGAAAATTCAATCTGTCTTATGACACAAATACATACACCCACATGTCCCACATCCCACAAAGACACACACATATGCTGACACACACAGCCCTAGACAGACACAAACACACACTTGTGCACGCACACAGCAACTTGCTGACCCACCCTGGCATGTGCCTAAACACAGATATTCACACACACACACACAGACACACAGACACACACACACTGAAGACATTACTTTTCACCATAGCAAATCCTTGGAATGACATAGCAACAAGTATTTTTAATTCCTGCTTAACCAGTAGTAAATGTCTCCTGGCACAGCAAAGCCATAAAACTGTAACTCAGAAGAAAAAGCCTTGGGAAACAGACTGACTCGTGTGCTGGTTTTAAAAAATGCTTCCCTCGTGGTAAGAAGTTACAACTACAGGCCTGCCTCCAGGCTAAACAAGAACCTTAATCAGGACATCCAAGAGGCCTCCTGAGACCATGACATTACAGAAGCAGGGAGAATGAGAACCAGGAAGTGCCCCATCTAGCAGACTGTGTATGCAGGAGAGATAATGAGTGCACTGGGCAGCCTCCCATTTCCGTCTTGTTTTCAGGTTAGAGGCCAGACCAGTACCTCTGTTTGTAAGGATCCCCATGCAGAACTTCTGGCATCTTTAAGAAGGTACAAGACACTCAGAAGACAGTGGCCAGGAGGGGTAGCAACTTAAAGGAAGTGTTTCTAATTATAAATGTTTGTAACTGAGAATGACTTTACAAGTTCTGCAAAGTGCCACAAAGTCCACATTCATGACCACACCTTGGACTGTAAATACCTTTGATGAGGGCTATGACTCCATTCATATAGTTCTTCATCCAAAAAATGCTTTTAAGAAGCTGCAAAGTGGCAGAACCTCTGCTAGTCACTGGTGATCGGAGGGTCCCTACCTTTATGGAGTGACACTGCACCAAGGACACACTCTAAGCAAGAAATACAAGGAGGCTGCTTCCTATTCCATTATGACACCAGAGCCATGCATGGTGGCCCGCATCAAATATGCACTCAATTTTTATGGAAAAAGGAAGGAGAAAGCAAGGATGAGAAGACTAAGACTCAGAATGCTGCTGTGTACCTCACCAATTTTATAGATAGAATATTTGGGTAATTAATTAGGTAAATAAGGGATACTCAACACAGCATTAGTACATACTGTATATTCAAACATAAAAATATTTATTTACCTCCATTTGAAGTTATGACTATAACATATATTTAGAAATGATCATGTTTTTAGTAATGTAGCTCATACCAAATTGGTCTCTGGTCAATAATTGGTAGAGATTAGGGTAGATACAAAAGGAAGACAAACACCACACCCTATTGACTGAGGATAACAAACTCAAGGAATAGAAGGGACAAAAAGTGCTCTGTAAGCATTGACATTAACCTGAAGGCTTCTGTCAACAAGTCTATAATGATCCAGAAAGCTTTCCATGCTGGTAGAGATTTCCTAGAAAAGTCAGGTTTTGCAACATATGACCAAAGGAGTGATGGGCCAGAGGGCTGAGGGGAGGTTATTCCAATCCTTCATTTAGAAAGGAAGTAAAACATTAACACAAATGTGAGGGCGGTTGTGTGCCAGGAACCATGTCAAGCCACTGGGCGGTACAAAGATGGTGAGACCCAGGACCTTCTCTCAAGCTGCTTGCCACTGATTACTCAAGAGCCATAGAAAAGGAGCCCATATTTAAGTAGAAATGAAAGCACAAAAGGGGAACAGGATGAAAATGGACTCGTTTTTGAAAGTAAGAAAGTATTTCTTAAATAGAGACTTTGCGGGTATCTAGAAACACTATCTACAGAATCGGGAGCCAAAAAGTATGACCACAGCTTCCTTTCATTAAAACTACTTGTATTTCCCTCCTCAGAATAGTGAACACAGGCACTGCTGATCAAACTAAACTCTCCCTTTTAGTTTGATCAGCAGTGCCTGTGTTCACTATTCTGAGGAGGGAAATAAGTGTAAGTATATGGCATGAGCATGTGCGTGTGTGTGTATGTGTTTGGGTGCACGTGTGCGCGCATGCACGGTTAAACTAATAGTAACATGGCACATATTTTTAAGAAAGCTTCCCTGTCTTTTAAGATACCAATGGAAATATTTATAGATGAAGTTATATTGGACCTGAGATTTGCTTCAAATCTCACCCAAATGATGCAGGTGAAGTTTAGAGGACACCAGGCCTGATGGAAACTGATAATTGTTGAAGTCGGTTAATGAGATGCGCGTTATACTTTTCTCTTTATGTTAAATACATTTGAAATGTTCTCTAGGAAAGGTTACTTAAGATATGTATTATAGGAAAAGATGAAACTTTTAAATGATCATTCAATAAAATAGTGCTATTCAATGTAAGCTAAAAAAATAAAATAAAATAACAAAAGCCCCTTGAAAACCGTGATTAAATACGAAGATGAGGCCTCCATTGGGTGCTGGGTACGCCATAACCATGCCTTGAGCAAGGAAACACAGTCTACTACATCTAGGGGTTCTAGACCAATTTATAATCTGCTTCTCAAATAGCCAGTTGCTACCCTTTAGCAGACTCTGAAATCGATTTGAGGGCCCTTATCGGTCTTTAGATGAATAAATTCAAATGCAATAGAAAAGAAAAGATCAGAGCACATCACATGGGAAGGGAGACGCCCTGTTTGCCAGGCTTGTGTCTCTGCATGTTTGCGCTTAGTCAGCTCTCACTGTAGTAGCCAGAGTGGTTGTGTTAAAACCCAAGTCAAATCTTCTCAAACCCTACAGGGACAGCTTAGCTCACTCAGTGCAAAATCCAAAGTCCTTACTATGGCCTACAAGACCCACCATGATCTGTCACCCATTGCTGCCCAGTTCTGTTGACCTCTTATTCACCCCAGCCTTATTGACCTTATTTTTGTTCCTGGAACACACCAGGCACACTCCCGCAGCCGGACATCTGGAATTGCCCTCTGTCTGGAATGCTCTTCCTCCAGAGATCTGCCAGCTGGGTGCCTCACCATCAAATGTCAGCTTTTCAGTAAGACCTTCCCTGACCACACAATGTACATTCAGGCCCCACGCCCACCCCAGTATTTCCTATTTCCCTTCCTTCTTTGTTTTTCTCCACAGAATCTATCACCGTCAAACATATTATACAAACTGTGAATTTTCTATACCATAATTACATAAAATTACGATGCACATATTGGACAGATTATACATACTCTATAACTATATGTAATCTATAGTTTCTTTTGCTTATCATCTCTCTGTACTGAGAAACTTCACAAGAAGCAGGATTTTTTGGTCTCTTTTGTTCACTGCAATAATCTCTCTAACACTTAAGACAAGTAAAAACACTCAATAAATATATGCTGAATTGTGTGTGTGCGTGCATGGTATGCGTGTATGCTGGCCTGTGATATAAAATGTATTTCTTAGTGTGAGTCGCATTCCAAAAGGCTTGTCTAATACTAACCTGGAGCACCCTTGGAAAATCTCCGGGCTTACTTAGAGACAGAGGGCTGAAATGTGAGTGCAGCACAGACCCCCAGTAGTTGTAATGTCTTACACCAGGGTGCCTACTACAAATGGTGCCAGTGGGAATTGCTATGTGAACAATGTGTGTTGGGTGGGGGTGGGGGAGGCTTGTTCCCTTGGGGATCCCACCAATGCACTATAAATCGGCCAGAAGAAATAGGCAGAGTCAGAAAATCATAAAATTTTCAAGACCCTCAAGATGATCAGTTCAACCTAATAATTCTACAGTCGAGCATCAAAAAGTTACAAAATGATAATGTAATTTGCCCCAGGCCGTATGAAAAGCAAATGCTGAGCCAGAACCGCCATAGACCGGGGTCATATGGCTCCTTGTCCAGAGTGATCTTTACACACCCTGGCCTGCCATAAAAATGACAAATGGGAATCTGCTCTCCAAAAGCTGTCTGCCTGGTCTTGTTTCTTCAGAAATAACCTGAGATTCTTTCTCCAATTAGGTGCCAATCATCTATTTGTTCCACTCAAGCCTTGACAATTTGCAAGGCTCTCTGTTTTAAAAACAAAGAGCTCCTAATGATCACTATTTCTCATAAATGAAAGCTTGAAAAATTCCTTGCCATAGCAACCAGGAGTGGTTGAATTATCTACTATTATTCCCTGAATTTCTAATAAAACCAGTCCAACTTACACCAGGCCCAGGGATGTTAAAGTCAGTCAAGAATCAAAACCTTCAGGGCACCTGGGTGGCTCAGTGGGTTAAGCCTCTGCCTTCGGCTCGGGTCATGATCTCAGGGTCCTGGGATCAAGCCTGCATTGGGGTCTCTGCTCAGCAGGAAGCCTGCTTCCTCCTCTCTCTCTGCCTGCCTCTCTGTCCACTTATGATCTCTCTGTCTGTCAAATAAATAAATAAAATTTTAAAAAAGAATCAAACCCTTCAACCCTCACTGTCCAACTTTTCATCAGAGCTAAGGAATCTATCTAGAATCATTCTGTATTTTTCCATAACCATAAAACAAAGTACTTCAATTCATAAGGCACTAACCAATGAAAACAAGGCATCAGTAAAAGCTAGTCACTTTAATTTGGAAGGGAAGCAGAAACATTTTGGTCACAAAGTGAATATTACTACAGACTAAATACTTTGACCAGTTGTTTTGTTCTCAACTAGACTACTATAGTAAGTCCTTTGAGTGGGAGAGGCCAGGTTTCTTAAAACCCTCAGTATTTCTGTGGTGGCCTTAGAGATTCCAAAGGCTAAGGACATTTGTGACATTACTTTGCCAGACACTCTTGAATCCTCTGTCCTCCTTCACAGAACCCTGTTTTGTTCAGGTGTTCTCACCCTTTTTGGAAGAGTCTAGTCCCATGCCCATTCCAGGAAGGAGGTCAGGACTAGACAGACACCATCAGGGAAACCCTAGTCTCCTTGCCAGGGATTGCCTTGCCTATAAGCATGTGCCCAAACTGTGACCCAGGAGGCAAGAGGAAGCTGGGTAGGAGAAGGGGAGATTCTGAGAAAGGTTTTCTCACTTTTCACACAGTCAGGAGAAAGAGATTACAGGTATGCCCGTTGTTCAAAAGTTTGCCTTACACCACTTCTCTTTTACAAAAGACCTACATTAACCTACATTTTCACTAACCAAAAGAAACCCAAAAAGGATTTTAGCTTTTGCAAAAAAAGAAAAAAAAAAAAAGAAAAGAAAGAAAGACGTGAAAAGCACAGATAGCATTCAGCATACGTTTTGCAGTGAGCAGTTATAAAGGCAGTGTGGAACCCCAGCAGCGAGCGTGGTCCCACCAAGTTCCGTCCCCAAAAACTATACTCAGCATCTAGCCAGATAGCTTTGAATGGTGTCTGTGAGCCTCTGTGTTTTATCTTGATTTATTTTGTATATATATCCATGAGCAAGATGTGTTCTAAGGTATCAAAAAATGTCAAAGAGAGGTTTATTCTTGAGTCTGGGAATGCTCACAAATCTTCCCATATAAATTAATGGTAAATGATTTTTCGCTTTATGTCATTGTGGCTTACAAAAGATTTCATAGGACATCTACTCTCTGACAGCGGGGGAAGTCTGTACTCCTTTACTCTTCCTAACTATGATGCCAGGGAGTGCTTCTCTCATCTTAACACCAAAAGGAGAGGGAAACTAAGGACAAAGGCCCTCGACCAAGAGGACAGAGCCAAGAGAATTGCAGAGAAGCCGACAGAGTCAGACGCCATAGTGTTTGGTTATCCTACGTCCCACTTCTTTTCAGGGCTTTCTGTATTTGCAGCAGAAACATCCTAACCCATACAATAATTGCACCCTGGAAAGTTCTACGGCGGAAGTGAGGAGGCATGAATGTGTTATGCATGTTGGTGTTAGCATGAGAAAAGTTGCATGACAGCACCTCTTGTTAGGGAAAGCTTGGTCTGTGGCATTCAAAAGTACAGTGCCCACCCCCCTTACCCAACAGGGGTGGGGGATACCTTCCAAGACCCTCCTCAGTGGGCGCCTAAATCCGCAGAGTAATAAACCATACTTCTTTTTTCCCATACATACAAACCTACAATAAAGTTCCATTTATAAATGAGGCCCGGTAAGAGATTAAAAACAGTACCAATTAATGAAACAGAAAATTATAACAATATACGGTAATAAAAGCTATGTCAACGTGATGTCTCTCTCCAAATATTATTGCACTGTACTCACCCTTCTTCTTCCCGGGACGGTAAGAGGGGAGGACATACGCACGGGATGGGATGACCTAAGCACGCGGGGCCGAGTTAGGCTACCGCCAACCTCCCGCTGATGCATCAGAAAGCGGACAGACAAGCCGCTTCCTGAGCGCGGTGGATGACGGGTAAGCCAAACCGCGGTTAAAGCGGGACTGCTGTGGGAGGGGCCGGGAATGAAATCCATCCCCGCAGTGATAGGTGAGAGCAGGTGCAGAGGCCAACACCTGCCACAATACCTTGGCGGCCGTGTGCTGCTGTTGTAGGGAGCACAAGGCAGCCAGAGTTCCCCCGAGGGAGGACACGGAACAACAAATTCACTGTAGTGCATACCCACTTCCTGTCCTGGGTGCCAGGAAAAGACTAGGAATGAGACCTCAGGGAAGAGGATGTTTCAGTACTTGCCTTGCCTTCGCGCTCCCATGTATAGGCATCTGTTTGTACTTTGGGGGGTGCCTATGTTTGCTGTCCCATGAGGAGTAAGAAGGACAAGATATGAACAGTTCCAAGGGGAGCCAGCCTTGCTATAAACTCCTACAGGCCATTGAAGATTGAAGGCTGCCCGTGGAAGTGGCCACACCGGGACTCTATTCCCCCCAAATGCCGATTTATATCTCCACAAGCTCCCCGCCAGAGCCAGATCTTCCTCTAACCAGAAGAAAGTATCTTATTCTGGGAGTCACTACACTGGCAGGGAGAGGAGAGGGATTTTTCCCCACACCTGGCCCTCCAAGCCAGCAGCTACTTTTCCAAATGCTTATTGATTGGATTCATTATCCTGAACTCTATGTGGTTCTGGAAAACTTCATATTTGAAATACTCATATTTTAAATCATATCTGATCAAATGCATGTTTCTTGTTCACAGTTAAAGTAAACACTATCAGAATATCTGAGACAATGGCACCTGTGTCATCTTTCTAACGAAGTATTTACAGTACTAAGAGTGCAGTGCTGTGATCTGACGTGATCAAAGGGTGCCCATTTTTTGATTAGAAACAACAAAAGAGTCAGCAGATGATGCCCCTGGAAACGTCTGCACGTGTATCCACCCAGTGGGGGCGTCTGGAGGCAGTCACAGAGGCATCACTGTACTATTAAACTCTGCAGTACCCAGGTTACATGGTAGGAAACTGGGTTCCTGGATGACTCGCGTTCTGCACTGACGGCATGTAAGAGTTGTGCCCAGGGCTTGAAAAGCTGTGCAAAAATCTAATTAACTAGTCATGAGAAATGCACTAATTTCTTTGTCCAGCATCAGCAGAGAAGACCTGCTGCTGGCCCTCATTCCTCAGCCAGAGGGAGGACACCAGCCTTTGGGGTCACTGGGGAAGGAGGCATTGTCGAGCTGACCCTGGGAGCCAATCACAGAGGACACATTTCTGTGGAACCTTCTGAGGAGGTCGGGGGCTGTCAGTAGAAAGACAACTGTGGAAATAAAAATGGGAAGAGGAGGGTGTACCCCATGTGTTCTCAATGACTATGTAATGAATATCTCCTAATTATGAGTATCCATCAGGGAAAACTTGATGTATGGATCAAGTCTGCTCACTTTATAACCTTTTCCCCTTTTCAGCCTTATTCTATCAATCTTTTTTTGTCTCTTGTAAATAACGGCTTTACTGAGACAGAATTTACATACCCTACAATTCACCTGCTTAAAAGTGTGCAGTTCAATGAATTTTAGTATATTACAGAGATGTGCAACCATTACCACAGTCAGTTTCTGACAATTTCATCACCACCAAAAGGAAACCTATACTCATTAGCAGTCACTCCAGTTTCCCTCCAGTCCTCCCTACCTTAGGAAATCACTTATCTGCTTTCTGCCTCTATGATTTGCCTATTCTGGATATTTCATATGGGTGGAATCATATACTTATTGGCCTGTTGTAATTGGCTTCCTCCACATAACCTTTTCAAGGCTCACCCCTGTTGCAGTACTTGCACTGTATCGCTTTCTAAAATCTTTTCTGTAGCTCTCCCTGCTCAGCTCTAGCTTTACTACTTACACTCCTTGAGTGGTTATCCACTCCTAAAAAGTACTTGAGAACTACAAATCAAGTTTAAGAAGTGGTCCTGGTCCAGAGAAGTCCATGGGATTTTGTTGCGAGTCTCCTATTGCACCTAAGTGCAAATAATCTGTATTATGAATTAAAAAAAAAAAAAAACCTAATGTTCTAAAAATCATTAAAGGTGTATGTCTAATGTGAACCGGTGATGATGCCCTTACAGAACTAATTTACATGTAAGAGATAAAGGAGAGGCTGTAGCAGCATTCTTATGATAGATTGTTTGGGATATAGACAAATTCATTCACTCAACAATTACTGACTGCCTCCTGCATGCGAGATACTGTTCTAGGTACTGGAGATTGGCAGTGAGCAAAATACACAGAAACATCTGTCTTTGTGAAGCCTGGTTTTGGATTATTTCTTTAAATCATTTAAAGAAGGAAAACCAAGGTAATAGTAAACAGGACATTCATAGTGGTTACTTTTGGAGAAAGGGAGTGAAAGAAGACAGGGGAGGGAAAGGAGAAGGGAGAAGAGGCAAGGATAAGTGATGTTCCCAGACTGAGCGACTCCCTTATGAGAGTTCTGTGTCTGTGCTTTCTAACTTCCATGTCTGTTGCAGAGATTTACTTGCATAGGTTGGCTATTACATCAAATTTAATTTTAAAAAAGAGCCACTCCTCTGGACGAGAAAGTATAAACAATGGTGTCTCTTTGGAGGAGAGATTCGTCTGGGCTAATTTAAAATGTTTATGGGAAAGTGGGTTGCACAGAGGAATCTTACACTAAGTGGAGAAATTCTAAACCCATGGGCTTACACGTCAAGGTTTTGAAAGGCTGGTGAAGAGCAAGGTAATATATTCAGAGGAGATTTTTCAAGTTATACTAGACAATCATGAACTCTGAGTGATCATTTATCATCCAAAAAAAGGGACCAATAGAGCATCTATAGAAGAATGAAACTTCGTAGACCAGAGAGTCTTAAGTTTTGTTCACGAGTTTTCAATTGTCAAGTTTCTTTCACAAGTACTAGCCCATTTTATGGACCAGAAAATTCAGAGGGGACCAAATTACCATAGCCAGTTGGTGCTGGTATTTGGGCCAGCTTCCCACACTTGACACACAACACCACTCTTGAAGTCCAGGGTTCAAATGAACCCACAATAATTTACAAAACCCAAGAATGGATGTTAGAAATAAGTTTCAGAGAGTGAAATATAAAGCAATAAAAAGAAATACCAGTCCACTCTAGGGGTGGAAAATGGAAGGAACTCATTGCTATGAGGAGGACCACAAGCTGAAATTACATATGCTCTCAGAAACATGTCTACAAGAATTCCTGAATAACAGATTTACGTTAGATATTTATGAAAAGTAAAATGTCTGCAGGGCATCTCTTCCTTGAAAGGCTGCTGAGCGTTTTTACAAAATACCCCTTAGTGCTATTACTGGGGTTAGAACGCTGAACTAAGTAAGTACTATGGCAATTATTACATTCTTATGACAAATTACGTTGTCTAATTCCAAATCATGTCTTCCATTGGTAATTGCCTAGGATTTGCTGTGGTTATGTTCCTAATCTTAATCTGGTATTATTTCAAGAGAGTTGGAAAGCCTCTGTCAATTGCTTTTTTCTCTGAGGAAGAATTAATATTTGGGAAAAAAGGCATGTGGGTTAATGTCGGTCCTTAAAACAAACATAGGGCTCTCGCGTGGATCAAGTTCAAGCCTTGGACATATTAACATCACATAGGAGAAAAAAATTCTGTGGCCCCCTGACCACAGACAGTACCTTCAACCTTGGGCAATGATCATGAGGGAGATAACAGAGAGGACACCTGGCTTGAACTAACCAGCCA
The DNA here is from genome assembly GCF_022355385.1 of Mustela nigripes. NCBI lineage: Eukaryota > Metazoa > Chordata > Mammalia > Carnivora > Mustelidae > Mustela > Mustela nigripes. Next base: position 46,739,797 of record NC_081560.1, read on the forward strand.
GAGAGTAATAACTCATAGGGCACTTCCTGTGGGAGACACAGTAATGTTCTCTTTGCATATGAAAGTCAGCAAAATAGTGTTATTTACCCAATAAACATGGCTTAAGGGTTTCGCTGTCTGCAGGGACAAACACTATAAAATAAAATGGCTAATTTTTCTATAATAAAGTGAATTTGAATGAGCAACTTAAATCAATATTAGGCAGCCAAATTATGTGTATTAATATCAACACATCATTAGCATAATCCCAAGTGAATTTTTTCATTACTAAAAGTAATGCTAGGCTTGACTTTGCTTTTCCCTTGATATTAGCTTATATATTCTGTATTTAGTTCGGAAATAACTTTTGTTTGAAACCTAATCCACTTCTGCTTTCTGTGTATACATATACACATAAACACACATATACAGACATATATGTGTGCAACACAGGCATATATCACACATAGACATGTTTTATACACATATGCATATTCATGGCAAAAGCCTTGGTATAAGCATTATCAGGTAAGAATTTCCTACTCGGGTCAGGAGAAAACTGTGTCCCTTGTTCTGTCAACTTTTCTACCCAACTTCCTAGCATTACGGGCTTTCTTTGGAGGAGGAGTGCCCATAAATCTAACAAGGAAATATGTAAAGTCTAGAATAACAGTAAAGCCTTAAAACAAAGCACAAAACCTGTATCAACAAGAATCTGATGAAGTTCCAATCTGTCCTTCTTTATTTTACTTCATGTCAAAATCTCTATACACACCCAGCAAAAATGAAGGATATCTTTCCATGTCCGGCAGTAAGACAACACAGGGACCTGCGTGTGGGGGCTGAACCGGGCCACGCTGAAGGGAAGGTGTGTTTCAGGCTGAGAGAGTGTGCAGGGCTGCAATGACGGGAGCCATGGAGCAGTGAGTGAATCAGCAGGATCTGTGTGGTGAATTCTGTGAGAACGGCTAGAACATCCTCACTAGGGACTCCCAGACCAGGGGCTGTCCGATACAAGTATGATGTGAGCCACATCTCTAATCTTAAATATTCTAGTAGCCACGTTAAACTTTTTTAAGATTTTATTTATTTGTTTGTTTATTTATTTATTTATTTATTTATTTCAGAGAGTGAGAGAGAGCATGAGCAGGGACAGGGGGAGAGGAAGAAGGGGAGAGAGAATCCTAGGCAGAGACTTCACTCAGTGCGAAGCCTGACATAGGCTTGATTTCACGACCCTGAGATCATGACCTGAACTGAAATCAAGAGTCAGACGCCTAACCGACTGAGCCACCCAGGCGTGCCATCACATTAAATATTTTTAAGTAAACAGGTGAGATTAATTTTTACAGTATCTTTTCTTTAACCTAATATCTGAAGGATGTTATCATCTCAATGTATAACCCATATAACAAGGTTATTTATGAGATATTTTATGTTCTTTTTGTTTTGTACTAAGTCTTCAAACCCTGGCAGTGCATCTCCAGTCACACTGGGTGCATTTCAAGAGCTGAACAGCCCACGTGGCTACCAGATAAGGCAGTACAGTGCTCAGTCTTAAGACTCTTCGAGGTCCGACTGTTGGAGGCCAGTGCTGCAGGCACACACTCTAGTACCTGCCGTAGAAAACTGACCCTTCAAACCACACTCCCTGTTCCCTGTTCCCTTGTTGTCCCAAACATTGATCTCTTGGTGTATTTCTTAGAAGCAAAATTATTTAAGATAAAGCACTTTAGGGGCAGCTGGGTAGCTCACTCGGTTGAGCGGCTGTCTCTTAATTCTGGCTCAGCTCATGATCTCTAGGTCATGAGACTGAGCCCCATGATGGCCTCCAAGCTCACTGGGGAGTCTGCTTGAGGATTCTCTCTCCTTCTCTCGCTGTCCCTCCTCCTACTCATGCTCGCTCTCTCTCTCAAATAAATAAATCATTAAAAAAAGAAAAAGTACTTTATTTTGTTTGTGTGTAATATGTCAAATAAACAAGGAATGCAGGCTTTGTTTCCTTAAAGGACCCAGTGCTCAGACCTCAGAGGAAGTTGAGGTACACAGTCTCTGATGAGAAAAGAATTATAGATGGTGATCACCCACCCAAGTGATTCTGTGATTCACACTGCCCTAAACATATGATCTGAGTTATGTCAAAAAGGACTAAGCTGTACATGCCATGGGCCTCTGGCTATTACGTCTGCATCCAGTGGCCTCAATATCCACCTTTGTCTTTTTTTTGTTTTTAATATTTTATTTATTTATTTGACAGAGAGGAGAGAGAGCACAGTAGGGGGAGTAGCAGACAGAAGGAAAGGGAGAAGCAGGCTCTCTGAGCGGAGAGCCTGAATATGGGGCTCGATCCCAGGACCCTGGGATCATGACCCGAGCCAAAGGCAGACATTTAACAACTGAGCCACCCAGGAGCCCCTCCACCTTTGTCTTGACAGTTGTTTGACCCTTTAAAGATACCATCTACCTTTCTTTCCATTTGCTTGTTGCACTTGAAGATGGTAACAGAAGTTCAAGGAGGAGGGCAGCTTCCTTTTCTTAGGAACTGTCATGTTCCTGCATCTTATTTGCATGCATTTTCTTCCAATTAAATGTGCTGAAGATTCCCAAAGCTAACTTATATTCTAAAAACCGATGGATTTGCTTTGCCCCATATGTGGGTCTTTTGCAGTAGTAAAATACTTCTAGGCGAATGGTTTGCTGATGGCCAAGTTGGTAGAAAATCTCCTTTAAATAGCATAGCTTGGATATGCCACTAGCAACCTCAGTCCACACATTCACAATTTTCTTATTTTCTTTATGATGTTTTGGAATAGATACAATTTTAAGGTCCAAACTACTTCCGGACATGGGCATTTTTCTTCCTCTCTGAGGGTGAAATTATAACTCACTGTAGAACTTTTTTCAAAAAAAGAAATGGGAGTTATCATTAGGAAAACTACAGACCATTTTTTAAAAAGCTTGAATCCAATTTGAAGACTAGAAGAGTTTATAAACATTTTAATTACTCTCCCCAACATCATCCTCCAGCTGTCATTCCACAGTCCCCCTCAAAGTTATGAAAACAATTACTTTAAAAAAAAGTCAATTTGCAAAATTAGTGAAATATAACCTAAGAAGCATAACAAATATAGGAATGGGAGAACATTCTATCAAAGTTGCTATCTGTAGCTTAGTAATTTTACGTTAGTAATGTCCCTCTCTTAGAACCACCTTCCCTGTCTACCAGGGCTGTCTAATAGAATCTTCCACAGGATGATGGAAATGTTCTATTTGTGCATGGTCTAATATGGCAGCCAGCAACCACAGGTACTATTGAGCATTGAAATGTGCCTCATGCAACTAAGGAACTGAATTTATTTAAATTTAAATTTAAACTTGAAATTTAAACAGCTACATGTAGCTAGTGGTTACCATATTGGATAGCACAACTATCTATAATTAGGGCAGGGGCTAGGTCACTTAAATCTTTATGCCACTCTTGGCACAATATCAGCCTTGAGATCCAAGGCTCATGTAAAACACAAAGCACTTTATGACTGCTTTTTTGAAAATATTAAATAATTAAATAGAACAGCTTCCATGAAGCCAGACAAGGGAGGGGGGGGAAACCCAGCTGTAAGAAATTCTCTAAGGATAATGCTACTCCTTAGGATGAGCCAGAAAAGGGGATGGAGGATGATTATTCTAGAAACGTGGATCCTAGAGGTTCATTCCAGATCTAGCTCCACAGTCAACTAGCTGAACGGCTCTGAGCAGTTCTTGGAGCTCCTCTGAACCTGATTCTCTTACTTATATAATTCTGGAATCTGCTAGAACAACCTACAAGTCCCCTCCTCCCTTGAAACCTGTAATGAAATGTAGAGTCAAACCAGATCAGGAGGAAAAAAAAAAATTCTCAGGTAAGAAGTGTTGCATATGGTCTACCAGAACGCCTTCTGTAATTTCAGTTCCTATACTTTTCACTTAAGATAGAAGCTAACAAGTATATAGTCTTCAGGCCGAGGATTCAGAATCTGAGAGTTTCATAAGGGGATCACAAGATTTGATGAGCACACACAAAATGGAATGCTTTTAAGACTCCCGTGAAGACAGTCAACTAAATGCAAAGTAACAACTATTCTTTTTTTCTCCCCCCCGATCTTTTTCCTTTTATTTGGAAAATTTTCAAACCTTAGAAAAGTTGCAAGACTAATATGATGAACACTTACATACCCCTCACACCTCATGAGACTGTTCTTAAGTACTGATATCCAGAAACCCAATCCCCCAGGGGATCTCGCTACAGACCATTCCCTTGGTAACACCTCCCAGTCCCTAACGCTAGTGAGAATAAACTTTGGTCAGGTCGGAGGTGAGTCTGGATAACCACCAAGGGTAACAAAATAAAGCACAACTGTATTACTGTATTTTCTCTGTTAACAATAAGCATGCATTTCAGCCTTAAATTTTATGTCAGACACTTTAAAAACAAGATAGAATAAAAAATGAACCCTTCAGGTTTCAAAACAAAAAATCCTAGTCTTTGAAATGAAGGAGACATTGCTCCAATCCTAGCACCGGGAATCCAATCTCTGTGCCCCCTCTGAACCGATGCCTTTGTTTGCAAAGGGGATTCGTGGTCTACCTCAGAGAAATACCCCGAGGATTCCATGTAAACAGAGTGAGACATAAAAACCATTCAGAATTGCTAGCTGCTTTTCCAGTTTACTAAGCCTTTTCCCAAATAGTATACTTCAGGAATGACAACCGTGTGGAATGAATTCACCAGAAATCTGGTTTAAAGACAAGAGAGGGGCGCCTGGGTGGCTCTGTCAGTGAAGCATCTGTCTTTGGCTCAGGTCACAATCTCAAGTCCGGATGGAGCCCTTTGACAGGTTCCCTGCTCAGTGGGGGAGCCTGCTTCTCCCTCTCCCTCTGCTGCTCCCTCTGCCTGTGCTCTCTCTCACTCTCTCTGTCAAATAAATAAATAAAATCTTAAAAACAAAATAAAACAAAACAAAAGCAGCAAGAGAACGGAAGCTCAAAGATGTTCAGGGCAGGAGGAGGTATCGGCATCTACTGAGCAGATAGGACAGCCAGGCCTACAGGAGGCCATCCTTCCATCAACCCTGTTAATGCTCACGTCAATTCTGGGAAACAGGCTGTTATACCTGCTGTTTGCCATCAGGTTTTAAAGCTCAGAAAGGCTGATTTCACCAAAGGTCACATCGTTAGCTAGTTGTAGGGCTTAGTTAAGTAAGTATCTGGTTTAAATGCCTACATTAACCATTTAGGAACTTCCGCTAAGGGTTCAAGAGTCTTGGTTAATGGTTTAAGGGTCATATTTAGGGCTTCAAGCTCTTTAAGAGCCTAGTTAAGGGTTTAGGTGCCCTGGTCAACGCCTCGGTCAAAGGTTTCAGTGTCCAGATCTCCTGACTCTGAGGTTAGGGCTCCTCCTGCAACATGTAACGAAGACACATTTTGGAACATGAGGTTTCTTGCCAGCTCAAGGATGTAGACTGCTTCTCTACATCTAGTGGATTCTGCCAGGCAAGTGGCATGTAGCCTTTCTTGAAAAAGTGTTCTCCCCAGCAGGCCCACCAAGGCAAGTGGTAGTTGGCAGCCCACACAAAATACATAGACGATGTCTCAATTCCAGGAATCTTAACCAACGTAACCTCCGACCTTGGGTGATTATATTTTAAATAAGGCTATTCACTGAACACCTTTATTAGAAAATGTCTATGGGAACTTAGGCATTGGATGATTTGAAATAACTCTTGCGATGGCTGAGGTTGGGTGACTTGGACAGGCCAAGCTACTGAAGCAAGGCAAGGCTGTAATTAGACCATGCTGTAAAGACTGTTCAAAGATTGGACCCCACAAAGGTGTTCGATTAATAATAAATGAGGAGAAAAGCAGGCTATTTGCACAAGCAGCTGGTGGATGGCTCTCCCTGGGTACAGAGCCGCAAAGTTTTATCGTCACTTGGCAGTGCACGCATGCCAAGTCTTCAGCCTCAGATCCCAGGGAACAGACACATGGGTCTGGTTGCAGACCAGACTGCCTGTGGGACCAGCACATTCCTAACTGGATTTCCCTCTAGTGATGGAGACTTTAAATAAACCTCTGCTTTTGTTAGTAACTTTGAGACACGTGAGTTTTTTCTGTCACACCAACCAGCCTGCACCAGAGATACAGGTATCCATCTTGATCCCCTGACCAGAATCCATGCAAGCAACACAAAACCAGCTTCCATTCCCACTCAGCAAATGGAGAGAGAAGCAGGAAGCTGCTTAGAGGATTTGGAAACTAATAGTCAAGTAAGGACCAAATGCAGGGTTGATGAAAAAAAAAATTCTAAATAGAAATCTGACCAACATAATTACATGAGAGAAAAGTAAAAAGAAGAGAAGAAAGAAAGGAGAGAAGAAAGTCATTCATTTTGAAAATTAAATGATACACATCAGGAGTCATGAAATGTGAATACATTCATAAAAGATACATAATGGGTGGGTGATAGATGGACTCTATCAATCACAGGTCTATCACTAGGTCCCTTTCTCTTTCTCTGCTTCTAACTATCTTGGCAAGAAACTTGATCTCTTGGCAGATAACTCTTTTCCAAAACATACCAACGTGACACTTCTCATGCATAGGTTTTCCAAACCCAGTGTCCGATTATTTTCACCATTGCACAAAAACAGGAGATCCCGCAGAGCAGCAGACGGCCTTCAGCAGGCTGACACCCGGGCCAAGCCCCAGGTTGCAGCTCAGAGAACACACTGTCCAGTTGAATCCCACATGGACTGGCCTCAAAAAATACCTGGTGTTTGTGTCCCCTAAAAGTTGAAATGGCAGTGTCTTTGAAAACACTTCACGGGGTTTGTGGGAAAGGTGGGTGGGTGGCATTTTAGCAAGAGTACACCTATCAGTGGGCCGTTGTCAAACCCGACAAGCAGGTAGTCATGCCTAAGAAAAGTCTGTCCTCTCAGATTCGTATCACTGGGTTCATCTGGGTTCCCACAAAGGAGCAGTGAAAAAATCTAGTAAGTTAAAATGAGGTGTGGGAAGGTCACCAGAATAACAGCAAAGAACAACACTCTTCATCTGAGTGAATGATTTCTTTCAGGATATTAATTTCAGCTTTGTGATTTTTTTTTAAATTTGCAATTTTTTAGAAATCACAATTTTTTTGGTGCTTTAAAATAACAAAAATAATCAAATCATTCTGACTCTCTAGGTGATTATGAAATTAAATTACCAGTAGTTATCACTAAAACACAGGTAAAGACCTTTATTTCACACAAAATTGAATATTTCTGAATAATTCAGGGGTCCAAAAGTAGACTTCTCTGAATAACTGTTTCAACAAAGATATTCTGTTTTGTAGTATTAGATCCATGGAGTTTCTAATTACACATTGGCAGCATTATCATAGTTCAGTTTTAACCTTCTGCATCTGAGGGTATAAAAGATTTGTAAATGTCACTGGTTCTGACCATCCAATAATGAGTAATGAAAATTTCTATATATCACTTCTGGATCAAACTGGTATGACAGCAGAAAATAGCATTATTTATTTGGCCCACATTATTATTGTATAAAATCTGGGGAAATAAATCCCTCAATTCATTTAGGAATGTTCTTTTCCTAATTAAGGTTTCAATGACTTTACACATAAATACTGATTTTTACCTTTTTCCATTGATTTCATTTCTATAATACAGTGTGTTTAATGTTCTCAAATCTTAACAACTTCTTATCCTGGGTGTCCCTTTAATATTTAATTTTTACCTTGTTCAGTTACTGGAAAACATCTCATAGCTTTTTTATTTATTACTTTACTTGAGTTGATTTCTTTTCTTTCTTTCTTTCTTTTTTTACTCTGTGAAATTACCCATTTTGCAATCACATCACTAAAATGCAAGAAGTTCTTCTTTCAATTATAAAAGCCAGTATTACCCATGATTATTAGCAAAACTATTTTGCAAATCAACCACTCTTTATTTCAGAATACAATCAAGTACCACAGGCTAGAGTAAAAAGCTTAAGGATAGCAATCTTTTTTTTTTTTCCATTTAAAATAATAAACGTAATCAAACCTTCCTGCCAATCTAGGTGATTGTGAAATTTAATTACTAGCAGTTATCATTAAAACAAAGCCAAAGCAATTTCTTCCACACATAATTGAATATTCCAGAAGAAAATTTCTGAACAGTTCTTGGAAAATGTATTTAAAAATTAATTTTAACCTGATTATTTCATTTGTTATGTCTCAGTTGGTAATGCAGAATAAATGACACACTTGGGTGTTGTGGTTCAACAACAGCAAGTGAGAACATATTCTCAGGAAAATCAGATAACTTTGAGTTTACTACTGAGTGAATTATCAGATCTTTACTCTCTGTGCAAACACAACCAAACCTAAATCTTCCACATCTATTCCTCTAAGAGAGGTTTAACCCATATTATTCGAGTTCACCTCTCCATATGCTACTCACTACAGAATCAACAGTTCCTTCTTTCCTGCTCAATTGCCCAAGTATGTCCTAAGGCTTCCAGGGAGCTGTTCCATCAAACCCACTGCTACTCGAATGGAAAGAAAACCTCCTACCTACATCAGCAGCACTAGTAAGTGATCTAGCTCCTCTCTGCACCATGCTGCTAATAGGTCTATAGGTATAACCATCCAGAGAAGAGATAGCACCTTCAAAATGGATCAACAGCAGATATAAGGAAGTTGAGAATTGGGCCATGGACTTCCCCACCTCTAGGCCCTTGGAGGTCTTCCCGAAATGCTCTTCCTCTTCCTGAAATGCCTTTCCTGCTATCTGGGGGAAAAAATCTCACTCATCCTTTAAGCCCCAACTCATAGGCCACCTCCACTGACTCCTGCCTACTGAAGGAATGAATCACTCTCTTCCTCGCACTCTCCTCCACATAAGTCATTCTACCCAACGGGAATATAGATTACTATTTGTCGTCCGTCTCTGTGGCTGGACAGTGAGGGAAAGGATCCTAATTCATCTTTCTATTCCGAACTCTTGGGACAGTGCCCGAAACCTAAAATATACTTAATGACTGCTTATTTAATGGACCTCAGACCTCAAGATCAAATTTAACATGCAATGTAAGAGGCAAATTTTATGTGTGTTGGACTTATTTCTGTACCTAAAGTCTGAGCCATGAAATGCCTTCTATGTCATTCCTCAAAGGAGCAAAATTTATTAACACCAAACATTGACTAAGTGCCACATCCTGGGCTAACTGGTCTACACACTCTATCTCATTTAAACCACATAGCATTCCTATGAGTAAGTCCTGTTATTAACATTAGCCTTATCTACAGATGAGGACATTGAGGCTTGGAGAGTTGAGCAACTCACTCCAAATTACCCAGCTGGTAAATGGGGGCAGCCAGAACTCAAGAACAATAATCCCAGAACTTCAGAACTAGAGGGGATCCTAAAAATATGTTCCTCAATCAGCCTCCTTGAAACTGACATTTAGAAACTTACTTCTGGGCACATAATAGGCCCTATGCGGAAAAAGGTGATCAATACGTTGATAGAGTGCCCTATTTTCTCTTATAATCTGGCCTTTGCCTGGGAGAACGCAGCTGCCACAACAAACAGGCTCTATTCTTTAATGCCCAACACCTCTCACAGGTGTGAATTGCTTGTGTTGTCTGAATTATTCATGATCCACACGATGAGTAAGTGTGCGTAAAAAGAGAACTACAGCTTTTTGTATTTTTCAAGACAAAGCATCTGATTAATTGGTGTATTAAGCAATATAAGTTCATAGGCCAGTCTGATCCACAACAAATAGTATACCCATGCCCACTTTTTTGAATTTTGGTGTTCACGTAATTTCCCAGTTCCCATTAGGATTTAAAACAGTGGTAACTCAAGCAGGAAGGAGACCCATCATAAGCATCTCCATCCTATCTGCAAAGCAGTTACCAACATCTAAAGCTCTTACTGCGTGGCTTCAAACCCATGTATTTTTCTGAAGCCCGAATTCAATATTTCTATCAGGTTCCTTAAGCTACACCAAGATCTGAATGTTCAGATGCCACAGCATCTGTAATTTATGCCATCAGTAAATCTCATGAGAATACGGCCTTCTTGTCTTTTTTCCATTCTTCTTTCCTGTGGCCACCTCTCCACCCACCCAGTCCCTTTTCTAGTGGGCAGCTTTCCGAGAGGGCTAACCATATGCTAATCGTAAGCCAACATCACTGTATTTTAAATTCAATATTAGTCAACCAAAATGAATTGAAAAGCAGCAGCAGTGGTTTGGGGGTACTAAAAATACGCTGTAACATTTGCTGAGTTCTCAGAATTAAAACCACAGGCAGTCAACTTGTTGCTGCTCTTAATAAGATATGACTGTTCTGCCCCATTGGCTGCTACTACCAGCAACTTGAACTCTATCATATGCCTAACAACACTGTGCTTTTGATTAGTTGGCAGTGATCAAGAAAGGAGGTGCCATTTCCCAGGAACTGAACCTGCCAAAAAAGATAACAGATGGCTTTCAAGGGATCACCTTGTGCCACATCACAATCGTACCTTGGTCAAACTCACCTTGCATTTATGATTAAATTAGTTACACATCTATAGATATGGCTTATTTATGACAGGCTTGCTGTCCAGTGGTCCCAACCAGGTGATTGTTCTCGGAGTTTAATGTCTGGGTGATTGTAATAAAACACACACCCACGTGCGCGCGTGCACACACACACACACACACCCCACACACACAATAGGAATTAATACAATATTAACATATTGAGTATTTTCCTGAGGATTTCAAGACCCTCTTGACCCGGGACGACTGTATACTACACTAAATGTCTTATCAGCTATGCCTTTAGGGTTTGTCATTAAAGTTTTCAGGGACCAGAGAGGTAGAAGAATTCTACCTAATGCATCATTCTGATTAGAAACCTGTCATACTCAGAAACCAGAGGGTCTATTTCTATTGATTCCTATTCCTTCAGGCTCATTAGCAGTTTTTTTCTCTTCAACAGACCTGTCGATCAACCATAGAAAAAGCTGAAAGAAGCCCTCCCTTTGCTCAGCCACACTTGAAAACAAAATGTATGCCCGGAAAGTAAAATTAGAGAGTATTATAAGAAAATGTCCAAGAGGCCACATAGGAAAAAAATCACACACACACACATACACACACACTTGTAAACCGGCAAATTATCAGAGGTTGGGCTCGACCTTCCTTCCTCTAACTCGCTTCAATCAGGACCAGAAACACAGAAACCCTTCATTACTTCTATCTCACACCATGCCCCAAGCTTGTGTCTCCATGGAGCTAATTTCTGAAACAAACAAAGAAAATCAAGTCTGCGAGGAGCGGGGGTTTTCTCCTCTCTTCCTTGGATTTGGGCATCCAGCCCGGCGGGCGCCGCACCGCAAGCCAGTCCCGGCACCCAGCGGCACCCTAACCTTCCGCGCCCCGCTAGCCCAGGTTCCCGCTGCGCCAGAAAGTGCGAGCCCGCCCTGCTCCTTTCGCTTCTTGCCCGCTGCTGCTCCCCAAGTCTCCAGAACCCTCGCGTTCGCACACTAAGGACGCCAGCGCTCTCCCACCTCTGCGCTGTCAGATGTCAGGCGCGGAGGTGCTGTGGGCGCCCCGGGTGCTGGCAAACCGAACCAGTGTCCCAGGGGCGCCTGCCCTCACTCCGAGAGAGGGGACAGGACGGCCACAGGTAGGCTCTACCCATCCCGGGGCGCCGGGCGAGGGCGGGGGGCGAGAGAGCCAGCGCGGCAGCCTGCGCCCGACGGGCTGAAACTCACCGGAGGACACCGAGGAGCCGGACAGGCTGGAGTTGCTGGACGCTGCCATCTCCGCGCGCTCCGCGCGTCGCTGCTGGCTCAGCCCCGGAGCGGACGCCGCCGCCGCTGCCCTAGCGCGACCGCTCGCAGCCTTCGCGGCCCCCAGCCCATGGCAAAGTCCTGGGGACGCGCAGCAAAGCACCAGCCTCCGGACTCTGCCTGCACTTCCTGCTCCACCAGATGACGCGCTGCTGCCGCCGCTATTTATTTGTGGTTTCCGTCCCTCTCGGCGCCTTTGCACGCTCTTCTCCGCGTGTCGGGGGGCTAGGTAGGAGCCGAGGGAGGCCGAGGGGCGGCGGGAGCGGACTAACCGTGCCTCCAGTCGAGCCCCAGCTGTGGTCCGCGCTCCCCCGCGCGCGGCTGGGACCACAGCGCCCGGGCGGCCCGGAGGCGCCCCGCCAGCTCCTGCACCCTCCCCTGGGTTCCTGCCTCCACAGCGGCACTTCGAGCAGCCCGGGCAGAGGCGGCGGGAGCCAGACAGACAGAGCGACCTCCCCCTTCCCCCTCCGCCCCAACTCCGCTCGCGCGCACACAAAGGAAGGAGAGGAGACGCGGGAGCTCGGGGGGCTGGTTCAGCTGCCGCGGGCTTGACAGCTTCTGCGACTGGGGCTGGAAGAGGAGGCTGAGGACTGCAGGGCGTGGGGTGCGGGGGGACGCTGGACCGGGACGCGGGACCCCGAGGTGCTGGGGAGGTCGCCGGGGGCAGGGGCGGCGTGGGGCAAGCGCGGCTGCGGGGCGGGCGCAGCGCTGCCCCACGGTTTGGAGGCAACCCGGGGTGGGGAGTGGGGAGAAGGTGGTGGGTCTCGCTGCCGGTGGCCAGGCTAAGGAGCGGCGAAGACAGCCGGGGTGGGGGATCCAGAGGGCGAAGGCGAGGTCACTAAGGACACGATGCTAGCTAAAAGGGGGTCTGGGATGCCAGAACGGCTCTGAAGAGCTTCTTCCACTCCGCTCCAAATTGTTCTTTGTTACTCTGGAGCTGATGGTCCCTAACCCTGCAAGGTGTGTTTTCTAAAACACCGTCAAAACACCTAGCAAGCCCATCCAGCCGCATTTAAGTACCCCCAGCCACGGACAGTGATTAATGGGTCCACTGGGCTTTTGAGGTTGCCCTTCAAAGAAATAGAGATGTTCCAAATATGTCATCAGGCCCTCACAAAGCAGGGTGTCAAGTGAAGGAGGCTGTCTGACTTCGTCTGGTAAAGGATCCTCACAAAAGACTTGGCAGCAGGTCCAACTGTGCCCTTTCAGGAAAAGGGATTGCTTAGGTGTGTGAGAGAAAGAGACTGGAGCACAAGGTGTGTACCTTCCCCCTGTATTTAAACCTAAATTAATTTCACTGGGAGGAAATATCATACGGATTTTTAAAAAAAAAATCTATTTCACGCTCCCAGCAGGGTAATCGGTTCTTTCAATCCTGAAGCAACAGAAAACTGTGAAATTTGAACAGAAATTGTTAGATCAAAGGAAAACGCAAACATTAAAGGAGTGAAAGTACTCTCATTATGTAGCAAAGTGGAAAGTGTTCACATTGGGGTAGTTCAATTTTTAAAAACATGGTTAAAAGGACAGAGTCAATTTAAGAATTATCAGGAGTTACACAGGAACAGCAGATAGTCCTAGGGGGTCCACATCAACCATGCACCCAATGTACAGTGACTGATAAATGTTGAATAATCGTAATATGCACTCATGTCACATTTTCTAGTTGATTTAAACTTTTTTTTTTCTAATTCCCTTCGGGATGCCATCCTAGAACATCTTCCCAATGAGTCTCTCTCTCTCTTCCCCCCCACCCCCGAAAATACAGTTTTCTGAATAGTTGAGGGCTCATGAGCCCGCCTCAGCCACATTGAGTCTTCCTGACCCTCATCTATATGGAACCTGGAACATTCCTGCCTGGTATAGGGAGACCTGAGCACCAACCCCCCTCCCCTCAACACATACTCCTTTTTCTCTCCTTTTGTGCAATGCAGCCTTGATGCAGCCTAACCTGGAGTCCTTCAGGGATATATGCCCTGTCACAACACTAATCTCTCCATCAGAACCAACTTCCTGTTCTCCCAAAGTTCTTCTGATCAAAGGCACATCTACTTCATTAACTAGTAGCCGATGTATCCCTCCAGATCTTTAGATGGTGGACTGACTTGCCTAGGTCACGTAGTAGGGCTGACACCCTCCAGGCTTTGAAGACAAAAGACAACACAGGAATTCATACTCTGGTTCCACCACTCACTAGTTATGTGACCATGAGCAAATCACCTACACTCAATGAGTCTCAGTTTCTCCACCTGCAACCCAAATCTTGATACTATAGGGTGTTATGAAGATTAAATAAAATCATGTGTATAAAGCCACAGTGTACCTGGCATATAGTTTGTGCTGTGATTATAAACTGTGCACCGGAAAGGCCAAATCTATGATTTGACCAACTTCTGCTTTTTCCACTACATCTGAAGATAACTAATCAGCATTTACTTGTTCCACCAGGGGAAATATCTAATCTTTGGCCCAAGGTTTATATCTTTCTTGTCCCAAATTGAGTAATACACAACAGGTTTCATTATTCACCTCTGAAGTCTTGCAAAATGATGTCAAATTCTATTTCTGTAGTCAGATGATAATATTTACCTTCCCAGAACTTTGCAGTCATTAGTTAGGGAAGGTAAAGCAGGCCTTGTGAAGTTGATAACTTTTATTATCTCAGATAGACTTGAGATAATATAAAGGGAAGGGACAAAGGGGAACTTGCTGTGAAGGTACTACTCCACAGCCACTCTGTGCTATATAAGAGTGAAATGAAACAGAGACGAACTTTTTTCCACTGGGTTCAGAGCCCAGAAGAAGGATACAAGGATACAAGGTCAACAAACATGCTTACTGAACAAAAACAAGATGACTGGGGAAGCTTCGTTTGTTGGTAGGAGATGAACCATAACTCCAAGGCCTATTATTTTGAAGAACAAATGGAGAGCTCCGGGTTCAGAACTAAAATCTGAAAGTTGATCAATAATTTAGATTGTTAAAGCCAAAACGGAATGGAGAAAACTCAGCAGGCATGATCACTCACTATCATTTTTCTTAGCTTCAGAGCCCTAAAGGCTGGCTGTTCTTCGCAAAAATGTTTATGATATCAGAAAATTAGCAGGAGGTGGCTGAAATAAGAAGTTATTTACCTTCCTCTCCCCAGCAGGCTCATGCACCTGCTTGTGGACCTGCCAAAGCAGTTCTCCAAATGAAACAATAAGGATATTCGTTCCTATGTTTCACTCATTCATTCACTCATTCATTCAGGGGCATTAACTCCAGCTAATGCCTATTTGTCAGTGGAAAAGCAAACACTGGTGCTGCAAAAATCTTAGGCCTCTTTGAAAAGTGGATTTTTTTTTTAAGATATGTCTACCTTTTTTCTTCAAATATGAAAACCCTCATGGGACGAAAGGAGTTTTGTTAATAATTTGGTCTACTGAAGATTGTTAACAATTACCATTTTGTTAGCATGAAAGTTACTTTAGCATCTAAAGGCTTCCCACCTTCCCTCTCCAAATAGATTTCCTGTTCTCACCTTCACACACGTGACCCCTTCTCACTGTGCCCAGTACCACTGAGGGCTGGCAGCACTGGCCTTTTCCCGTGCTCTCCTTGCTGAGCATCTTACACTGTGAAGGAGTAGATAGAATGCCCCTTTTTGGAAAATCTCCCCTGTTCCCAAAGCCAGAAACCAGCTTTCCTTCTATTGAATTCCTCTAGTCTTTCCCCTGTATCGCTCTATTGGCAGATGCTCTGGTTTTGTTTTGATGGTAATTTTGGAACATGTATTTTATCTCCCTACTCTATTAAAAGCTTCCTGGGGGCATGATCGCTGTCTGGCCAGCCTTTGTATTCTCTACCACGCTTTACACACGATAAGTGTGTAAATATCTGTAGATATTTGTGGAATAAGTGAGTAAACTAAGGAACTAATAAATCCATAAATGGTTTTCATGTTCGCCAAGACTTTACCTACCCATCAGTAGCTCGGACTACCAACAAGATGATGAGTAACCTATCTGGAGTACAAAAACAAGTTGATGGACATGTAATAACACTATTTTACTATGAGTAAGAAAACCCAAAATGGTGAAAATATAAGAACACAATTTTGATGGAGCAAGTGTTTGTAATCCCCACCTACCCCACCTACCTCCCCCACCCCCATCACCAGCTGTTCCAACTGATACAATTTATTGTTTACAGAGTAGCTCTTATGTTGCTGTAATTTGTTTATTTTTGCTCTACTTTTCCTTTGAAGTTTAAAAGCAGCCAAGAGGGGCGCCTGGGTGGCTCAGTGGTTAAGCCGCTGCCTTCGGCTCAGGTCATGATCTCAGGGTCCTGGGATCGAGTCCCGCATCGGGCTCTCTGCTCAGCAGGGAGCCTGCTTCCTCCTCTCTCTCTCTGCCTGCCTCTCTGCCTACTTGTGATTTCTCTCTGTCAAATAAATAAATAAAATCTTTAAAAAAATAAATAAATAAATAAATAAATAAAAGCAGCCAAGAAAACACCACAGGGAGAAGTAGCTTTTGTGGCTGGAGCTGGGCTCCCATGTTTCAGGCACTCTGGGGTGTTTCTTTGTGAAGGTCATTCCTTTCCTCTGTGCTAAGCACAGAATGAAATATTCCTTACTTTCAAGATTAATCCAGTGGCCGGCATTCGAGGAAGAATGGTGGGGCTATTTGTCAACTAGCTTTAAATATTTTATGGCAAATACTCTACTGTACCCTGGAAATTGGTCTTTTTGCCATCAATTTCTCAACATCGATATACTCTTTGTTGTAGGAAGAAACATTTCCCTTTGTAGTTTAAGCTGTATTTCTAATACAAAGACTCCTGGTCCTGTTAAAGAGAAAACATTGGCTCTTCGGGGGTAACATCAGGCGTAACTAGAAGCAGGAGCTGAGAAACCCACCATTTCCTCAGAAGAGGTGTGCAGGCAGCCCAGGGGGGGAGCTTAGCCAGCACACAGCTCTGATGCTGCAGGTAGCAACCCAGCCTCTGAACAAAAGGAGTCCGCACCTGGGGTGCAGACAAAGGGAGACTGCCTCTGCTACCCAATTCCCAATTCCCATCGCTTGCTGCTTGGGGACCCCTAGTGGCGACACACTCGCCACAAGTACAGGTGTTCTGAATCTCCTCACTGAAGTGCAGAGGGGTCCTGAGGTATCTCCCTGAGTTTCCTACTTAACCACTTAACTTGGGGGTGGAGTGATTAGACACGCACACATACACGTACATACACATGTCACACCATCGGCTACAACCTCTTGGACTTGAAGGACACAGAGAAAGGGTGCCTGGGTGGCCCAGTGGGTTAAGCCTCTGTCTTTGGCTCAGGTCATCATCTCAGGGTCCTGGGATTGAGTCCCACATCGGGCTCTCTGCTCAGCAGGGAGCCTGCTTCCCCTCTCTCCCTGCCTGCCTCTCTGCCTACTTGCGATTTCTCTGTCAAATAAATAAGTAAAATCTTAAAAAAAAAAAAAAAAAAGATGCAGAGAAAGGGGGAGAGAGTCAAAGAAGAGAGAGCTTTTATTTCTTTCTGAAGGGAAAAAGAAAAACTTTAGAAACTCATGATAGAATGCAGAAACTCATGAAGTATGTTTTCTTCTGCACTCCTGGCTTTGTTCCCCAACATTTTAGATTACAAACCTCTTTTCTGCCTTCCATGCCATAAGAGAAATCTAGGATAAACTAAAGTGAAGAGTGCTCTAAGTCTCCTCTGCGCAAAGGTGTGTAGCACGTTTGTTGCTCATGTCATCTGGGGGCTACCTATGTCAACATTTGCTTTCATAAAGGTATTCAAAGCATTTATTCTCTGCTAACTGTTCATGCATTTGTGCATTCAGTAACTGATTTAGTCATGTTTACTGAGCACTCACTATGTGTCCGAGTATAGTGGACCCAAGGAAGAAAGAGGAAAACTACCTCCTTGCCCTGGGGTATCCAACAAGATGCTCCCCATCGCCTCTTTCTGGACATTTACATCTCTGCTGGAACAGGGCTTCAAGCTATAGAAATGATCTCTAATTAGGAAGCACAGTTATTATCCATTCAGGTAACAACTTTCTTTTCAGCAGATTTTTTTAAAAAATAAAACTCTAAAACCAAGTCTCAAAGTCTGTTTCTAGATAAATGGCATTTTTTTTTTCATCCACAGTTTTAGCTTGTCAGTTCAGAGAACCAAGCAGATACTCAGAATGTGCTGTGCCTTCGGCCCTCAGAAAAAGTTCTGAATCAATATTTTCGTTCCTTTCCCTGTGGCAGTTATAGATTTGATAACAAAACAGAAAAATCTTTTTAATTTTTTTTTTAAGGAGGGAGAGTAAGTGGGCACTGGAGGAAAGCTAAGAGACACAATATCTGGGTCAATCTTCTGGTATAGGGAAACATATTTTAGCCTGTGGCAACTATTCTGGATTCATTTGTAAAATGAGGCATGAAGAAGTGATTTTGGAAAAGTCCAATGTGTATCTGTGGAGTCAGACAGTCCCTATTCCATCCTGGTTCCTCATTTATTAGCTCTGTGACCTTGAGCAATTTACTTAATGCTAGTTTCCTGAACTTTAAAATGGAGCAATAATACCTAGTTCACAGAATTTGTGAGGACCAAATGAAATAATAGATCAGCACCGTGTCTGCCACGTAGAAGCCCAGTGAGGAATTCTGGGTGTCTGTGCCCTAGAGTCAAGCATGGCGTGCTTACACCTACTTTCCCAGAGCATGCTGGGAGAACAATGGCCTGATGGAAAAGTAATTTGCATCTCTACCTACCCTTCTTGTGTTCCATCACTTGTATGAGAGTACATCAAAACATATGAGAGAGGTCTGGGCTTCACGGGTTTGTTGTTGTTGTTGTTCTGTTTTTTTTTGTTTTTGTTATTTTTTTAAGATTTTATT
Organism: Mustela nigripes; assembly: GCF_022355385.1. Taxonomy (NCBI): domain Eukaryota; kingdom Metazoa; phylum Chordata; class Mammalia; order Carnivora; family Mustelidae; genus Mustela; species Mustela nigripes. The sequence continues at coordinate 46,758,540 of NC_081560.1, forward strand.
TATTTATTTGAGAGAGAGAGAGAAAAAGAGAGAGAGAGAGAGAACATGAGCAGGGTGAGGGTCAGAGGGAGAAGCAGACTCCCTGCTGAGCAGGGAGCCAGATACGGGGTTTGATCCTGGGACTGACCTCAGCCAAAGGCAGACACCTAACAGACTGAGCCACCAGGTGCCCTGAGACGCCTGAGCTTATGGAGATAAATCCAGTTCAAATCCTGATTCTGCTGCATACCACCTGGGGACCTTGGACAAGGAACTTTGTTTTTCCTCTTTCTTAGTGTATTTACCTGTTAAAATGGTGATCATAATGCCTCGTATTTGTATAAAAAAACAATGTAGGAGGGTGCTAAATAATAATGTACAACAAGCACTTTTTACCTGTAACAGTTCCTAGGGAAGGAGTGGATGTTGCTAGCGGAAAGTGCTTCAGAATCTGCAGGGAGTAGTGTTTGGAATATAAAAAAGGAAAGTACACTCAGGTCCTTCCTCAATCTCTCTCTCTCACTTTCACACACACACACACACACACACACACACACACACACCACATACACACACCCCACACCAAATGGTAATATCTCACAGGACGACATTTCCCCATCAGCCTCTTTGGGTAAGAATCCTGGTAGAATGTGAAAATATAGTACAATGACAGAGGATAGGCAGGTTACTTAATCTCTCTGCCAAATCTCGCCCCTAGAAGATAAATGGAAGAAAACCCAACATTTGATGACTTGCTACTACTGCCATTACTTAAAAAAAAAAAAATTATTTATTTGACAGAGAGAGTGAGTGTGAATGCACATGGGAGGGGGAGGGGCAAGAGAAGAGGGAGAGGGAGAAGCAGACTCCCCGCTGAACAGAGAACCCAATGCAGGGCTTGATCCCAGGACCCTCAGATCATGACCTGAGCCAAAGTCGGACACTTAATCGATTGAGCCACCCAGGCACCTGCTGCCATTACTTTAATTCTCCATCTCAGCACTGCCACTCAGCAATACAGAAAAATCACCTGCCACCTAATAACCATTTACTGAGTGCCAGGACCAGGCTCAGGATTCCGTCTACCTTCTCGTATATTCACAATCAGCCTGAAATGAGGATCATGATTTCCATTTTCCCTTTAGGGAAACTGAGGCCAAAAACCCTGTGTTACATCTTAATCAAAATGCATGACAACGCTGGTGGTAAGTAGTATCATCCCCACTTTATTTAAGGAAACAAAAATGAGAGGGTAAATAATTTACAAGGTTCTAGGCATTAATTGGAACCCAGCTTTAGCTGATTCTTTTCAGAGTATGCTAAAAAGAAAGGAAGGAAGGAAGGAAGGAAGGAAGGAAGGAAGGAAGGAAGGAAGGAAGGAAGGAAATAAATCACTCTTTTTTTTTTTTAAGATTTTATTTATTCGACAGAGAGAGATCACAAGTAGGCAGAGAAGCGGGCAGAGAGAGAGGAGGAAGCAGGCTCCCCGCCGAGCAGAGAGCCCGATGCGGGGCTCGATCCCAGGACCCTGGGATCATGACCTGAGCTGAAAGCGAGGCTTTAACCCACTGAGCCATCCAGGCGCCCCAATAAATCACTCTTTATCGGAGTTTTCTTTTTGCTTTTTTGGTAAATATTTTCCTGCTTGAGCATTTACTCAGGAAAGAAATGAAATCTTTAACATATATCTTCTTTGCTTTAAACACTCACGTTTTTCTATTTGAACATGGAAGGGTACTGTCCTTCCTTGTCTAAAGAATAAATCATGGGGCAGGCCAGGCTCTGGAGACTTTGCAGGGCTTGTGTTCTGACCCAAAGGGCCTGAAGAGCAAGAGGCATGGTGTTAGGAAGAATAAGAAGGTGTTTGCTCAAGTGAGGTGATTGCAGGGAGCCAAGAATGCTCCCTGATCAAGAACTCTGTCCTATCCAGCTTTCAGATACTGGAAGTTCCAAAATTAGAACTTTCACTTCTTTGACTTAAACAGTGCTATGAACACATGTTATAATCAATCACTTTGGGGGGACCTAAGACATTAAACCAAATAACTATTTTCATTTGAGTAAGTTTCCTTATCCCAAAAGCTGATTTTAACACCCACACATAGGACAGGGGTATGCAACCTTAAATACTTCTACAGAATACCTGGGGGTTATCTTAAAACACAGACTCTGATTCAGCAGATGTGAGGCAGGTCCCAAACCCTGCACTTCTAACAAGTTTCCACGGGATGCCAATGGTGCATCACCACACTTGAGCAACAAGGGACCTAGAAGAATGGTTCACAACTCTGGCTGTGCATCAGAACCACCCAGAAGGCTTTCTGAAATCCCAATGCCCAGATTGCAACACCCCAAAACAAACAAATCAGAATCCCCGTGGGTGGGAACAAACACCTGTATTTTTTTTTTTTAAATTCTAGATGATTCCAATGGACTGGTAATGTTTAGAACCACTGACAGGAAAGATGGGATGGAGAGAAGAGATTATAATGACAAGGAGGTCAGTGGGGAATGGCAAAGGCTAATGTTGCTCCATGATTTTGCCAGGACTGTCCCTGGTCATAAAGGAAGGAGAGAGAATCACATTCTTGTCAAGACCTTTCATAAGATCATGTGACTACAGTTATAGTGATATGAGGAAACAGAGTAGAAGTTAACATTTGCACAAAAATTTCTTAATCAGTGTGGCGCAATTTGTCTTCAAATTTTGCCCACATTATGATTTTAAAAAGATATTTCTCAATGAGTAAGCACAAACGGCATGCACTGACTTTAGGGCCACTCCCCCCAGAGCAGCCAGCTGTCAGTGAGGGAGATGTTTGCCGGCAAATCCACTCTATCATTTCTCAATCAGAAAGAAGATTAGAAATGGGATTTTCAGCTCAGATGGGGTTGAAGGGTGATATTTATGCCAGAGAAACACTTCATGCCACAGCTAAAAAAAATTGCTTTGGGGAAAAAAAGACCCTCAACTTCTTATTTGTTATGAATATATGAAAATGAAACTCTCAGCTTGCACAGGAGGCGGTGGTATCACAGGTGAATTCAGCTGCCTTCCTCTTCCAGTGGTGTTTGCTGCACAGAGACAAAACGTCTTTTAGCTGAGTCTTTATATCCAGAGAATTTATTCTCATCCACATCCGTTCCCATTCCTCAGGGTTGAAACCAAGAGGGTGGTGAGTGAAACAAATCAAAATGTTTAGAGCAGTTAATTCAGTTATGAAGATTAATTTGATGTGTCAACGTGATTGGACTACGGGGTGTGCAGGTATTTTTTCTTTAAGATTGTATTTATTTATTTGAGACCGAGAGACAGAGACAGTGACAGAAATAGTGACAGAGATAGTGAGAGAGAGAGAGAGCACGAGTGGGGAGGAGAGGGAGAAGCATGCTCCCAGCTGAGCAGCTGGCTATTTTTTTTTAAAGATGTTATTTATTTACTTGAGAGAGAGTGCTGAGAACAAGCAGTGGGAAGGGCAGAAGGAGAGGGAGAAGCAGACTCCTCACCCTGTAGGGAGCCCCATATGGGCTCGATCTCACCCCTGGGATCATGACCAGAGCCGAAGGCAAATGCTTAACCAGAGCTACCCAGGGACTCCAGTGTCCAGGTAATTGATACAAAATTATTCTGGGCGTTTCTGTGAGGGTTTTTTTTTTTTTTTTAAATGAGGTTAAAATTTAAATCAGTAGACTGAGTAAAGAAGATTGCCTTCCCTAAGATGGGGGGGCCCCATCCAATCAGTTGAAGATCTTAACCTTGAGCTAAGACAGAACTCTTTCTGACAGCTTTCAGACTACAACATCAGCTCTTCTGTTGATTTTGAACTTGAACTGAAACACTGGCTCTTCCTGGGGCTCAAGTCTATTGGCTTTTAGACTGTAAATAAGCCATCAGCTCTTCTACATCTCTAGCTTGCTGACTCACACTGCAGATCTGGGACTTATCAGCCTCTATAAGCATGTGCCTCCATATATATAGGAATTAGCATGAGCCAATATATATTGGCATGAATACACACACACACACGTATGCATATATTTATGTCTATCTAAATACACATATCCTATTGGTTCTATTTCTTTGAAGAAGCTTAATAATGCATAAGGTAATTTTTTCACCTTTTGTACCCCTCCAGATTTTCTAATTTTTCTATAATGAGCAAATATAATCATTGATTTTTAAACAATGCATTATTAAACAAGCAACAGGAGAGCTCGTGTCCTCTTACATCACAAGCGTCTCTACTTCAGATCAATGCTGCTTTTCAAACTTCAGAACCTATAAACATTACCTGGAGATCTGTTAAGACTGGGCCCCACACTCAGAGATTCTGATTCAGGAGGTCCAAGGCTGGGAGAGAAGTGTCTGCATCTCTCCTTAGCCCCTGGGTGATGTTACTCCGAGAATCCTGCTTTGAGTGGTAAGGTCTGTGATCATTGCAAGGAAGATCACAGCGCCTTTCTAAGGGACTGTCTTTTAATCTCGTACTGTGTTCACACACCCCTAATTCAGGTGGAAAAAAAAAATTCTGCTGTGTTTTGCAGTTGTCTTTCCATCTGGCTTTCTCATGAGATGAGAAGATTCTGGAGGGCAGCAAGGGTGTTTTGCCATTTTTGCATTTCCCTTCCCTAACCTAAGAATCTTTCCTGTAACAGAATTTTTAAAATGTCTGTAAAATCCAACTGAGTGTTTATCTTTGTTCTGGTTTCCCAAGCCATCTGAAGGTAGCAGGCTGTCCTGATTTTCTGCACAAAAGGGCAGAAGCAGAGTTAACACAATAGGATGCTGTCTGATATTGTCTTCTGCCCTGTCCAGGGAATTTAATTTTCTATAAGCCTAACTCCAATTCTCTTTGGGACAGTTGTAATGAGAACCTTAAGGCTTCCTACCCTCTTGTGACATTAAAGCCTTTCCTACTGACCATTAATGATCTTGGAGGACACTGAGTTTGCTCAATTTGTATTTCCTGACATGTGAGAACATGGAATGGTATAGACAAAATGTTTTAATGTTGAAATGGCTTTTTCAGTTCTGATCCAAATGTATGATATTGGATGAAAATATCCCAAGGTTATACACGGGTAATACTGACTGAATTTGACAAGTAGTTGACTATGATGATCTCGCAAGACTTAGGAAAAAGTCTGAGCAATATTACAACTTTCTACATTTTCATTCTGATTTGAGTCTTCACATCCCCATTCTGTTACACACAGTGTGTCATACCATAATGACTAGATTTCATTTCTTAACGATGTTTGTGATCTTATTTTATTATTGTTAGAACACTATCAAGTTCATACAGTTCTTTTAAGGAATTCAGAGAAGAAATCTTTTGCTGCTGCTAACCTTCTTCTGCCCTCCTACTTTTCAAACTGTACCATTACCTTCTCTTTTTCAGAGCTTCCTGTCATAGCCTCATAATAGAAGTTCAGCTTGTTTGCATATGCATTTGCATGTCTTCATTAAGAGGAAGACAGCGATGTGATTAATGAGTGTTATTTCTCATTTCGCAGAAGGAATATGTCTGTATTTTATATTCAAAGCACCAAAAAAAAGTCCTATGTTAGCTTAATATCAAATCACTTACTGTCTATATGTTATTTAAAATGTTTTTCTTGTAACAGTACATACTCATGCTAACTGTAGGTATGCTAGATGTGAAAGAGAGATAAGTAAATATAAAAATCACCCATATTCCCACCGGCATGCATAAATATATTAATACTGTTGCTGTTAATTCTTTCCTTGGGGGGGATTAGCAGTTTCATAGTCTGCTTTCTGCATTTTATGTTATATAGGAATATGAACATACATGTGGAAAAACCTTGTTAGGACCTATATCAAAAGCGCCTATCTTTGTATGTTGAGATTATTATAACTACTTCGGTTTTTCTATATTGTGTAATTTTTTAAATGATTACATTTACTTTTATCATTGGAGACAAAAAGAAAGCTACCTTTGGGAGTGCTGTGAAGTGTATAAACCTGGCAATTCACAGACCTGTACCCCTGGGGATAAAAATACATTATATGTTTATAAAAAATTAAAAAAATAAAAAAGAAAAAGAAAAAGAAAGTTACCTTCATTTTGGAAGGAAGTATTAAAATTTCTCCATATCATTATATAGTCTTAATGTGATGTTTAATGGCTATCTGAAATTCCATTGTATGAAGCTATAATAATTTAATTCATTATTCCTCTATTGATTGAAATTTAAATTGCTCCACAGATTTTCCTTTTTGTGATTCATACTGGGATAAAAATTCTTGCACCTACATCCATGGGTGCCTTTCTTTATTTTCTTAGGCTTGACTGCTGTATGTTGAACATGGCTATGGTAGGGCCACCAGCTGTACAACCCTAGAAAGCACCAGACAGTGTATCCTACATAAAAGTTGCAAATTCAAAACAAAGTGTAAAATGGTGTCTGTGTGAATAGAGCAATGACTAGATATGGTCAAAGGCTATGAAAATATTTAAAAGCCTTGATAAAAGTTGCCAAATTGCCTTCTGGAAAAATGGTCTCAATTTATACTCATTCCCAGGACTCACCCTGCATGTATCAAAATTGAGAATTAGAAATATTTTTAAATTTAAATTTGTGAGGAAAAATGGTATCTTATTGCTGTTTTCATTTCTGTCTGATTAATAATGAGATTTAGATTTTTACTTATGGGTTAATCATTTTTTTAAAGATTTTATTCATTTATTTGAGAGTGAGTAAAAGCAAGAGAAATCACAGAGGGAGTGGGAGAAGCAGACTCACTGCCGAGCAGAGATCCCGAGGTGGGGCTCAATCCCAGGACCCCCAGATCATGACCTGGATGAAGACAGATGCTTAATGACTGAGCCACCCACACACCCCTCTTAATCATTTCTATTTCTTCTTTTGCAAATTGCCTATTCACATCTTTTGCCAAAATAAGCGTAAGTACTGAATCCCAATGACAGCACCAAGAGTTGTAGGTGTGTGCTTTTACTTATTCTCCCCAAGTACACTGCAACAATCACTTTAAGTATCTCTGTATTATAAATTAGAACTCTACGAGGTGACTGGAAGTTTTGAGTCTTGCCCAGGATGTCACAACAATTGATAGGACTTGGATTTGAACACAACTCTATCTCCAGAGCCTGAGCTCTTTATCACTGGATTATAGTGCTCTTTCATTTGTATGCCAATGTTCTTATTGATTTGTCATGACTCTTTATATAGTAATTACAATAAACTTTGGTGAAATTTGTGACACAGGTATTTTTCTTGGTTTATTACTTGCCCTAACATGATGTACTATAAATTTAAGTCTTCATATTAACTTGCATGACCTCTTTGTAATATTAATGATTTGAGCTCTCTCTCAATTTTTTAAGTGTTTAAAATTTGAATCACAGTATTATTAAAATGCTTAGTGTGAAATGATATTTTCCTTTCTAATTAAAAAAAAATATTGGAGTAAAGACCAACTTCAGAGTATTAAGAATGGAACATATGTAACCACCATATGTAAATATTTGGAAATTAAACAAATGACATCATTCTTAATGAAGGTACATCTTAATCTTCAATGGTGTTTCCACTGTCTGGAGGGAAAAATAAACTGAAAATGTAAGACTAAGTAACAGAAGATCAATCAAATGCTTAACAACGTAAATTATTTTAATATTTGCAAAATAAGATGGTGATTATATTAAGTTTGTAATTCCTAAGTTAATTGGCTAGAAATAGTAAATAATTTCTCATGTGCAGTAACTCCTTAAAATCTTATAAAGTAGAAGAAAAAATAAACCTAATGAGCACAAAAACCCCACCAATTCCAGTTCTTAACTGTGCTTTGCATTTATACTATATAGACTAGCCATTAAGTATTTTATATGTTGTAATTAAAGAAATGAATGCATAGTAATTACTTCTGGTCCTTTTCTTAAGAAAAATATTTATTTATGTATGTCAGAATAATTCTACTTGGCAAAGGATATATATGTAAAAAACTACTGAGGGGCACTTGGGTGGCTCAGTGGGTTAAAGCCTCTGCCTTCAGCTCAGGTCATGATCCCAGCGTTGGGATCAAGCCCTGCATCAGGCTCTCTGCTCAGTGGGGAGCCTGCTTCCTCCTCTCTCTGCCTGCCTCTCTGCCTACTTGTGATCACTGTCTGTCAAATAAATAAATAAAATTTTTAAAAACAAGAAAGCTACTGAGATATTAATGTCTGCTTTGTTCTTGTTGCTGAAGGAGACTAGGGTAAGTGTGAGAATTTTTTCTTCCTACCCCATGACATCTTTATGTTGAGTCTGGGTTCCTGGGTGCCCAAATGTCCAAGTGTAGTCAAACAAGTCTTGTATGTCAATATTTCAGCCCAAAGTTTCCTAGCAGAGCATTCAGGAGTTCTGTCTCCAACAAGGCCGACTGAGAGGCTGATGCTAGGTAGGGGGAAGGCACAACTGGTCTTACCAGGGAGTGAAGAGACCAAACTTTCTCATGACTTGGGGCAGGGGTGGTGCTTCTTAAGGATGGCAAACCATGTCCACTGCAATGCAGTGCTCTTTGAGGGGACAAAACTTCCTGAAGGATCTTCTCAGATCAGTGTAAGCTAACACAAAGAGGACTCATGCCAAGGCCTGGAAAAAGAAAATGGACGTGCAACTTTCAACAGGACCCCAAGGACTCTCCGTGTATCAGCACCAGATTGGAGGATGGTCTCCTACTTCCTGACCACATGAGAAACCCCTGTGTTCAATGCAGCCCTAAGGAGTCAGGGTACCACTAAAGTATGACCGAGAGCATGGAAATCCTCATTAGCTTTGCTAAAGGGGTTCCAGAAATATTACTCAATTATTAAAAAGAAAATAACATAACTACCCTTTACCCCCAGTTGTGGAATTAATAAATGTCAAGTACTCAATTACTGAATAATAACAGAGCCCCTACTATGTGCCAGGCAAAATTATAGACCCTGAGGACATAATATTGGACAAGGTCCCCACCCTCAGAAAGTTCATGCTTAAGTAGGAGATGTGATTAACTTTAAAAAGATAACTTCAATATTAAAAAAAAAATAACTACAAATAGTGAAAATATTGGAAATGAATGTTCAGATGGACATAAATTGCTTCAAGCAAATCTGTATGAGGATGTGACATTTCAGGGGAGACCTGATCTTTAACAAGTCTGGTAAAAGAAGCATCAGATCCACAGTCCTGAATCAGATATAAGCTCTGCATATTGGAGGAACAGGAAGAAGATCAGTGGGCCTGGGGCAAAATGAATGAAATGTGGAACCCAGGAAAACCAGGCCAAAAGGCTGAGCAGGCACCAGATCCTAATAGCCATAGAAGTCATAGAGATTTTCTGTTTATTTCTGGACCCAATGGGATGCCACAGAGGCTTTTAAGAAGAGGGTGACATGGTCTGATTGACCCTTTGACAAGATCACTCTGGCCACTGTGGATATAGGATAGAAAGAAAAACAAGAGGAGAAGTGGTTTGAAGGCTATTCCAATGGTTTAGAAGAAAGAGACTGTTGGTGTAGATAGAGGATGTAGCAGTGGAGATGGTGAGATCCTGGCAGACCAAAGATATATTTTGAAGGTGGAGCTGACACCACCTTGTGATGAATGGGATATGAAGGGTGAGGGAAAGAACTATCAAGATGGCTCCCACGTTTTTGGCTGAGCAGTTGAGTAGCTGGTGGTATCATTTGCTGCAATGGTGAAGGCTGAAGGAGGGATGAACTTGGTGGGGAAGTGAAATCAGGGGTTGCATTTTGGATATGTGAAGTTTAAGGTGCCTGTTAAAATTCAAGGGAGATGCCAAGTAGCATTGCTTGGCTTGGAAATAGATTTGGGTTATAAAGATGCATAGATGAGGAAATGGATGGATAGAGAGGTGGGTGCATGGTTACAGGAAAGAGGGATGGGCGCATTAAGAGAAAACTGTATGGATGATAGAAGACAGATGGATGAAGACAGTGAGACAGGAAATGAGAGAAAAAGCACATAAATCAGAAAAAGAATATGGTCTCCTAAATGGTATGAATAACTTTTTTTAAGATTTAGTTATCCACTTGAGAGAGAGTGAGCGAATGGAGGGAGGGGCAGAGAGAATCCTGAAACACATTCCCTGCTGAGCATGGACCCCCACATGGGGCCTGACACCCGGCTCGACGTCGTGCTTGATCCCAGGATCCCAAGATCATGACCTGAGCTGAAATCAAGAGTCAGCCATTCAGGGCCTCTGGGTGGCTCTGTGGGTAAAGCATCTGCCTTCAGCTCGGGTCATGATCCCAGGGTCCTGGGACTAAGCCCCACTCGGGGCTCTCTGCTCAGCAGGGAGTCTGCTTCTCTCTCTCTTTCTGTCCCACTCCCCACTTGTGGCCTCTCTCTCTCTCAAATAAATAAATAAAATCTTCAAAAAAAAAAAAAAAAAGCCAGCCGCTTAACCAACTGAGCCACCCAGGCCCCCCAATGGTATGAATATCTTTAAGCAACCCAAAGATGAGAGAGGAGCTAAGTTTTCCAGTGAATACATTTTCTTAATGTCTCTGTGCTTGAAGCAATGTACACTAAGCTAAACACAATTTGCCTTAACGAGATAACTTTTTATATTTACCTCTTCTTTCCATGCATTTTAATTTCTTGGTGGTTTCTTCTACATTGAATTTTTCTCATCCCATTTTTCTCCCTATTCATTTGGAAGTTATAAACTATTGCTATTTGTTTTAAAATTGCCACAAACATTTATAGATACACATTTGAGTTAACAACGCCCAGTGTTAACCAAATCTTTAACTATACAAACCATCAATAGCATGGCATGAATCTGCTTTAAGTCTAGTTACCTACCTCCCTATGTTTTGCTCTTCCTTCTAGTATTTTAGCTCGATCTTTTTTTTTTCAACACAGGAAATTAGACATTATTGTTGTTGACTTACACTGATTTAAACAGAAGCATCTGATTTTCTTTGCTCATGATTCTTTCTTGTACCTTGGACTTTGCTCCAGTATTCTTTTTTCTTCTTCCTAAAGCGTATGCTTTTAAAGTTTCTTCATGAGGAATTCTTAGCAGTAATCCCTCTCGATTTTCATCTGTAAATGTCTTCATTTTGTCTTTTCTTTTGAATAAAAATTTAGGCTGTATCGAATACAAGCTGACCATTAATTTCCTTCAGCTCTTTGAACACATTTCATTGTGTTTTCACTTGTTTTCTTCCCAAAAAGGAGTCTACTATTAATCTACTTATTATTCCTTTTTTGGCTATATTCTATTCTTTGTTGCTTTTAAAAGTTATTTTTCCCTCTCTGTTCAGTGGTTGTGAAGTTTTCCTACAGTGTGTCTAGGCGGGACATTATCCCATTCAGGATTCATTGGCCTCATGAATCTGAGGAACCATGTCTTTTTTCATTTCTGAAAAATAGCTGTTAACTCTTTGAATATTACCTACTCAAAAACCTCAGTGATTTAGACATATGTTAAACCTTCCCACTCAAGGTTTCTTATCTTGTCTTTCACATTTTTCATCTGTTTCCCTGTGCCCTCTTATGGGTGATTTATCTTCCCCGTCATTGCTTTTCTCTTCCGCTGGTTATCCATCAGCTAAAGATCAATTTATCTAATTTGCTGATTATCAACTGAGTTGAACATATAATTTCAATTATTTACTTTTTCATTTTTAGGATTTCTTTTTTTTTTTTTTTCTCAAGTCTCTTGGGCTGTTTTTCATAATGTCGTGTTCCTTAAACATACTTTTTGATTCTCTCCCACATTTTTTAATCGTTATGCTGAGCATTTTCTCTCTGCCCCTTCTAAATCCACTCTTCCCCGTCCTCCACTGTGCTTTGTGTCCTGACAGGTCGAGAGCTGGACTACACGAATGGGGTCCCTGTCGGGAGAGGTTCCTGCTTCTCCCTGAGTCTTAGCAGACCTTCGCTTACTCTTGTGCAAGAATTTATTGCTTCTCCCAAAGAGCAGATGGCTTCTGCTTCTATCCTTTCCCTAGGAGTAGTAAATCTTTGTCTGAATACTGATATGGGGGAAAGGGTTTGCTATCTTTCCTCCAGAGGCACGTGAATTTGCTTGTTCCCTCTTAGCAGCACTGACCACCAGAAGCCTTGCTGCTTCTTTCCCAACAGCAACCTCCTCCAGCATTTGTGCCACCAAAAGGGGGTCTTCTCCAGCCTTTTGGCCGATCCCAATCTTTCTCAAGAGCACCCAAGGGAGCTTGGGAGGGGGTAAAACTCCCCTTGTTTCTGGGTGTCTGAAGCCCCCACTTATTCTAAACTGATACACTGGTACATACTCAGCCTTGAGCAATTCGTTTTTGCTTTTGTTTTTTTTTTAAATATCTTCTCCCCCACTCTATGGCAGCTGCCTCTTCTTCCCGTGCCCTGTCAAATGCAAAACAATTTAAACAATTCATGTATCCTGACTCTTTTCAGGGTTAGGAATGGGGGTGCTTTTTTCCCTTTGCAATTCAGTTTCCTGGTTGCCTTGTAGCCTCAGCTCTTTGATGAGTTCAGGGAAGTTAGGGTTTTGCATGGTGTTCAGCATTTTCTTATTAAGATGGAAGTGACATTGTCCTGCAACTTTCTGTATCCTTAGCAAGAAACGGGATTCCTGGTGTTATTAAGAGCAGCATCACTTCCCACTTTGCAAACTCTCTGGTTTATGGGATAAGTTACATGGCCACCAAGGACAGGGCAGGAGCTCAAAGCCTGGAAGATGTCTTCAGGGGAATGCCTGCTGCAAGGTTCACGGCCGGGCTCTCTAGGTTCCTGCTTTCTTATATTGCTGGCCGAAAAGGATTTCCCTTATTTTCATGTAAGCTCAAGCATGCATTTAAAAATATGGTGTTTTTTTTTTCTCTTAAAAAAGCTATTTACCCAGCATTTTTAAGGTGATTTGTAACAGAAAGTCTCTTCCAGACAGCTAGTGAGTCATAGAGCCAGGAACAAAAGTTGAAAAAGTGTTTTATAATGTTAAAATTTTAATAACTTACTTTTTTACTTATTAACATTAATGATTCTTAAGATTGTTGATGATATGGCTGCAGAAGTAAAAAAGCAATGGTTAATGTGAAATTAATATTTTAAATGGAATCCATTAATGTAAAAGATTGACTTTACTAAGCTTTTCTTAAATACTCTTAAACACTCTAAAAGTTCAATTTATCTGGAGGGTGTTAACATGAATAATTTAAAATTCATTTTCCAACTGCAAGAGAAATAAAATTGATTTTGAGGGTTTTGCTGAATCCAAAAGCTTAGTTATTTTTAACAAAAATTTTGACAAATGATGAATGGATGGTTACAGGATGATGGATATACAGATGGACAGATTGATAAATAGATTATTATTATTGTATACTAATGTAAACTTTAGACACTGATCTTATCATAACCCAAGGTGAGTCTGAGTTTAGAGATCAGAGGATTGTTGAGCCAGAAAACTGACCAACTAGGTGTAACCAATGAAATAAGAGAAACCAGCCGAGTGCCTAGAGCCACCATACTACTAAAACTGCAGTGAGACTGGGTTTTGGAGAGAAGATGATTCTAAGTTTTAATGAGCTACATTAAGATGCTTCATTGAGAGGGAGGAGTCAAGATGGTGGAGAAGTAGCAGGCTGAGGCTACATCAGGTAGCAGGAGATCAGCTAGATAGCTTATCTAAAGATTGCAAACACCTACAAATCCAACAGGAGATTGAAGAGAAGAAGAACAGCAATTCTAGAAACAGAAAATCAACCACCTTCTGAAAGGTAGGACTAGTGGAGAAGTGAATCCAAAGCGATGGGAAGATAGACCCTGCGGGGAGGGGCCAGCTCTCGGCAAGCGGCGGAGCAACGGAGCACAAAATCAGGACTTTTAAGTCTGTTCCGCTGAGGGACATCGCTCCAGAGGCTAAACCGGGGTGAAGCCCACGCGCAGTCAGCGTGGCCTCAGGTCCCACAGGATCACAGAAGGATCGGGGGTGTCTGAGTGTCGCAGAGCTTGCAGGTATTAGAACGAAGAAGCCGGGTACAGAGACAGAGCCGAGGAGTAAGCTCATAGGTTGGGGTTACCTTGAACTGGTCGCAGGCTCGGTGAGCTCGGAGCCCGCCGGAGCCAGGGAGATAGGAGGAAATGGGCGCCGGTCTCTGAGGGCACACTGAGGAGGGGGGCCCCAAGCTCTCCGCTCCTCCAAGCTGGAGACGGGGAGGCCACCATTTCATTCCCGTCCTCCAGAACTCTACAGAAAGTGCTCCGGGCACAGAAGCTCTGGAAAGCAGACCCAAACGGATTACTCAGCCCGGCCCCTGGTAAGGGCGGTGCAATTCTGCCTAGGGCAAAGACACTTGCAAATCACTACAACAGGCCCCTCCCCCAGAAGATCAACAAGAAATCCAGCCAGGACCAAGATCACCTACCAAGGAGTGCAGTTTCAATACCAAGGAGAGCAGTGGAATTCCAGAGAAGGAGAAAGCAAAGCATGGAACTCATGGCTTTCTCCCCATGATTTTTTAGTCTTGCAGTTAATTTAATTTTTTTTCTTTTTCAATTCTTTTTTTCCCTCTCTTCTTCTGATAATTTTTTTAACTTTTACCCTTTTCCTTTTTTTAAACATTTTTAACCAGTTTATCTAATATATATATTCTTTTTTTATGTTTTTCTTTATTCGTTTTATTTTTTTTAATTGTTTCTTCTTTCTTTTTTTTTTTTTTTTTTTTAACCCTTTTTTTTTCCCCTTTCTCCCCCCTCACGATTTGGGATCTCTTCTGATTTGGTTAAAGCATATTGTCCTGGGGTCTTTGCCACCCTTTTAGTATTTTACTTGCTCCTTCATATACTCTCATCTGGACAAAATGACAAGATGGAAAAATTCACCACAAAATAAAAGAACAAGAGGCAGTACCAAAGGTTAGGGACCTAATCAATACAGACATTGGTAATATGTCAGAACTAGAGTTCAGAATGATGATTCTCAAGGTTCTAGCCGGGCTTGAAAAAGGCACGGAAGATATTAGAGAAACTCTCTCAGGAGATATAAAATCCCTTTCTGGAGAAATAAAAGAACTAAAATCTTAACCAAGTTGAAATTTAAAAAGCTATTAATGAGGTGGAATAAAAAATGGAGGCTCTGACTGCTAGGATAAATGAGACAGAAGAAAGAAATAGCGGTATAGAAGACCAAATGACAGAGAATAAAGAAGCCGAGCAAAAGAAAGACAAACAGCTACTGGACCACAAGGGCAGAATTCAAGAGATAAGTGACACCATAAGACAAAACAACATTAGAATAATTGGGATTCCAGAAGAAGAAGAAAGAGAGAGGGGAGCAGAAGGTATATTGGAAAGAATTATTGGAGAGAATTTCCCCAATACGGCAAAGGGAACAAGCATCAAAATCCAGGAGGTGCAGAGAACCCCCCTCAAAATCAATAAGAATAGGTCCACACCCTGTCACCTAATAGTTAAATTTACAATCTTAGTGACAAAGAGAAAATCCTGAGAGCAGCCCGGGAAAAGAAGTCTGTAACATACAATGGTAAAAATATTAGATTGGCAGCAGACTTATCCAAAGAGACCTGGCAGGCCAAAAAGAACTGGCATGATATATTCAGAGCACTAAACAAGAAAAACATGCAGCCAAGAATACTGTATCCAACTAGGCTATCATTGAAAATAGAAGGAGATATTAAAAGCTTCCAAGACAAACAAAACCTGAAAGAATTTGCAAACACCAAACCAGCCCCACAGGAAATATTGAAAGGGGTCCTCTAAGCAAAGAAAGAGCCTAAAAGTAGTAGATAAGAAAGGAACAGAGACAATACACAGTAACAGTCACCTTACAGTCAATACAATGGCACTAAATTCACATTTCTCAATAGTTACCCTGAATGTTAATGAGCTAAATGCCCCAATCAAAAGACACAGGGTATCAGAATGGATAAAAAAACAAAACCCATCTATATGTTGCCTAAAAGAAACTCATTTTAAACCCGAAGACACCTCCAGATTTAAAGTGAGGGGGTGGAAAACAATGGATATCAGAAGAAAGCTGGGATGGCAACCCTTAGATCAATTCGATTTTAAGCCAAAGACTATAATAAGAGATGAGGAAGGACACTATATCATACTCAAAGGATCTGTCCAACAAGAAGATCTAACAATTTTAAATATATGCACCTAATGTGGGAGCAGCCAACTATATAAACCAATTAATAACAAAATCAAAGAAACACATCAACAATAATACAATAATAGTAGGGGGCTTTAACACTCCCCTCACTGAAATGGACAGATCATCCAAGCAAAAGATCAACAAGGAAATAAAGGCCTTAAATGACACACTGGACCAGATGGACATCACAGATATATTCAGAACATTTCATCCCAAAGCAACAGAATACACATTCTTCTCTAGTGCACATGGAACATTCTCCAGAATAGATCACATCCTCGGTCCTCAATCAGGTCTCAACCGGTATCAAAAGATTGGGATCATTCCCTGCATATTTTCAGACCACAATGCTCTGAAGCTAAAACTCAATCACAAGAGGAAATTTGGAAAGAACCCAAATACATGGAGACTAAACAGCATCCTTCTAAAGAATGAATGGGTAAACCAGGAAATTAAAGAAGAATTGAAAAAATTCATGGACACAAATGATGAGGAAAAAACACAATGGTTCAAAATCTGTGGGACACAACAAAGGCAATCCTGAGAGGAAAATATATAGCAGTACCAGCCTTTCTCAAGAAACAAGAAAGGTCTCAGGTACACAACCTAACCCTACACCTAAAGAAGCTGGAGAAAGAACAAGAAAGAAACCCTAAGCCCAGCAGGAGAAGAGAAATCATAAAGATCAGAGCAGAAATCAATGAAATAGAAACCAAAAAAACAATAGAACAAATCAACAAAACTAGGAGCTGGTTCTTTGAAAGAATTAATAAGATTGATAAACCCCTGGCCAGACTTATCAAGAAGAAAAGAGAAAGGACCCAAATAAATAAAATCATGAATGAAAGAGGAGAGATCACAACTAACACCAAAGAAATACAGACAATTATAAAAACATACTATGAGCAACTCTATACCAACAAATTTGACAATCTGGAAGAAATGGATGCATTCCTAGAGACATATAAACTACCACAACTGAACCAGGAGGAAATAGAAAGCCTGAACAGACCCATAACCAGTAAGGAGATTGAAACAGTCATCAAAAATCTCCAAACAAACAAAAGCCCAGGGCCAGACAGCTTTCTGGGGGAATTCTACCAAACATTTAAAGAACTAATTCCTATTCTCCTGAAACTGTTCCAAAAAATAGAAATGGAAGGAAAACTTCCAAACTCATTTTATGAGGACAGCATCACCTTGATCCCAAAACCAGACAAGGATCTCATCAAAAAAGAGAACTACAGACCAATATCCTTGATGAACACAGATGCGAAAATTTTCACCAAAATACTAGCCAATAAGATTCAACAGTACATTAAAAGGATTATTCACCACGACCAAGTGGGCTTTATTCCAGGGCTGCAAGGTTGGTTCAACATCTGCAAATCAATCAACGTGGTACAACACATTAATAAAAGAAAGAACAAGAACCATATGATACTCTCAATAGATACTGAAAAAGCATTTGACAAAGTACAGCATCCCTTCCTGATCAAAACTCTTCAAAGTGTAGGGATAGAGGGCACATACCTCAATATTATCAAAGCCATCTATGAAAAACCCACAGCAAATATCATTCTCAATGGAGAAAAACTGAAAGCTTTTCCACTAAGGTCAGGAACACGGCAGCGATGTCCATTATCACCACTGCTATTCAACATAGTACTAGAAGTCCTAGCCTCAGCAATCAGACAACAAAAGGAAATTAAAGGCATCCAAATCGGCAAAGAAGTCAAACTATCACTCTTCGCAGATGATATGATACTATATGTGGAAAACCCAAAAGACTCCACTCCAAAACTGCTAGAACTTGTACAGGAATTCAGTAAAGTGTCAGGATATAAAATCAATGCACAGAAATCAGTTGCATTTCTCTACACCAGCAACAAGACAGAAGAAAGAGAAATTAAGGAGTCAATCCCATTTACAGTTGCACCCAAAACTGTAAGATACCTAGGAATAAACCTAACCAAAGAGGCTAAGAATCTATACTCAGAAAACTATAAAATACTCATGAAAGAAATTGAGGAAGACACAAAGAAATGGAAAAATGTTCCATGCTCATGGATCGGAAGAATAAATATTGTGAAAATGTCTATGCTACCTAAAGCAATATACACATTTAATGCAATTTTTATCAAAATACCATCCATTTTTTTCAAAGAAATGGAACAAATAATCCTAAAATTTATATGGAACCAGAAAAGACCTCGAATAGCCAAAGGAATATTGAACAAGAAAGCCAAAGTTGGTGGCATCACAATTCCAGACTTCAAGCTCTATCACAAAGCTGTCATTATCAAGACAGCATGGTACTGGCACAAAAACAGACACATAGATCAACGGAACAGAATAGAGAGCCCAGAAATAGACCCTCAACTCTGTGGTCGACTAATCTTTGACAAAGCAGGAAAGAATGTCCAATGGAAAAAAGACAGCCTCTTCAACAAATGGTGTTTGGAAAATTGGACAGCCACATGCAGAAAAATGAAATTGGACCATTTCCTTACACCACACACGAAAATAGACCCAAAAAGGATGAAGGACCTCAATATGAGAAAGGAATCCATCAAAATCCTTGAGAGGAACACAGGCAGAAACCTCTTCGACCTCAGCCACAGCAACATCTTCCTAGGAACATCGCCAAAGGCAAGGGAAGCAAGGGCAAAAACGAACTATTTGGATTTTATCAAGATCAAAAGCTTTTGCACAGCAAAGAAAACAGTTAACAAAACCAAAAGACAGCTGACAGAATGGGAGAAGGTATTTGCAAATGACATATCAGATAAAGGACTAGTGTCTGAAATCTATAAAGAACTTAGCAAACTCAACACCCAAAGAACAAATAATCCAATCAAGAAATGGGCAGAAAACATGAACAGACATTTTTGCAAAGAAGACATCCAGATGGCCAACAGACACATGAAAAAGTGCTCCACATCACTCGGCATCAGGGAAATACAAATCAAAACCACAATGAGATATCACCTCACACCAGTCAGAATGGGTAAAATCAACAAGTCTGAAATGACAGATGCTGGCGAGGATGCGGAGAAAGGGGAACCCTCCTACACTGTTGGTGGGAATGCAAGCTGGTGCAACCACTCTGGAAAACAGCATGGAGGTTCCTCAAAATGTTGAAAATAGAACTACCCTATGACCCAGCAATTTCATGACTGGGTATTTATCCTAAAATACAAACATAGTGATCCAAAGGGGCATGTGCACCCTAATGTTTATAGCAGCAATGTCTACAATAGCCGAACTATCGAAGAACCTAGATGTCCATCAACAGGTGAATGGATAAAGAAGATGTGGTATATATATACAATGGAATACTATGCAACCATCAAAAGAAATGAAATCTTGCCATTTGTGACAACGTGGATGGAACTAGAGCGTATCATGCTTAGCGAAATAAGTCAAGCGGAGAAAGACAACTATCATATGATCTCCCTGATATGAGGAAGTGCAACATGGGGGCTTAAGGGCGCAGGAGAAGAATAAATGAAACAAGATGGGATTGGGAGGGAGACAAACCATAAGTGACTCTTAATCTCACAAAACAAACTGAGGGTTGCTGGGGGGAGGGGGGTTGGGAGAAGGGGGTTGGGGTTATGGACATTGGGGAGGGTATGTGCTATGGTGAGTGCTGTGAAGTGTGTAAACCTGGCAATTCACAGACATGTACCCCTGGGGATAAAAATATATTATATGTTTATAAAAAAAAAAAAAAAAAGAAAAATGCTTCATTGAAGGACTGAATCATTGCAGGAATCCATGCCCCCTCCCCCAAAATTCTATGTACTTCTGAGTTCCATTTAGTGGCAGTATTATCCAAGTATGTTAACATGATCCAGCTGACTCTACATCTGACTGGGCTGGTGTGGCTGACGAGGTGGTCATCTCCTTCCTCTTTCATCATCAGTACTTCTGCACAGCAAGTACTCAGTTGAAGAGGACAACCTTTTCAGATAGAACTCATCATACATTACTATTAGGGACACAGACCTTGGGGGCTTTCTGCTAAATTCCATTTGTAGGTATTATAGGTGAAGGCATGCTTGAAAGCTTCAGTTACAGCTTCTTCCTTCTTAAAAATGATAGATTTGGGAGTTTATTTTTGTTATTTTTCTACCCCTTTCTGGCAGCCCAAATAAGGACCTCCCAAAGATGTCCTCATCCTCACCCCTAAAACTGATGAATATGTTAGTTTACATGGCAAAAGGGACTTTGTAGATGTGATTAAAGTTACAGATCTTGAGATGGGAAGATTATCCTGGATTATCCGAGTGTGTCCAATCTAATCAGATGAATATTTGAAAACGAAGAACCTTCCCCAGCTGTGGTGAGAGAAATCCACTGGAAGAAGCAGCACGAGAAAGTCAAAAGAAGACAGGTACTTGATCCACTGTTGTGGACTTTGAAGTTGAAAGAGACCACGAGAAGGCAAATGCAGAGGCCTCGAGAAGCTGAGAGTGACCAGGACCTATAACCAACAAGGAAATGAGGACTTTGATCCTATTGCCACGTGGAACTGAATTTGGCCAACCCGTACATGAACAAGGAAACAGACTCTTCCGTGGATCCTTGAGAAAGAATATATCCCTGTAGACACCCTGATTTCAGTCTGGTCAGAACCATATCAGACTTATCCACAGAATAATCTGTGTTGCTTAACATTAGGTTTATGATAATTTGTTACAGTGATACTGGGAAACTCACATATCTTTCTGTTTTCCTGTCTCTCATTGCCCACCTTATGCTTCACTCAGTACTGGCTCCACTCAGGTATTCTGGTGCCTTCTGGGTTCTTCTACTGGTCCAGGAAGCTCCACCACAGAGATGAACAAGGGGCTAAGCAGGATCCATCCAAGTCCCTTAGAAGTCCCATTTGGGATTGAGAGGGATGTTGAAAGAGTGTTTCTCAACTTGAGATGACAAACCAAAAGAAAGGACAGACCTGTGTAGGAAAGAACCTGCTTGAGAATAAGGATACTTCAGAAGAAAAAGAAAATAGCGAAGAGATTCTAAGGACACATTCAAGCACCTAGATCTAGGTAGATATGAAACAAATTACCTCTAGACTTTTGAGTTACCTACCTTAAAAAACAAAAACAAAGACAACCCTTTGTTTCAGTTTGGTTTTTTTTCCCTGTCACTACAGGAAGGTTGGCTGAGAAAATATTGATGGATACTTGTTGCGCTGATCATGATGGCCACAGGCAAAAGGCCTGGAACATATTAGACCTCAAATATTGGTTTCATCTTTTGGTCCTTCCCAAGGAAAACTTCATGCTCTAGGTGACTCCTCCTCTCTCCTGTCTCCTCAAACTCTGAGGATCCTAAAAGAAAGCATGTCTCCATGGAAAGCCTTACATGGCATGATAATGTGGATTAATGTGTTCATGAATTGAATTACCTTTCTCATTAAAACTATTAGGGACTGAAACTTGTGAGATCCTCTATCTCCTAAGAGTGTGTAGTGAATTTCAGGTACTGTGATATAAATATGGAGAAAACATTCTGGACTGGGTGTCCTTTTATAAGTACCCCTTAAATTATATTTCAGAAAATTATCATTCCATTCATTTAGAAGACTGGGTCCTGATTGTATAACTATACTTTAAAAAATCCAACGATCTTATAATTCTGACTGGAAAAAGATTGACACCATTTTGTTATTCTGCACTGTTTGCAGATCCTCTTTGTTTTTCAGTCACGCTATTTGTCGTAATACATACACTGTATATGTATGTATTATGAGAATGGCCACGGGAGAGATGGGACCATATTTATATTTTCCAGATCAGAGGATGACCATCTTTAAAACAGCAATGTTGGCATTCAAACTTGCTATTGGCCTAGTCCTTTCTGGCATGCTTGCGTACGGAAAAATGAAATAGCGTTATTTGGAGATACACTGGTCATTTTCTTAATTATGTCTCGTGCCTGGATTTGGCTGCAACAAGTTTTATGAATTGCTTGTCTCCTGGCAAATATCTAGTCTGTGGAATTTGATTAAATGGCATCCCATAAGGTCTTAGAACTTGTCTTCCCTGCCCACAAGTGAAAGAAATATTAAAAGTCTCTGACCTTACATTCTGTACACAAAAGACCCTTGATAAAAACCTCAGGGCTGAATGCAGGAGGATTCCGGGCAAATTCCACTCCCTCTGGGATTTCCCATCCTCTTTGCTTATTCATGACATGGTGCAGCCCGAGGGCTCAGAGCTGGCTAATGCTGTACGTTAGTCCATTATGCATGCATTATGTTCAATGATCTCCCCATAGAATAACCAAGCTCAATTAACAGGTTGTTCTTCTCACAGATCTGTCAGATCCCCTGGGTGCTCCTAAGGGCTTTTTAGTTGCCAGGAGTGTGGCAGAAAGAATGTAGTGGGGAGCCTGTGAGGTGGTGTCAGTCCGTTATTTCATGTGAAGAAGCAAAGCATGTATAATAGTAGCAGGGCTAGACGACCAAGACTCAGAAGTGGGAACCAAACCGACAGCTCATTATGAAGCACCCTTCATCTTGACTGACAGGCCTCATGAACAGTCATTTGCGAAAAGAGAAATGTGGGGGTTTGTATCCATTAGAGAAATGGACCAGCTGAGTCACATTGCAGTGTAAGCTGGTTTGGCCTGAGGTTAGATATTACAGAAAGTCACTTGGAAGCATTCCACGGAGCCCGCGAACAAAGGCGCTGAGAGACACATATTTGCCATGAATGGCGGTCTTTCTTCAAAATGGTCACTAAATAGGCCAAAGCCATTATAAAGTGGGGATAGGTACAGGTGGCTTAAATGAGCCATGGGTGACTAATTGGAGGAAATATGAACAATACATGATGGGAGGGGGACTAATATTTACAACAGCCAAAATTAATTAAAGGAAAGACAAATCTCTGGGATCAAACAGAGCAAATGTTTTATCAAGCATACAGATAAAAGGAACATTGGCATGAAGGGAGGAGTGATGATTAATTTCCTCTGTCAATTTGAATGGGCTCTAGGGTGCCCAGATTAAACACTGTTCCTGGGTGTTTCCGTGAGGGTGATTCCAATGAGATTAGCATTAAACTCGTGGATTCTGGGGGTGTCTACATGGCTCCATCGGTTAAGTGTCTGCCTTCGGTTCAGGTCCTGATCTCAGTGTCCTGGGATTGAGCCCTGCGTCAGGCTCCCTGATCAGTAGGGAGTCTGCTTCTCCTTTTCTGTCTGTCCCTCCCCGCTCATGCTCTCTATCTCAAATGAATAAATAAAATCTTTAAAGAATAAAAATAAACTAGTGTTTTTTGTAAAGAAGACTGTCCTCCCCAGTGTGATGTGGCATTATCCAATCTACTGAGGGCCTAAACAGAACAAAAGGGGGAAGAAGAAGAAATCTGTCCCCTTTTTATCTGCCTCGTTGCTGAACTGATAAATTCCATCTTATCTTCTTCTACCCTTGGACTGGGATTTACACCATCAGCTCCCCTGGCTTTCGGGCTTTGGACTTAGACTGGATTACACAACCAGCTTTCCTAGATCTCCAACCTGTAGATAGCAGATCCTGGGACTTCTCAGCCTCCTTAATTGCATAAGCCAATTCCTCACAACCAATCTACACATAGATCCTATGGGTTTTGTTTCTCCGAAGAATCCTGACTTACACAGAATGCATATTAAAATCTTGAAGATTCTCCATTCCCTAGGGTTGCTTTGGTAATGAAGACTGGAAAGAAATATGTCGGGTATGAAAACAAAAGAAGAGTTTCATTAGATCAGCAGTGGTCAACTGCTGAACAGAGAGTGGCCAAGAAAGTACCGACTGGTCAAGGTTCAAGAGCTCCGAGAAGCCCTTCTACTCCAGAAGACTTCTTGCAGCTGTACAAATTCAGAGAATGGGCTCAGCTGGAAGTCTGGGAGTGCCAGATTAATCAAGAAGGTGAAACACAAGGATCAAAAGGACACAATTCTTAGTCCTGCCAGACAACCGTGAAAGAAGGGCAAGCAGCGTCAGAGGGAAGGGAAGAGATTTTCAGAATCCAGTGTGTCAAGCAGGCCCTGAGGAAAAGAGACAGAGCTGCAAACAATCACAGCCTTCCAAGGATATGAAACCAAAGGAGAAAAGGCAGAGAAAGCCAGTGATCCTGTGTTGGTCTTTTTCAGTTCCTCTCTCATAAACTGTCAGCTACTTAATCTTCTTTTCTTTCTTTGTGAGTGGAAGATAATATAACAGTAAAGCAGTTGCATTTATTTTTTTTTAATTAACAGAAAATCATTGTATTTAGACATTTTAATAAAAGCAGACAGAAATCGCTAATGAAGTGTTGCTTAAAATAACAATTAAAAACACCATTTTAGAGAGGTATGCAAATGAAGTTGTTAAACTCTAAGAGACACACACAGTACACTGTATATGAATAATTTACAAGAGGTAATTTGGTAAGATGATACATTTGAAGGGACTGAATGATGGGACGTTCTTTCCAGATTCTTCTATAATTGTAACACCAGTGTAGTGACTTTATCCATAGTATCACCATGTATTTTGAGTTAAGTATCTCTACAACACAACAGTGCTGAACCTACAATGCACACACTATGTAGAATAGGTATGTAACAAAGAAAACTGAAATGAGTTGAATAAGAAAAAAATCACATTTTATTCCCTATGAGATACATTTCTTCTTATAACCAATAGAATTCCCTGTGAAAATCAAGTCACAATTTGAGTTAATTTTCCTCATGATAGCTTAACAATCACCGGGAGTTTGATTTTTATCGACTAGGTTGGAACACAAAGCTGAATCTCCAAATAACAAAGAGTTCTTATCTTCAGAGACATGTAGAGGAAATTACATGATGTCTGGCATTTTCTTCAAAATCATCCACAGGTAAGGGGAATGAGTGGGGGATTACAGGTGAAACATGATTGGCTCTGAGTCAATAATTTGTGGGAACTGGGTTATGGCTACATGGGGGTCCATTATACTAGTCTCTCTATTTTTATATATGTTTGAAATATTCTAAAATAGAAAGTTCTTTTTAAGAGCAATAGGATTACAAGAAGAACCATGAATTAGGGAAAGAAATTTGAAATGAAGCTGTCCAAAGATGAGCATCCAAAATGTTTGAAGAACTTCTAAAAATTGATACATGAAAGACAAAGAAAACAATTGAAAAATAGATAAAAGCTACAATGGGCGATTCATTTTTTAATTTTTTTAAAGATTTTATTCATTTATTTGACAGAGAGACAGCGAGAGAGGGAACACGAGCAGGAGGAGTGGGAGAGGGAGAAGCAGACTCCCCATTGAGCAGGGAACCCGATGAGGGGCTTGATCCCAGGATTCTGGGATCATGACCTGAGCCGAAGGCAGCTGCCCAGTGACTGAGCCACCCAGGTGCCCCTATAATGGGCAATTTATGAAAGACTAAAAAGTGGTGAACAAAATGTTGAATGATGGCCAGTCTCCTAAGCAAGCCCGAAAAAGCAAAATAAAACCAACCTGAGATAGTCCATACACCAAGAACAGGATCACAGGCCACCCACACCACCACCTCCGCCCCTGAGCTGCTTCTAGCTGCAATGTTTAATTTGCTTAAATAGTTACAGCACAATCAAAACACCAATCACACCTCCAGCTCAGGCAGCCTTGGGATTTTCCTTGACAACAGGAAATTCCAAAGACTACTCAGAATTCCCAGTCACTCCTGCTGATTTTACTAGCCTGGAGAATAGCAAATGTCTACTTGTGTTTCACACTGATCTGGGGCTACCACAACTCTACAAAGCCCAAATAACCCCTCAAACACATCTGCAAGATGTGTTTCTTTTTTTGTTGTTGTTGTTGTTGTTGTTTTATTTTTAAATATTGATGTTAAGTCTGCCTTACAACAAGTTTCAATTATCACCTCACCAGAGGTACCTGAGTCCTGTTGCCTATAAAAATGTATTCTTTCTTCCAGTGTACATCATGGAAGACCACATTACTGGACCTGTATTACAATTTCTCATTGACCTTCTCAAGAACATTTTGTTGACAATTAGTCTATAAAGAGAAAAATCTTGGGGTGCCTGGGTGGCTCAGTCAATTAAGTATCTGACTCTTGCTCAGGTCATGGTCTCATGGTCGTGAGATCAAGCCCCGCGTTAAGCACTGCACTCAGTGAGCATCTGCTTGTCCCTCTTCCTCTGCTCCTCTCCCCTCTGTCTCTCTTTCAAATAAGTAAATTAATAAAATATTTAAAAAAAAAAAAAAGGAGGAGAGGAGGAGGAGACAGAGGAGGAGGAGGAGAGAAATCTTTCCCAAGTCCTCCAGGGGAATTCACCTTCCATTTCTCTGACCAGGACTGGGTTATATACTCACTTGTAGAACAATCTTTGGCGAAAAGGAGAGTAGATTTTGTGACTGACTAAGGCCAAGCGTGATTCAACGCCTGGGCACATTGCTGCCCAAATTAAACTGAGATAGCAAACAGGAAGAATGACTAAAATAAGCATGTAGTAACCTTGTCTGCCACAGAGAAGTACAGAAAAATCAAGAGGGCCAACATGAGGAAATCAGGGAAGCTTTATGCAACACTAGTCTAAATTCTGCAATGTACTCCTCAAGCCTGCCTCTCACCACTAACGTCTGGCACCGACTCTGCACACGGTGAGTGCTCAGTACACATTTTAGAAAAACTGAATATAGAAGGCGGCAAACTGAGTAGGATTTACGCATGAGGAAATATTTATGAAGGCTGATACCACACTGATATTAAGAAAGCCAAAGAGAAACGATGTTCATCTCTCAGTAAAGTAGATAATAATGAAGGCTGGTTGTCTACCCTTAGACTGTGTGCTGACACACAGGGCATGTCCTGTGAGAAGAGGGTAACCACCAATCAGAAGAAGAAAAAGGGAAGTACTTCTGACAGTCCAAAGAATGACACTGGGGACAATTTATTACCTCCTTCCACAAATACTTACTGAGAACCTATTATATGTCAGGCACTGTTCTGGACACCTCTATTACATTAGTGAACAGAAATAACAAAAATTTCCTTCGACCATGAGTTTATGTTCTAGCATAATAATGAGTAGGTTAGATACAAATAAGCAGGTGGTAAGTACTAGGGAAAATAAACAGATCAGGGTTAAAGGAATCAGAATCAGTAGCCCTAGGCTGGGTGCTGTGCACTAGGTAAATAGGGTGGTCAGAGACTTCTCACTGAGAAGGTAACAACTGAGCAAAATCTTGAAGAGGGTGAGGGAGAACCTTGGGAACACTTGTAGGAAGTGTTTGCCTAGGGGCGCCTGGGTGGTTCAGTGGTTAAACAGCTGCCGTTGGCTCAGGTCATGATCCCAGGGTCCTGGGATGAAGTCCTGCATTGGGTACCTTGTTTGGTGGGGGAGTCTGCTTCTCTCTCTCCCTCTGCCTGCCAATCTGCCTGCTTGTGCTCTCTGTCAAATAAATAAATAAAATCTTAAAAAGGAAAAAAAGAGTTTGCCTAATATTAGACACTGCACTTTCCATTCTACAGAGGACTTTATTATTGGTAACTTCCCTTGTTCTAGAAACATGGGTCTCCCACTCCTTCCCTGAGATATCTCTATATTGCATGGAAGTGAGCCATTGCTTCGCTTAGAAACAAAGTTGGGGACCTCTGTATGCCTATTTCCAATGTTCCCACTGGTATGAATTTCATATGTCACTGCCATTTCACATTTGACACCAAATGTAGCACTTGTATTTGAGTAATTAAGGACAAAGGTCTTCAATTTTACTATTGCTGGTTATTATCACATTAATGTCTTTTCTAGTTAATGTTTATCTGTATAAAATATACAGGACAATGCCAGGGGAATGATCAGGACAATGCCAGGGGAATGATCAGTCCTTGACAAGTTAGCCAAACCAATGCATTATATTTAAGATTTAAGTTACAAATTCTATAAAAATTCAGAAAATACTTATGAAGTCATGATTCTACCCTGCTCAATTAAATAGGAAAGGACAACAGTCTATACATCCATGTTGGGACATTGATTGGTTTGCATGACTTTGGTAAGCTCAGTAGGCCTAAGCTTTCTTTTCTCTAGAGGGCTGGATTGCCTGAGATTGGCTTTAGTGATTGAGAGAGTAACAGATTGACTCTAAGACCCTGTGCCTAAACAGTTTCATCAAGCCGTGCAGATCCCACTTCCTGCTTCTTTGAAGGAGACATTAACCGTGGCCCAAATTGCATTTGCAAAAGAGTTGAATTAATAAGTTTGAATTTTTTTGTTCTCCAAACTGTGGAGACAGTGATCATTGGTAGTTTTGTTTCTTTAATAATGTACATCACATCCCAGTGGAACCCAGAATTAACGACAGTACATTATATGTTACAAAGTAAAATGTATTTTAAATATTCTATTTTTTTTAAAGGTTTTTATTACATCCAAAGCAACCATCAACAGGTATGGTTTTCTTTCCTTTTTTTTTTTTTAATTTGGTTTAGATTTTATTTATTTATTTGACAGACAGAGATCACAAGTAGGCAGAGAGGCAGGCAGAGAGAGAGGGAGGAAGCAGGCTTCCCGCTGAGAAGAGAGCCCGATGCGGGGCTCGAACCCAGGACCCTGAGATCATGACCCGAGCCGAGGGCAGAGGCTTTAACCTACTAAGCCACCCAGGCACCCCAACAGGTATGGTTTTCTAATTCCATCAACCAAAGCACATCTGTCTGGAATAATTCCTCCCTTGTGCTCGCTTCGGCAGCACATATACTAAAATTGGAATAATTCCTCCCCCCTTCAAGACCAGGTGGGCCCTGCAGTTTCAGAATGGTGTAGGGATTTGGGGAGTAACTCTCTTTCTTAACCAGCTGTGGATCTTAGAAAGATCATTAAAGCTCTGTATCAGTTTTCTCTCCTATGGACTGAGGAAACCAAAGAGAACGATGCCCAAGGTCCAGTGCAGGTCTCAACTCTATGATTCCTGGAGAAAGAGATCCACTTACAGGAGGCTGTGGGAGACCCTTCCCAACCAGCTCTGGGAGGGCTCTGTGTGCCCTGGAGCCCCGCAGAAGAACGAAGCTCACAACTGCTGAAGAGCCACCAAATGACTTAGTGGGCTTTCATATAGACGGCTAGGTTTTTTCACTTACAGCACACACCCGAGGGTAAAGCATACTTTCCAGAGGGATAATAAACACGCAGGATCTTTTGACTGCTGATTGCTGGAGGATATCTCATTTGGAAATCAGATTTAAGTCACATTCTTTGGAAGTTTTTTTTTTTACTACCAGAGCAAAATAAAAGTCCCCAAAGGAATGTTTTATACTTGGAGTTTAAATCTGTTAGAATGTCAAAGTCTCTCACTAAGAGTTAAGCATCTATAAATATTTAAAATGGTGAGACCACAAGAATACTACTGATAATCTCTTTTAGGTTTGAGTAGAAACCAGAAGGAACTAGCAAAATTCCAGGGAATACTTCGATATTAAACTGTTAACTTTTTGGTCATATCTAATATCAAAGTATAGCAGAGTTGAGAGAAATGCCTAAATCGTCCATCCAAGCACCCAGTCAATTCTACGAATGAGAAAATGGATGGATCACATAGGGGATATTGAGGAGTCCCTTTTTCCTCTCTGGCAATCTTTGATAGGAATGCTGTCACATAAAGACCAGGGTACACAATAAGAGAAAGTCAACCTTTCTGCCTGAATTTTCAAGATGTAGCTACCCCTCCGCCACACACATGCAGCGGAGCCTGACACATGACCCTGGTTTTCTATGATTATGGACAAGACATCACTTTAGATGCTTTCTTCACATTATCTTATTTAGTCGTCTCAACAGCCCAGAAAAGTAGCAGTTGTCTGTTCTGTTTTATAATGGTAGACGCTGAGGTCCCAAGATGTTATGTGTGTGCTGTAAACTGCTTTCCCTTCAAATGCCAAAGAGCATTGAAGGAAGACAGTCCCTGATCACAGCCTTCCATACATCCACTCATTTATACATCCGTTCATTTAGGAACTAATTCTGTTTTTGACACATTGTCTTCTCAGGAAAGCTCCCTAGAAATCCAGCCCAAATCCCCCCTTTTTTTATTCAGTTCTTGGTGGGGATGGAAACTCTGGAAAAATAGCTCAAATGTGTCTTTGCCTCCATGATCTGATTTCCCCTCCATCTTTTCTTTTCTAGCTTAAATTATAAAATTTTCTTTCTCGTTCTCTTTGCAACCATTTCCAAATGATATTTTCCCTTTTAGGAGCAGAATTACAAGCAAGAGAGGGTCCTTTCACAGGGAAGAGTGAAACAGAAAGATTATCACGGCGTTTTTGCATTAGCACCGTGACATTTCTAATAATCTACATAGAAGAGTATTTTTTTTTAGCATCCTCCTAAGTGCCTCTTGAAAACCTCTGTGACATACTCAATAGCTACTGACTAATTTGTTCTGGCAGAAAAATGACTTCAGTATCACTGAAAATATGTTTTCTATCACCAGATCTTATTCAGGTCATTGAGCGGCTTTTCACTGGAAGAAGGGGGTAGAATTTACCTTCAATGAAACATCATTGAGGAGAGAGGGAAATAACATTCTGACCTACACCAACATTAGCAAAATGCAAATCATAGTCAATTTTCTACGGGGTGATATTTCAATAGTTTGGGTTTCTGGAGCGGGGCATCGATCTGAATTGTTTCTTAGGCAAGGTGAACGAACAGTGCATGAAGCAGACTGTGGATAAACAACTGTGCAAAACTAACTTTAAGTAGCTTTCAGCTTCGTGACTGAGATAATGCCATTTCTCTAGGGAAGTTCTAAATATAGAGGAATAATGGAGAGCAGTTTACCACAAGCTGTGCAGCTCCCTACACCAGCAGGGGCTGGGCACTGAACGGGGGAGGACCTTAGAGTCCCAGAGCAATTTGGGGGATTGATTAAGGATGCAATAGCGATAGCAATAGACAGGTTTCAGTGGGTGTGGCAAGGTGGGGAGGGGTCGCATCTCATTTTTTTTTTTCTTCCCCTGCAGAAGCCTGGGTAGCTGTAGTGTAAACTGAAGACATGGGTGATTAGGATGTTAAGTGGGAGCAAAGAAAGCTCTTCGTTATTCTTTTGGAAATAAAAAGGGATAAAACTCAGCGATCATTAAGCCTTTCACTTTCCTACAATTTGTCAGCACAGTTGGGGGCTGGCTTCCTTTCCACAGGTGAGATTATGAACTGCTGACATCAAGAAGGGGGAGTTATGGTGGCCAAAGGTGTGAAAAAGAAAATTAAGCTTGAAGGGTAGCTTTTGTTTTGATGTTTGCTCTACATCCTTTCTTGTGTTCAAATTAAATGTATGGGGCTAGTGGCAGCCACAGGATTTTAAAGTTGAAAACCTACAGCAGGGCTCTCTGGACAGATCCCCAGATGCATAAAACGATCGCCAGTCTTGATAAAGAATGATGACTTCTTGGTCTTCGTCTTTAGCAACAGCCAACAGAAAGATCTGAACATTTAGTGCAATGCTCTGTGTAAGCCATGTCGGAGAGTAAGAGTCACTTTCATACTAATGAAAAGCTCCCTGGTCAAAAATCACACCAACAAATGCATATTTAATTAGAGTTCATAGACATCTAAAGAGAAAAAATTCAAAGGTTTTCTCATAGATGAACTTTATAAGCGATATCTAAGCCTAACATGGCTCAGAGCAAAATTTCAACCCAAATGAAATAAGATGAGATGAAGCTGATTATTTAACAAGATCATTGTCTTTAGATAGGATTTGACTGTGTGTGTGTGTGTGTGTGTGTGTGTGTGTGTGTGTGTGTGTGTGTGT
>NC_081560.1:46790487-47016645 GCF_022355385.1 Mustela nigripes
TAGAACTTCATACAGATTTTGGAGGTGGCTTGGTGGTAAGAAGGCTTAGATTTATAATTTTCTAATTAAAATGTATCCTTCATATCAATTTTAGAGAAGTACATAACAAGCTTAATTCATGGCATTTAATCATTGAGATTTGTTTTGACATTTTGAGAACATGGAACCTAACACTGAGATGTGATTACTTTGCCACAGATCTGCAAGGAAGGTGATGGGCTGCATGGGGATTTACAAACTGAGGAAAACAGAGACGAGTCCAGTGGGGGAAGGGAAGATAGAAAAGATCTTGAAGTCAGGAAAAACTCAAGGTAAATACATGATTTTCCAGTTGGCCCCCTCTGAGGTCTAGGAATCATCTTATACACATTATCTAAACTTTTCTCCATCTCATCATCTCCTTGCTGTTCTATCCCTTGAGCCTCCTTAGATTTAAGGGGAGAAAGACAAGTTTGAGTGTAAAAATAACTCTTCTAACCAGTAGCCATAAGGTAAGTGCTTGGTGTGCGCTGTAGGATCATATGGCCTCCTCTGGACCCCTTAGTTCAGTGCTCATCACCCAGCCTTGATGGGGTGCCCCAATACTGTCTGTACACAGAAGATATTTAAGGACTGTCCTCTTCAGTTGGCCTGCATCTTATAAGAAAGCCACCACAAAGATGAGATTTGTCAACTGGTGCCCTCCAGCCCATGGCTGACCTTGCCAAACAGACAGGGTTTGGAAACAGAGAAGCAGAGTGGTGACGGCAACAATGCAATTTTTAATCTGAACCTTTTGAAAAGAATAAGGGCTTTGGTAACAGACAGGTATGCTTGAATCTAGATTCTGAAACTTAGGAGCTCTCTGACTGTGGACAAATTTGGAACATCTCTGTTTTTCAGTTACTTCTACTCTAGAATGGAGAATGTAATGACAACTGTTTAGGATTATGGTAAGGTCTAAACCAGATCAGACATGTAATATACTCAGCACGGCTTTTAGCCAATAGTAAAGGTTCAATATCTTTCTTATTTCTTTCTCTTCTCTTGTCTTTATTTTTCCTTCCAGCTTTGGGAAGAGATTTACTTTTTCGATAATCCCTTTTTCTCTTAGGCTATTAGAACGTATTTGTTTTCTCTGAAATGGTGTAAACTGAGTTTCGATAATAGCAATAGCACCTTATATATTCGTCAGGTGTGTGCTATTTTGTGATACTTGGAGTAGAACTTTTTATATTTTTGAAAAAGAATCCAATTTGAGCTCGCATTTGCTGAGTTTGGTAAGAAGTCCAAAATCAATTAGTTAGAGGGTAGGGAGGAGGCATAGAAAATACCCCCTTTTTCATTTAGGCCTGACATCTATCCTAGAGGCTGATTCCTCCCATATAAATGGGAAGGGGCCTGATCCTTAAGATTCACGATTTCCCTTGCCCTCATTTTCCTTCACTTACTCAGGGCAGCTGACTGATGCTCCTCATTTATCCACTGATATCCCGCCCCCAGCAATCTCTCCCTCAGTGTGCATCACAGCCCACAGGAAAGCTCTCAGCTTCCCCAGACTGCTCCCTGGATTGAGTCCCTCCTTGCATCCGTGCCAGTATCCCTCCACCAGAACATACGACTTGAGAGCTTCTGAAACTGAAATACCTACCACCTCCTCCCTGAAAGTCAGTATAAGCTAGGTTATGATGTGGTGACAAACAGGCCCTGAATATTAGCAGCTTAAATCAACGAAAGCGTATTTCTTTCCAAGCCTGTTTTTTTTTTTTCTTGGGAGGCCTGGGATAAGAGTATAAAGGGAGGCCTAAATGCCATTTGTCTAAATATCTAAAAGTTATAAACAAGGTAACAAACTATTTAATGAAATACATTCTACCCTCTTACCTTGAAAAATATGTCACTATAACAATCTGGGAAACCAGATGTGAATTTAGGATTTTGAGACTCCTTGAAGTTCTATGCTGGGACATAGCTATATTCAGCTAGACAGCCTTTTAGCCTGTCCTGCCCCAGCACAGCCTATCCTGCACATCCATGCTTTGTAAGTATGCCTCTTGCCTCCCCTCCCCCCAACCTAGTGAAGAACGAATCTATGCAGGGTTAGAAGCAGGCTTGTAGACATGAGTGTGAGGAATTCTGAGGGCCCAGTTATCCAAACCATGGAAGCAAATTTGCAAATACAGAATCCACAAACAACAAGGATGGAGTACATTTTGTTTTGTTTACTCATTTTTTATCAAAATTCCCCGAGAGAAATGAACAAAGGGGTGCACAGAAAGGGGAAAGGTGGGGTTATAATTCTTCCAAGTACCCCTGGTGCAAAGAAGCACAGACTTGAAGAATCCAGTGTTGAGTTCTTCTAAGAAAGGGAAGGAATCATTCCTTTTCTACTCTTTTTACGAGAGATCTCTGGGTACGCTGGAGGGGAACAAATGAAGCAAGCACAGGCAATTTACATCACATTGGTGACCACTGTGCCACACAGAACATGCACTGCATCGTTGACCACGTGCACTGACACCCCTCAACTCGCCTAGGGGTCACATCCGTCTGGGGTGAGAAGGGTGGTTGGGGTGGATGGAGTAGAGATGTCACAGCCTCCATTTTCTGATAAGGAAGCCAAGGTTGAGAGAAAGACTATAGCCAGGGACAGAGACTAGAAAAGGATGAGAGATGGGAACTGGTTCTCCATCTCAAAGTCAGGGGTGAGCCCTTTAAATCCATACAAGTCAGCCAAGCAGGAAGAGTTTAGCCTGAGCCACCATGAATAAAAGACAACATATGGTTTTAGGTAATTGCTTAAGTGTTCCTACCAAGGACTATCCTTCACCTATGTTATCTGTATTCCTTTATTTGGTGATATTACTTAATTCTTGAAGTTCTTGACAGACTCCAGAACTATATAGATACAACCAGAAAAGTCACTTTTCTAGGTCAACTCTGCTTTGAATCATCGGCACAATATTTTATTAGTGAGGAGAGCACCTGGACTAACCACTCTTTGCATGAGAGGAAAATAAAATAAAATATGAATAAAAGAAAAAAGAAGAGATGCCACATGCCATTGCCCCTTAGTTCATTTGTTTCTGCTTAACATTTGCAAATTTTTTGCCTTCAACCAATGAACGGCCTGCTTGCTATGGGCCATGCATTGGGCTAAGAGCTCTACATGCAATTTCATTAAATCCTCAGATCAGCCCTGTAGGGTTGTCTTCATTCCATATATGAAAAGGCTAAGGCTTTAGAGAGGTTAATTAACATGGTGAAGGTCACAGAGCTAATGAGTGGGGAAGGCGGAATACAAATCCCTACCAGGCTACTCCTAAAGCCTTCTTGTGCCCTTAATCAGATATTGTACTGAGCAGAAGGGCAGGTTCATCATAATATCAATATATTCCCTTCAGGACTGCTGTGCAAATTAAAGATACGATATATAGAAAAAAAGAGCGGGGGTTGGCAAGCCATGAAGTCCTGCAAAGGTTCACTGTGATTATTTCTCATGGCTTTACACAGGGCTAGCTGTACTGTCCTTAGCGGCCAAGTCTATATTAATCCCATAATTCATCCTTAATCCACCCCAGTCTCTTCTGCCTGGCTTTCAGCATAGCCAGAGGAAAACGGAAAATATGTCTTTTGTTAAAAAGGCTTAACACCTGCTGCCAAAGGGTGCTGGATCATCAGAGAAGAGATTGATTCACTTACAAAAGACTTGGATTAATTTGGACATTGTTTCTCTACATAAACCAGACACAAGGAGGCAAGCAACCCAGGGAAGGATAATCATGCTGGGAGCAGAAGCACTTATTATAAATAATTACCATGTAATTAGCCACAACTTCCCTGAGTCTGTAGCCTGTAGCTAGTCTTAGGAGGTGGCCCTTCCTTACTAAGCGTAAGGAGACTGAAGCGCTTCCCTAAGTTTTCAGGGCGTGCATCTGGGTCCTACAGTGGGATCCTCACCATCTGGGTCTACTTCTCAAGGCCATGGCCAAGGTGCAGAACAGCTGTGGGTCCCATCAGGTGCATCTCCTCTCCTCTCCCTTTTAAAAGCACAATGACTTCCTTTGCGAGTTTGTGAATGTGACATATCTAGCTTCTTTTCTTAAGCAGTGTGGTTTATGGTTTATGGAACAAGTTAACACACTGTGCAGGCTGTGATGTGCCTCTTTCTGGGGCACCTCTGAGCTGTGTTTTCAGATCCGTGAGGTGCCCGTGGAAGACAGGTAACAACAACACTTAAAAGGAACAATGGCAGAAGCCTTGACAAGTGCAGGGAGAGACACAGACACTTCCAAGAGAGGCGTGGTTGTCTACAAGATTAATCAATTCCCCTTGTTTTCGTTACAGGTCCACATTTATCTTGGTGGCAGCAGCTACAAATGTGAAATCAAAGCTCTGATGCTAGACAACTGGAATTGTAGGTACCTGCTAGAGATGTAAACGGGCTCCTCTCCGTGTCTTAATTGGAATGTAAGGCACACTGCGGAGCCCCGGCCATAAGTCAGGGAGGGGGATGCCTTTCCATGGTGTCCAGATACACTGAAAAGCAGCGGGGGAGATAATACAATTCAGTATCTTGTGTGAGGCAGTTGAAAAGGATGACAGCCTTAGCTTGCGTGATCATCATTATTACTGTTACAGCTACCTTTTACTGAGTCCATTCTGTTTGACAGGCACATATGTGCCCTATCTCATTTCACCCTCTTAATAATACTGTGAAGGAGCTAATACTATTTTTGCCATGTAAGGACAAGAAGACTGAGGTGAAGTCACTTGCTTGAGGTCACCAGATAGCAGGTTCTGGATTTGAACCCAGGTCAGACTCATATTCTATACCCTTAGGGCTTAACAAACCAAGAGTCTTCCCAGAATATGTGGGTACAGAGAACACAAGGGCTTGGGAGAACCCTGAAATTACCAGGACTGATCGACCTGGCAGTATTTTTTCTTTTTAAAAAAATTATTTTAAGTTCAAAGTGAACATATTTTATTTTATTGTTTTTTTTAAAAAGATTGTGTTTTTAAGTAATCTTTACACCCAGCATGGGTCTTGACTTCACAACTCCAAGATCAAGAGTGATAGGCTCTACCAACTGAACCAGCCAGGCACCCCAACTTGACAACCTTTTGTTTATTTGTTTGTTTTTTTTAATATATACATATATATTTATTTAAATTCAATTAATTAACATATAGTATATTAGTTTCAGATGTAGAGGTCAGTGATTCATCAGTCTTCTTTTTTTTTCGATTCATCAGTCATCTATAACACCCAGTGCTCATTATATCATGCTTGGGCAAAGTGGTCATAAGGCAACTAATATTTTTTTTAATTTTTATTTAAATTCAATTTAGCTAACATTGGGGCATCTGGGTGGTTCAGTGGGTTAAATTTAATTTAGCTAATATATAGTGTATTATTAGCTTCAGGAGTAGAATTCACTAATTCATCAGTTGCATACAGTTCTTATTACATCATGTGCCCTCCTTAATGTCCATCACCCAGTTACCCCATCCCCCAACCTGCTCCCCTCCAGCAACCTTCAGTTTGTTTCCTATGATTAAGAGTCTCTTATGATTTGTCTCCCTCTCTGATTTCGTTTTGTTTTATTTTTTTCCTTCCTTTCCCCTATGTTCCTCTGTTTTGTTTCTTAATTCCACTTCCAAGTGAAATCGTATAGTTGTCTTTCTCTGGTTGACTTATTTCACTTAGCATAATACCTTCTAGTTCCTTCTGCGTCATTGCAAATGGCAAAATTTTATTTTCTGATGGCTGAGTGATATTCCATTGTAAATATATAACACATCTTCTTTATTCATTCACCTGCCCAATCTGACAATGTTAAACCTCTTCAGAAAAGTCAATCAGAGAAGAAGGTTTAACCCATTTCTTTGCAAGGCCATTCTTTTGTCCACTATTGAGTACTCAATACAAGAAAGAGGCTAAAAATATTATTTTCAGCAGTTTGATTCTCCTCTGCAAGTTCTATATGTTGACTCTTCTGTTAAGTTGATGACAACCATGGTCATTTGGGGAGAAATGTAACATTATTCAAAGTATTAGAAACATTCAGCCAACTCTGCCAAGATCAGCTAGTGAGCAGTAAAGAAAGGGGATACATTTGTCTCTCAGGAAAGTCACGTATTAAAATCTTTGTCCTGCACTGCTGACAATTGCACTTGCACAGTCTGGCTGGAAGCACGGGTGATCTCTCTTGCAGGGTGTCTTCCAAACAAAACTGTGTACACATTCACCACATGGGTCTCTTCAGACACCAAAGTCCACTCAAGAATGGATGTTAAGAAAAACAGAGTAAGAGGGACGCCTGGGTGGCTCAGTTGGTTAAGCAGCTGCCTTCGGCTCAGGTCATGATCCCAGCGTCCTGGGATCGAGTCCCACATCGGGCTCCTTGCTTGGCAGGGAGCCTGCTTCTCCCTCTGTCTCTGCCTGCCATTCTGTCTGCCTGTGCTCGCTTGCTCTCCCTCTCTCTCTCTCTGACAAATAAATAAAATCTTTAAAAAAAAAAAAAAAGAAAAGAAAAACAGAGTAAGAATTATTTAATGAAATTATATAGACTCATCATTTTTGGCCATCCCATGTTTAGCTGTCCCCATAACCTCTCAGTGCATCTAAATATCTCTCACAGCTGTACCCACCTTTCCACAGGGATTCTAGTGGGTTGAATGATGTCCCCTTCAAAATTCATCCCCACTCAGGACCTCAGACTGTGACCATATTGGGAAAGAGAGTCTTTGTAGATGTAACTAGTTGCAATGCGGTCCTACTGATTAGGATGAGCCCTAAATCTAACGACTGCCATCCTTAGAAGGAAAGGAGAGGACAGGGCACCTGGGGGCTCAGTTGGTCAAGCATTGGACTCTTGGTTTTGGCTCATGTCAGTCAATCTCAGGGTCATGAGATCAAACCCTAAGACTCTTTCTCCCTCTCCCTCTTCCCCTCTCCCCACTCTCTCTCTCTCTAAATAAATAAATCTTAAAAAAAAAGAAAAAGAGACAGCATAGAAAACACAGAGAAAAAAGCCACATAAAGACGGAGACAGGCATTGGAGAGATGCAGCTACAAGGCAAGGAACATCGAGGATTCCCAGGAACTGGAAGAGGCAAAAAGTTTTCCTCCAGAGCCCATAGAAGGAGAACAGCACTGCCAACAGCTTGATTTCAGACTTCTCCAGACCTGTGAGAGAATATGTGTGTGGTGTCTTAAGCCACCTAGTTTGTGACGACTTGCTATGGCAGGTTAGGAAACTCATACAGGGACTACCACACAGAGTTGGGCCCAAGAGCTCATCATCTTTTTGTAGTGATTCTTTGTACTTTGTACTATACTCTCGTATTTGTACTATATGTCTCCGCCCATGGCGGGCACCTCTATCCACACCACTGCCCCATGTACTTTACTTTTCCAACAGAGTTCT
The DNA here is from genome assembly GCF_022355385.1 of Mustela nigripes. Classification (NCBI taxonomy): domain Eukaryota; kingdom Metazoa; phylum Chordata; class Mammalia; order Carnivora; family Mustelidae; genus Mustela; species Mustela nigripes. Next base: position 46,797,903 of record NC_081560.1, read on the forward strand.
CTTCTTCAAACTTGGATAAGCTTCCAAAGACCCTCTGAATCAGTAATTCTGATTTCCAGATTTTTCTCCTAAGGAAATAATTGGATATACATAATTATTCATAGGAGAATATTTCTTAGTGAATTAATAATATGGAAAAATTTGGAAGCCACTCAAATGACCAAATGTTGGAAATGGTTGAATAAATTATGGTAGATTCATATGATTGAACATTATGTAGCCACTAATATTACATTCTTGAATTAACAACTTGTGAAAATAATTGGGATATAATGCTCACTGCTAAAAGCAAGATAAATAACTCCATACAATATGATTCCATTTTTTGTGTCTAACACATTTGTATAGATAAAAGATTAGACAAAAGTACATTGTATGGTTATCTCTGTGGAGTCACATCAAAAATTTTATCTGATCTTTTTTACATCCTCATATTTCTCTAATGATTGTGTATTCTGCTCAATAAAAAGAAAATAAGCAATATATACCTTGATCAAAAAAATTCAAACTTCTAGTACAGTGGTTTTCAAGCTATTTTGACCATATCTCTTAGTAATAAATACGGTAATACATTATGACTACTGTAGCTTGACTAATAATGCCCACTCCCCAAAGATGTTCACCTCCTCACCACCAGAACCTATGAATATGTTACTGTGTTATTTCACGAGGCAAAAGGAACTTCACAGGTGTGACTAAATTAAGGACTTTAAGATGACAAGATTATCCTGGACTATCTGGTGGGACAAATGTGGTTACAACAATCCTTCTAAGAGAGCCAGGAATATCAGGATGAGGAGGAGCAGATATGAAGATGGCAGCAAGAGGCTGGAGTGATGTAAGGAAGCAGCCAGGAGACAAAGAATGTGGGCAGCTTCTACAAGATGAAAAAGACGGGGAATCAGACTCTTCCCAAAAGCCTCAAGAAGGAATGCAGTTTGCTAACACCTTGATTTTTAGACTCCTGACTTCAGAACCATAAGAGAATAAATGTGTTCCTTTCAGGCATGAATTCCGTGGTAATTTGTTATGCTATCAATAGGAAACTGATACAATGACCTACCACACACACACACACACACACACACACACATACAAAAGTGTCACAAAGCATGACTTTCTCTGACATTTTCTCTCCTATTTTCATGGATTGATTTGTGTGCTCCAAAAAAGATACATTGAAGTCCTCACTCCCCACTCTGGGTACCTCAGAATATAGCCTTATTTGGAAAGAGGGTCTTCACAGAGGTAATGAAGTTAAAATGAGGCCATTGGTGGGGGAGTCCTAATCCAATACTGGTGTTCTCATAAAAGGGGGAAATAGGGACATAGAGACAGACACATGCAGAAGGAAGACAATGTGAAGAGACATGGGGACATCCTTGAAGACAGAAGCACAGATGGGAATTATGTTGCCATAAACCACGGAGCCCCTGGGACTATTAGAAGCTGGAGGAGGGAAGAAGAATCCTTCCCTTACAGGTTTCAGAGGGAGCATGGCCCTGCAGACACCTTAATTCAGACCGCCAGCCTCCAGAACCATGAAACAATAAATTTCTGTTTATAACCACCCAGTTATTAGTACTTTGCTATAGCCCTAGGAAACTAAGATACCCGTTCTATTCTGTTCTATCTTATTTCATTAAAAAAGTTGATTTCTCAATCTACTAATGGAATGACATCAGTCTTTGTAGCTTGACATTCGAGCTTTCCCCACTCTGATTTCTGTATCTCCGTTTTAGCCAGCTGCTAAACCAACCTGAGTATATCCAGGAGTCCCGAAGAGTCAATCATTCCCAGAACACAGAATCAATTAACACGTGGTTATGTTCTTTGCTTGTGTTACTCCCTTTCTCTGCAATGTCTATTAATTTTTAATGCTTGGCTTCATGTCACCTCAGGTCACCTGGCTCCTTAGCCAGAGTCACTTGGTCCATGTTCTCTGTATGGACAGTAATTTGTATAGACCCCAGTTAGCTCTTATCATACTGCATTACGGGGTCAAGTTAAGTGGCTCCTCTCTCCAACTAACTTCAAGTTTCTAAAGAAGACCACTTCTTTCTTCTTTCTTCCTTTTTTTTTTTTTTTTTAAATCTAAGCTTCAGTACCTAATGCCAAACCTGATATACCACAAACTCAAATATAGGGTGATTCAAATATCTTAGTGCAATTTTAAGTTATAATAACCTCAGAAGTATAAATGCCACAAGCTTACAAAATTGTCATTTGAAAGTTTACTTCTTTTGACTCTAAGTTTTAATTATTTTAATAGATGTAATTTTTTTTCTTTTAATTAACTTGTGCCATTTTTCACTCAGGGGAAATGAAACAAAAATTAAAACTGAAAAATGTGTTACTCAAAATTCACAAAACTGAGTAAGTGTGGTAAACTTTCAAGTGATGGTTTTGAAAGCTGCCTCATTTATACCTCTGAAGTTATTAAAACTGCAATAAAACTTTGGTGATACCCCGTTTTTGAAGACATATGCTCAAGTATGATTCATCTTCTATTTACTATAAAATTCAGTTTGGTTTTCACATAAGTGGCTCCATATTGGGCAAAGGTATTCCTTGACCAGTAGCTGTCCTTGTCCTAAGGCCCAAAATTTAGAGGGCCCCCTTTGGCCCTCCACTGGCTGTCTTCCACACAGAGTGAGGCATCCATGGTACTAAGGCCATTGGATGTCCTCTGCAACAAATCTATTCCTCCCCAAACCTTGTTCTGAGTACCCAGGATTCCCCAGATTGCTTTTCCAGAAAACTGAGACTCCGTGACATTAACTAATTTGTTCCAGCTTACAAAATTAGTGCTATAGTTAGCTTAAGTTGCATAACAAACCACCCAAAATGTCAACGTCTTAAAATAACAATGAATTGGTTTTTTCTCCAGCACAGTGGACTGGCTGGGCCATTCTGCTGCTGATTTCTGCCAGGGCTCACTCATCCACTAGGCTAGTGGAAAGGCTGAGCTGGAATCCTCTGACTTCTCTTACTGGTCTCTCAGGGGGTGCTGCTGTCTCTGGAATGTTCTGTCTCCTGCGTGTCGTGTAACCTCTCACTCTCCAGGAGCCATGCTGGCTTCTTGCATGGTGGTCACAAGGCAGCAGCCTCAAAACAGAAGATGCAAGGCATTTTGATTTCTGGGATGCAACCAGCGTTTGCCCACATTCTACAATTCAAAACCAGTCACAAGGCTAGCTCTGAGTTAATGGGACCGCGGAAAACAGACTCTACCTCTTGATGGGAAGAGCAGCCAAGTCACCCGACAAAGGAGCAGGGTAGTTTTGTTTGATCATCTTTAAAAATAATGGATCAGAACTAGTAGCCAAGTAGCACAGTCAGAATTCCAAGCCAGGTGGCCTGCCCGGGGTGCTCTAAGTAACCGTCTCCGAATCACAGGACATTTGGGGACATTCCTATGTGGGAAAGACTACATTCCTGTATTTTGTCTTACTTTGTGCTTGTAATCTCCTTACCTTTTTGGCCCCTGTGCCCGCCCCCCATCGCCGGTGTCTGTGTACCTGAGGGAAGTGCCCAGTACCTGAGTACAGTGCCCAGTACCTGAGGGAAGTTCAAAATACCTAACACTTACAAGAGATGTGACACTTAACCTAAGTCTCAGTTGTCCGCCTGCAGAATGGGGATAATCTTAGCACAGAACCTATCCAGTTGAGATAAGGTTCCCAGGCCCTCCTGCAGAGAAAGCACCTGGCTCAGGGCTGGCCCTTGGTGAGCTCTCAGGATCAGTAGACTGGAATGGGCACTTGGGATGAATACAAGAGGGCTTTCTAAACAGTGGCAGGAAAAACACCACTGGGTTTCCAGATGCAGACACCCGGGTTGCCAACACCAGGATTGCAAGCACCCGCGGAGGGGAAAGATTGCGCAGGGGGAAGATTTTTAAATACAATGTTGAAATTCTGAGAGCAGCTTTAAAAAAGAAAGAGGGAAAATCAAAACACGCAAAGGAACAAACCCCACCAGAGCTGCGCCCGCAGCCGACCTTTCTCCCTTTACTTTTCAGTATTCCCCTCTGGGTGCCTGCTTCTTCCAGGTTGGAGGCTGCCTGCGCGCGGCCGGGTCGCCAGCACGGGAGGTGGGGACCTACCTCTGGCTCCAAAGGTCTAAGTCACGTGGGCCGCGGAGAGGCGCGCTCAGAAGCCGGCGTTGGGCAGGGTAGTCGCGAGGGGCCGGGCTGCTGCACTTCTCGCCGCCTGCGCCACGGCTGCGCGGACCTGCGGGCTCGGGTGAGTGCGACGCGGCGCGCAGGGTCCTGCCTCGCGGTTGTCCCGGGACGCCGGGAGCGCCGGGCGGGTGTCTGCGGAGCCGCGGTGTGCGCAAGGCGGGAGCTAGAGCTTGGCGGGCTCGGAGTTTCCAGGTTGGGAGCCGGGGAGGCTTGGCGCTAGGCTCTAGGTGTGCCCGGCCGGGGGAACGTTCCCGAAGGCTCCTGGCACAATCCGAGGCAGTCGCACGGGGGCTTATTGCACGCCAGGAAACCTCTTGGTTCAGGGTTTTCCCCGGGGTGCGCGAAGCCTTGGGGTACCCCGTTACTCCTGATGCAAGGTGGGGACACATCCCCTGCCTCCCTCAACACGTCTTTGGGATGTTTTGATTTTGTGGGTGCTGTGGAAGAGGGGAAGGGGGAAATGCCTTCGAGTTGAGCACCCCACAGAAGAAGAATTGTCTTGATAGAGAGAAAGCAAGCACAGAAGAGAGACCTGGAATATAGGACTAGGGGAAAACGGGGGCACAGGATAGCTGGAAGCAGCTCCCTGCCAAGTAGATTCAGCCCTTACTGGGAAGTTCCTAGGAGCCAGTGGGACCCTTAGAGACAAATGGAAGCACCCAGTACCTTTTAGGACAGCTTGGTCTCACGGGAAAAAATAGGCTTTGGTGTATTTATGGATTCAAATCCCAGCAATGCATTTTGATAGTTGGTGACTTTGAGCAAAATTTTTTAGGTTTGCTAAGCCGCAGTCTCCCTATTTTAAAGACAGTTCTTTTTTCTCCTCCTCTTAAATGGACAACTAACTTTTTACTATTTCTGGTGTGAGATGAGTAAAAACAGAGATGGAAGAAAAAAAAATCAACTAGGATGAATTTTGCTAACTTGAACTGTATCTTTTAAGAAAGTTGTTCAAAATAGGAATTTTTACATTTTTGGAAAAAGTAGATCACACTGGCTTTGTTGGTGTATGAGAGTCTGTACAGTTGTCAAGATCCTTAGGACGATTGGGATTTCTAGATTTGTGCTCCAGGCCACTCTAAGTCCAGTGGTAACTCTTTATAATGTAATGCAAGTGTTCTTAGCAAGAAGCTGTTTCATTCTTTTTTTTGGTGGGGGGAGGGAGTTGGGTTTATTGGAAGGGCATAAGTGATCTTATAAAATATATGGCTAGTTTATAAGCTAGCTTATAAACCAATTTATAATGGGGTTCTTCTAGACTGATTTTAGAGCCTGAGAAATAAGTGGTTTTTGACTGATAGGTGATTTAAGTAACTTAGAAGAGTGTTAAGCAAGTCCACAGGACTTGCCAGTTCACACCCCTTGAGAAAATAAAAACAAGAAGCAAACGGCATGACCGTATTTTGTTGATGACTTTGTTTTAGAAAGCATATGATGTGTCAGAGGAAAGAATCAGTGTTGACTACATTATTGGTATACACTGAAGTAAGATGAGAAGAGCTTAATTACTGCCTCAGATAACATCAGATACCCGTTTATTAGCACTGAAATTCCCGAGGTAAATTGGTAATGACCCATTAATAAGGAGTATAGTTCATTTTAAAAGGAAATGGGATTATTTCACGTTAGCATTCCCAGGGGTTTAATACTGTGGGGTTTTCGTGGGCTGAACTAAGAACATTTAAAAGAATGGAGGGCTCCTGGGTGGCTCAGTGGGTTAAGCCGCTGCCTTCGGCTCAGGTCATGATCTCGGGGTCCTGGGATCGAGTCCTGCACCGGGCTCTCTGCTCAGCAGGAGCCTGCTTCCTCCTCTCTCTCTCTCTCTGCCTGCCTCTCTGCCTACTCATGATCTCTCTCTGTCAAATAAATAAATAAAATCTTTAAAAAAATAAATAAAAGAATGGAAATAGGTAAGTTTCTCATAATTTGAAAGGTACCTTTTGAAGAATGACTCATGAATATCTACATAGATTTGGGAAAGGGTAAGCTGGTCAGAATGCTAAGAGCTGTACCTTGGCCAAAAATAGGAACGGAGTTTAAACTTTTTCTGATATTTGCAAGTTCAAAGATTTAAGCAGCAATGGACTCGGTTCACAGCACAGTGATCAGGTACTTTCATCATAAAACCCAACTAGTAAGCATAAATGAACCGAAACTACAGTATTGACATTTCTTTCCCTCGGAGATATTATAGGAATAGCCTTGTACATGAAACCATATGTTTTTCTTTTATTACTTTAAACCAGAACCTGGGAAGTTAGATGGGGAGGGGAGGGGATAACTTTAGGTCCTTTGATCAGTTGGCCTGATAGAGCAAATTCTTAGCGTCTTATCTTTCCAAATCCTTGGGAGTTACTTAACCTTTTCTACATATTCTGATTCTAATTAGTGGTTCATTTTAAACTGTTAGGGTTATTTACAGGTCGAAATATTTATGTAGGCATCCGGGGCTAGCCCTTTCTCCTTTCTCGTTTGGGACTCCATATCCCATTACTTATCTTTCAGAAAGACCACTAGAGACATCTTGGTATAACTATATGGTTCTTTGGGGGAGTAAGTAACCCAGCTCCCAAGAGATCAATTCTTTTTCTTTCTCTGCAACCTGTTCTGTTCATAGCTCAACCTTTACTTTGTCCCAGATCATTTGCAAAGTCTCCCAACTTAGCTCTCAGATGTCAGATCCTCTCCACTCTAGCCTAACACAGATGCTGGAATGAGCTTTCTAAAGCACAAGACACTCCCCTCCTTAAATGCCTTCAGTGCCTCCTGACTGCAACCAGTATGAAGTATAAACTTCCTTTTTTTTTTTTTTTTGGCCTGGGTTCTGTTTTTGTTTCTTTTTTTTTTTTTTATTGTCTTATGTTAGTCACTGTACAGTACAGCATTTTGATATAGTGTTCCATGATTCACTGTTACCATATAATACCCAGTGTTCCATCCAATACGTGCCCTCCTTAATATCCATTACTGAAGGCTCACTGATACCCACACCCCTCTCCCTTCTAAAACACTCAGTTTGTTTCATGGAGTCCATAGTCTCTCATGGTTCGTCTCCCACTCCAATTTCCCCCGCTTCATTTTTCCCTTTCTTTTCCTAATGTCCTTTGTGCTATTACTTATGTTCCACAAATAAGTGAAACCATATGATAATTGACTTTCTCTGTTTGACTTACTTCACTCAGCATAATCTCCTCCAGTCCCATCCATGTTGATGCAGAAGTTGGGTATTCATCCTTTCTGATGGCTAAGTAATATTCTGTCGTGTATGTGGACCATATCTTCTTTATCCATTTGTCTGTTAAAGGGCATCTCAGCTCTTACTACAGTTTGGCTATTGTGGACATTGCTGCTGTGAACATTGGAGGCATATGGCCCTTCTTTTCATTATATCTGTATCTTTGGGATAAATATCCAGGAGTGAAATTGCTGGGTCACAGGGTAGCTCTATTTTTAATTTTTTGAGGAACCCCCACAGTTTTCTAAAGTGGTTGCACCAATTTGCATTCCCACCAATAGGGTAAGAGTGTTCCCCTTTCTCCACAGTTTCTCCAACATGTGTTGTTTCTTGCCTTGTCAATTTTTGTCATTCTAACTGGTGTAAGGTGGTATCTCAATGTGGTTTTGATTTGAATCTTCCTGATGGCTCTTGATGATGAACGCTTTTTCATGTATCTGTTAGTCATCTGTATGTCTTTTTTGGAGAAGTGTCTGCTCATGTCTTCTGCCCAACTTTTGACTTGTTTATCTGTTTTTTGGGTGTTGTGTTTGAGAAGTTCTTTATAGATCTTAGATATCAACTCTTTGTCTGTGGTGTCATTTGTGAATCTCTTCTCCCATTCCGTGGGTTGCCTCTTTGTTTTGTTGACTGTTTCCTTTGCTGAGCAGAAACTTTTTATGTTGATAAAGTCCCAAAAGTTCATTTTCACTTTTGGTTTCCCTTGCCTTTGGAGACATGTCTTGAAAGAAGTTGCTGTGGCCAATGTCAAAGAGGTTACTGCCTATGTTCTCCTCTAGGATTTTGATGGATTCCTATCTTACATTGTGTTCTTTCATCCATTTAGAGTTTATCTTTGTGTATGGTGTAAGAGAATGGTCCAGTTTCATTCTTCTGTACATAGCTGTCCAGTTTTCCCAGCACCATTCATTGCAGAGACTGTCTTTTTTCCATTGGATATTTTTTCCTGCTTTGTCGAAGATTAGTTGACCATAGAGTTGAGGGTCCATATCTGGGCACTCTATTCTGTCTCATTGGTCTATATGTCCGTTTTTGTGCCAGTACCATATTGTCTCGGTGTTCATAGCTTTGTAATATACCTTGAAATCAAGCAACGTGATGCCCCCAGATTTGTTTTTCTTTTTCAACATATCTTTGGTGATTCAGGGTCTTTTTTGGTTCATACAAATTTTAAGATTGTTTGTTCCAGCATTTTGAAAAATGCCAGGGGTAATTTTACTGGGATGGCATTGAAAATATAGATTGCTCTGGGCAGTATAGACATTTTAACAATGTTTATTCTTCCAAACCAGGGGCATGGAATGTTTTTCCATCTTTTTGTGTCTTCTTCAATTTCTTTCATGAGTGTTTTGTAGTTCCTGAAGTAAAGATCCTTCACCTCTTTGGTTGGGTTTATTCCCAGGTATCTTATGGTTTTTGGTGCTATTGTAAATGGAATCAATTCTTTAATTTCTCTTTTCACAGTTTCATTGTTATTGTATAAGAAAGCAACTGATTCTGTGCATTGATTTTTTATTCTGCCACATTACTGAATTGCTGTATGAGTTCTAGTAATTTGGTGATGGAGACTTGGGTGAGCATGTCACCTGCAAACAGAATGAGTTTGACTTCTTCTTTTCCAATTTGAATACATTTTATTTCTTTTTGCTGTCTGATTGCTGTTGCTAGGACTTCTAGTATTATGTTGAACAGTAGTGATGAGAGTGGGAATCCTTGTCGTGTTCCTGATCTCAGTGGGAAGACTCTCAGCTTTTCTCCATTGAGAATGATATCTGCTGTGGGTTTTTTATAGATGGATTTTATGAAGTTGAGATATGTTCCTTCTATCCCTATACTCTGAAGAGGTTTAATCAGAAAAGGATGCTGTATTTTGTAAATGTTTTTTCTGCATCAGTTGAGAGGACCATGTGGTTCTTGTCTCTTCTCTTATTTATGTGTTCTATCACATTGATTGATTTGCAAATGTTGAACAACCCTTGCATCCCAGGGATAAATCCCACCTGGTCCTGATGTGTAATCCTTTTAATGTACTGTTGGATCCTCTTAGCTAGAATCTTGGTGAGAATTTTGACATCTGTATTCATCAGGAATATTGGTCTGAAATTCTCCTTTTTGATGTTTTTTTTGCCTGGTTTTGGGATCAAGGTAATGCTGGCCTCATAGAAAGAGTCTGGAAGTTTTTCTTTTGTTTCTTATTTTTTGAAACAGCTTCAGGAGAAGGGGTATTATTTCTTCGATGAATGTTTGGTAGAATTCCCCAGGGAATTCATTAGGCCCTGGACTCTTGTTTTTTGGGAGGTTCTTGATCATTGCTTCAATATTGTTATTCAGGTTGTCAATTTCTTCCTGTTTCAGTTTTGGAAGTTTATAGGTTTCCAAGAATGCATCTATTTCTTCCAGGTTGCTTAATTTATTGTCATATAGCTGTTGATAATAATTTCTGATAATTGTATTTATTTCCTTGGTGGTAGTCATCATCTCTTTCCTTGCATTCATAATTTGATTAATTGGGTCCTTTCTCTTTTCTTTTGGATAAGTCTGGACGTGGTTTATTGATCTTACTCTTTCAAAGAACCAGTTTCTAGTTTTGTTAATATGTTCTGCTGTATTTCTGGATTTTTAATTAATTAACTAATACAGCAATTAATATTGCTGTGTTTCTAATTAATTGATCTCTGCTCTAATATTAATTATTTCCCTTCTCATGCATGAGTTAGGCTTAATTCGTTGTTGATTCTCCAGATCTTTAAGGCGTAAAGACAGTTTGTATATTTGGGATTTTCTTTTCTTTTCTTTTCTTTTTTTTTTTTTGAGTGAGGCTTGGATGGCTATGTATTTCCCCCTTAGGACTGCCTTTGCCATATCCCTTAGGTTTTGGATTGCTACATCTTTATTCTCATTGGTTTCCATGAATTAACTAAGTTCTTCTTTGATTTCCTGATTGACCCAAACATTCTTGAGTGGGATGGTCTTTAGCTTCCAAATATTTGCATTTCTTCCAAACCTTTTCTTGTGATTGAGTTCCAGTTTCAAAGCATTGTGGTCAGAGAATATGCAGGGAATAATCTCAGTCTTTTGGTATCAGTTGAGACCTGATCTGTGACCCAGTATGTGGTCTATTCTGGAGAAAGTTTCCATGCACACTTGAGAAGAATGTGTATTCTGTTGTTTTAGGGTGGAATGTTCTGTATATATCTATGAGGTCCATCTGGTCCAGTGTGTTATTCAAAGCTCTTATTTCTTTGTTGATTTTCTGCTTAGTTGATCTGTTTTTTGCTGAGAGTGGAGTATTAAGGTCTCCTACAAATTAATGTATTATTATCAATAGTCTCTTTATTTTGATCAATGGTTGGTTTTTGTAGTTGACTACTCCCATGTTGGGAGCATAGATATTTACAACTGTTAGATCTTCTTGTTGGATAGACCCTTTAAGAATGATATAGTGTCCTTCTGTACCTGAGTACAGTCTTTAGCTTAATATCTAATTTATCTGATATGAGAATCCTGCCCCAGCTTTCTTTTGAGGTCCGTTGGCAGGAAAGATTGTTCTCCATCCCTTCATTTCCAGTCTGGATGTATCTTTAGGTCCAAAATGAGTCTCTTGTAGACAGCATTTGGTGAGTCCTGTCTTTTTATCCAGTCTGCAACCCTGTGTCATTTTATGGGAGCATTTAGGCTGTTCACGTTGAGAGTGATTATTGATAGATAAGATTTTATTGTCATCATGTTGCCTGTGAAGTCTTTGTTTCTATGGATTATCTCTGTACATCTCTGTTCTGTATCACTCTTGGGGTCTTTCTTCTTTTATAGAAACCCCCCCTTAATATTTCTTGCAGCGCCGGCCTACTGGTCACATATTCTAAAAGAATAGGTCTCTGCTGGTCCTGGAAGCTTCTCACCTCTACATCTCTTCTGAATGACAGCCTTGCTTGATAAAGCATTCTTGGCTGCATATTCTTCTTATTTAGTGCCCTGAATATGTCTTGCCATCCCTTTATGTCTTGCCACATCTCTGTGGACAAGTCTGACGTTATTCTGATGGTCCTTTCTCTGTACATAAGGAATCTCTTCCCCCAAACTGCCCTTAAAATGGTTTCCTTGGTTCTAAGATTTGCGAGTTTTACTATTACATGTCTGGGCATTGATGTGCCCTCATTGATCTTGGGGGGTGTCCTCTCTGCCTTTAGGACACAATTGCTTGTTTCATTCCCCAGATTGGGGAAGTTCTTGGCTATGATTTGGTCAAACATATCTTCTAGTCCTCTCTCTCTGTCTCCCCACCTCCTCAGGGATCCTAGTAATTCTGACGTCGGAATGTTTCATGGCATCATTTCTCCCTCTAATTCTGTTTTCATGGATTTTAAGCTGTTTGTTCCAGGCCTCCCCCTGCTTCTTCTTTTCTATCAGTTTTTCTTCAAGACCGACAATCATTCTTCTGAATCATCTCCCCTAACTGTTAGAGTATCTAGATTAGATTGTGTCTCATTGATAGCATTTTTAGGCTCTGCCAAATCTGCTTTCACTTCTGCCCTTAACAAATCTATGTTGCCATTAATAGTTTTCCCCAGCCTGACTATTGTCTTCATAACTGCTACTCTGAAGTCTATTTCTGACATCTTGCTTATATCCATATCCATCAGAACTGCTGGAGAGGCCATTGTCTTTGGGTCTTTTCTTTGTTGGGAATTCCTCCTCCTTGTCATTCTGTTAAGTTGTGGTTGAGGGAACATACAGCTAAAAATAGTAACTACTATTCAGGCAAGGTGTACCCTGGGAAGTTTCAGAGCAATCAGAAGTCACCAGCAAAAACAGAAAAAAAAAAAAAAGACCCCAGCCAAAATGAGCCCCAAGAGTAAAATTTATAAAGTACAAAAACAAAACACCAACAAAAAAAGAAAAAAAATAAATAAAATTAAAAAGTGGGGTGGCGAGGTGGCGGGAAGGTTGTTATAGTCTCTCCATGTGGGTGAGGAAGGGTATTTCAGTCCTTCCTGGGTGTATCTTGTTATCTTTGTTTGAGAACTCAACTCTCCAGAGATAAAGGGAAATTAAAACTGGTATATATACAAAGGTAGTATTGAGTAGGGGAAAAAGGACTACATTGAAGCTTATATCTATATATATAAAGAAAAGGGAAAAAAAGTATATGTATGAGAAAGTTACTATGGAATGTGTTGTGTTAAATATCTGGTTGAAATGATAAGTAGGTTAAAAAAAAAAACAAAAAACAAAGAACCAAGAATCATGAGAAAGAATTTTTAAAAAGAGAGAGAAAAAAGTATCCAAGAAACATACAGGCTGTGAGCCAACACCAGGAGCTTAATATAATGTTTTCCCCTTGGTGTTGGGGTTTTGCAGTTTTATGATGCAAAATTAATTTTATTTGCTTACCTGCAGCAAAGGAGGACATATACCCAAGGGACTGGGGACATAGGACAAGACCTCTAAAAGGTTTGGCCTTATGCTGCGTGAGGCAAAGGAGGGATCAGGGAAGTGGGGGTGGGGGGATGTGGTGTTCAAGGCAGTTCAGCAACTATTACAGCAGTCTTGGTTCAGGAGGTGGGAGCAACAAAGTAGGACTGGGGATACATCGCTAAGAAAGCAGGAACTGCCCAGAACAAAGGATTGTCAGTCATTTGGCAGCTGCAGTGTGGCCTTGGGCACGTAGAAATGTTGTCACTGTTCTGTTGGGAACATTACTAGGTGATTACCAGAAGGACTGATTTTCATTTGCTCAGATTTCTTTACTCCTCCCTTCATATGCTCGAGTGCATGCACGTGCCCATACATACACACATGCACACCCATTAATGCACTCATGCTAGTTGAAGGCATGGTGAAATTGAGTAGTGGTGATGTGGGAAACAAAGGCAGAAGAAAAATTATTAAATTTGCTTGTCATCTATAGTCTATTGACACGTCCTTGAAACAGGCAAAGTGACATTCCTCTAGGGACTCAGCTGCCTCAGATTTAATACTTTGCTAAGGGCAAAAGGCAATCTGAGTCCCCCAGGGTCTTGAAAGTCTACTTTAACATACAAAAAAATCCTTTGGGAACTTACTTTATCTCTACCATCCCATCGCCCCCCCCCCAACCCCCGTCCCAAGGTACATGTTGGCAATCATCCCCCAAGCATATACACATGTGAAGGGTCTCATGACTCAGGCTTTATTAGACAATAATAAATGACCTTTCCTGAACAATAGCTATTCCCTCCAAGGTCCTGGAAACCTTGCTTCCAAAATTCATTAGAGATTTTTATTATCCCTAACTCTCTCCTAACTTGAAAGTATACAATGGGTCACACCTCATGACCCCGGGGCAGCTCTTTCTGCCCACATGTCCTGTACCTGTGCTTTAATAAAATCACCTTTTGCACCAAAGATGTCTCAAGAATTCTTCCTCGGCTGTCAGCTTCAAACACTAACATCTTTTCCTACATCAGTGGGAGTTCTTAGTTAATGATACTACTATCTGCCGCAGCCACGTAAGTCAGATCTGGGAATCATCCTAGGTTCTGTTCTATTTCAGCATATAATATCTCCATCATTCACAAGGTCCTGCTAATGTTACCTTCAAATTATTTTTGAAGTCTGCCCCGTCCACACTTTTACTATTGCCTTTACCTGATTTAGGCTTCCTCGTCTTAGTTCTGTGTTAGTATAAACTCCATTAACTGGTGTCTGTGCCTTCTCTCTTCTCATTTAAATCCATCCTCACACTATGGCCATAATATTCTTTACAAGATACAGAGCCCTCAGTAGTTTCTTCACTAGAGGATAAAGGTTCTGAACGGCTTCCAGGCTCTCTGCAGTCTGCCATCTATTGACTTCTCCTGCTCCATCTTACCTTTTATCCACTTCCTACTTTATGCTGATATCTTGCCTGTGTCTTGGTTATCTGTTGCCATGCAACAGAGTTTGTAAAGGTCTAAAACCCTGGCCCGAGAAAATAGGAAAGGCAACAGCAAATGAAGAGTGTGGGGAAATTCATATAACTAGGAGTTAAGGTCAGGGTCATGAATGGCTTAGAGATTTGCAGTGGCCCAAGCCAGTTGTGATAAGGACCTGGAATAGGACTTGGGAGTAGTGCTAAGGAGGAGAGGGCAAATTTGAAAGACAACTAAGAGATTCAGTTGGTGATTGATTGGCTGCGGGACGGCTGCAAGGAGAGAGATAAATCAAGAAAGAATCCAGGGTTTCTAGCTTCAGTGTTTTGAGACTATTTCTCCTTTCCTTTCCTTTTCTTTCCCATTTTAATTTTTTTTTTAATTTTTAAAGATCTAACTGATTATCAAATGATTTCTGAATTGGATCAGCGTTCCATCTAGCAAGTAGAGGGGAATCTCTGAGGCTCCATTAAAAAATAAAAAAGGAAGGTTTTTATAGGAGGGTGGAGCGAGAAAGTTATTAGTAAAAGAAAATGATTGTTCATTTTTCTCTTAGGGGGAAAAGCAAAGGGTCTTTCATGCAGATGACCTCATCTTCCCAGGGGGAGGGTGGAGAGGACCCCTGTGGCAGACTCATTGGTACCCATCAGAAAATTCCTGACTGACTAATGAAGACTATATTTCTGGAAGAGGTTGAATCTGCAGTTTTTCTATGCATTAAGCCCTAGTTTGGGGAGTTGGCCTAAGTGATGTCATTTTCAGCCTGTGGTTTTCTTTTTTAAAATTCCCACCCCCTTTTATTTTTTTTTTAAAGATTTTTATTTGTTTATTTATTTGACAGACAGAGACCACAAGTAGGCAGAGAGGCAGGCAGAGAGAGAGGAGGAAGCAGGCTCCCCGCCAAGCAGAGAACCCGATGTGGGGCTCAATCCTGAGATCATGACCCGAACCAAAGGCAGAGGCTTTAACCCACTGAGCCACCCAGGTGCCCCAAATTCCCACCCTTTGTTCAGACTCTCAGTTTACCTGAGAGATATGGTTAAAATATAGGCAATTTGAGAATTGAGAATATTTGAGAATATTTCTAACAAAGACAGAAAATAGAGAAGTAGGAACATGTTTACGGAAGAAGATACTAAATTGGGTGTTTGGGTTCTTCTTGATTACTTTTGATTTTTGTCAACATAATTCACATATGTAGGTGAAAAATCCAAATCCTATTACACTTCTCACCATAAAATATTTTAGTCCTCTTCACCATCACTCCCCACCCTTCCCTTATCTGTAAGGTTTCCTCTGGCTCTTATCGGTTTCTTCTGTTATCTAACTCCAAATTTCTAAGTAATCTGCATAGTCTGTTTCTTGACTTTCTGGTTTAAGAGTTGTGTGTTTTTCTCAATTTGAGATATTTTCTATGGACTTCCTATTAATCAACGTGGGAATTTAGCACTCTTACCTGATGTCCCAACTTGCCTGCCCCCCATTCCTGTTCAAATGGCTATGGAGTATCTGGTTGTTGCTAAATCAGTGTCTGATGCTTACTTTATTATGCAAGTATGACTCACTGCTGAGCCGAGCAGTATACTCTGCATTGCCTTCCTGTACAGTTTTATATTCTCCATCAAGAGAATAACTTCCTCTTTTTGGATTGCCTAGTTTTCTGTGACATTATCAGGACTTCTTCCAAAGCTGTGGACAGAACCGTAGTATCCTTACAGATAGGATTTTTTACAAAAACCTGTGTGGTAGGCGTATTTTTTATTTTCTTGAGGATCTTTGCTCTGTCTCACTGCTCTGACCCACACTGGTGGTTCTCCAGGCACAGCTGTCATCTTGGATTTCTCTTCTGCATTAGTTCCCCTCGTCATGAAATTTCTATCTTTCCCTTTCTTGGTTTTCTTCATTGTTTTGGTGGAAAATATCTACTAGTAGCTTCCTGAGTCGTGTAGTTTAAAAATTAGTTTGTTAGAAACCTTACAAGGTTCCCTTAATTTATCCTCACACTTGTTTGAAAGTTCAGCTGAGCATATAATTCTAATTTGAAAATTATTTTCCTCTTAGTATTTTGAAGGCGTGTTTTCCCAGTATCTCTTAGCTGCTATTGAAAAGTTAAATGTCATCTTGGTTCTTTTTTTTTTTTTTAAATTTTTTTTTTTTTTAATTTTTTGACAGACAAAGATCACAAGTAGCAGAGGGCAGGCAGAGAGAGAGGAAGGGAAGCAGGCTCCTCTGTGGAGCAGGGAGCCCGATGCGGGGCTCGATCCCAGGACCCTAGGATCATGACCTGAGCCGAAAGCAGAGGCTTTAACCCACTGAGCCACCCAGGCGCCCCTCATCTTGGTTCTTGATACTCTTTTGTGTTATCTCTCTTTCTCTTTTTTCTCTCTGGAAAGTTAATGACAGTCTCTTTATTTCTGGAAACTCTTCTGCGTCATGTCATTCCTTGATCCGGGAACTTGGTGGTTCCTTTAAATCTGGGAGTTATGTCTGTACCTCTGCTAAATTTTTTTGTATTATCGCTTTGATAATTTCCTCCCTTGCATTGTACCTCTCTTCTCTTTCTAGAATCCCCATTAGTTGGATGTTGTTCTTCCAGAACCAATCTCTTAATTATCTTATCTTTTTTCTTTTTTTAAGCCCTTTTTTCTTTTAGTTATATTTTCTAGGGGATTTATGTGTCTTTGTTGTCCCACTCTTTTATCAAAATCTTGAGATTGCTCCCACCTTATTTTTAGTTTTCAGGAACAAGGTCTTGTCCTTCATTCTCTTTTAAGAAAGAAGTATTCTGGGGGCACCTGGGTGGTTCAGGGGTTAAGCCTCTGCCTTCGGCCCAGGTCATGAGCTCAGGTTCCTGGGATCAAGCCCTGCATCTCGGGCTCTCTGCTCGGCAGGGAGCCTGCTTCCCCCCTCTCTCTGTCTGCCTCTCTGCCCACTTGTGATCACTCTCTCTGTCAAATAAACAAATAAAATCTTTAAAAATTAAAAAAAAATGAAGTATTCTGTGATTAAATTAATGTAATATCTTCTCTTACCTCCCTAAAGATATATCTGGTATATATGTATATATATGTATATACATATGTATATATATATAGTTTTTGGAAGAATTATTCCACACCTTATATTTTTGTTTCTTCTGATTTTTTTTCAAGTAATTTCTTTTGCTTTTTCTTCCAAATTAAAGGCTTTCTTCCAATGTCCAGCACTTCTTTGACTCTAGTTTTATATTCAGTGTGAGAAACCAAGTTGCTGGTTGGAAGCTCCATTGTCTTGAAGGGATTTGCCAGCAGTTCACTGGTTCCCTAGTGTTGATTGGTGGGTTCCAAGGTACTTCACAAGTAATATTCACAAGGACAAGTAAGTCTGTATGGCATTCTTTTTTCAGTGGATTTGGGTATTCCAGAGAAAACTCCTTCATTTTCCTGCATGGGTGAGAGACAGAGGCAGAGAGGGCTCTCAGCTTTCTTAGAGCTGAGTGTTGGAGGGACCAGAGGCAATCACTATGTACACTTTCTTCCCCAACTTTTCCTATATTTCATATTCTCAAGTCTAGAGTTTCAATGGCTTAATTTTTTAAAGAATAAATTTTCTGCAGCAGAAGGAGTCTGTTCCTCTGCTAGGGTCAGGAGGGGTCTGAGGCTCTACCCTGTGTTACAGACTCTCATCTGTCCCTCTGATTTTGGTGCCATGCTGTCCCTTGCCTCCCGCAGTGTCCTGGACTTACCATTGGCCTGTCTGTGATTTTGTGACATGAATGAGCTTGTTTCTCATTGATAATCTGCTTTCATTCTCTGCAGACTACCATCTAACAGTAACAACAAAATTTTGATCTGCCATATTTTCTGTTTTCTTTGGCCATGGGATTTATTAGCATGGTTTTGTGAGGGAACAGAAATAAACAAATATGTTCAATTCACTGTGTTTTAGCAAAAGTATTAGGTTCCGTGTGGACCAGTTGAGTTTAATATATTCATGGGTCATGGGGTGAAGGTGTTCAGCAGGCAGCTGGGTAGATGAGCCTGCAGCTTCACAGAAGAGTGGCTATTTGAGTGGTGTCTCATGGAAGATCATCTTAGAGTGATGGGACCACCTTGGAGAGATGTGTGGAGAAAGATAAGCTATGGACCAAGGTTAGACTCCTGGGAAACCCTTTAAGGGGAAGGCAGGAGAAAAGGTAGCCATGAATGAAAATATTCTAGAAGACCCACGAAAGCACAGATTACAGAAGGCAAAGCATTGGTAAATTTACCAAAGTGGTAATGTCAACATATCAGAGAAGGCAATTAAGACAAAGACCTTTGAATTTGGGAATTTGAAGATCATTAATGATTGGGGCAAGACAGTATGGACAGAAGTGAGAATGCAGCAAGGAAGGGAATGAAAATTGTTTTGTTAGCTTTGTTTTGTTTTGCTTTCAGAAACTACAGAGGTAATTGTAGGTGATGTTTCCATCCCATGGCAGAAGAACCAGATCAATAAGTCTGTGGGCTCCTCTTGGATACTATGCATACTTGATTTTAAAATACTTAACGAGGGGTTTCAGTTCCACATTTATTTGTTCTTGCCAAGTAGTCCGTGACTTTGTTACCCTCTGATTACCTGTGCGAAGGTATTTGGGATGGTCTGATTTTTTTTTTTAATGTTTCCTTTATTTATTTGAGAGAGAAAGAACACAAGTAGTGGGGAGTGGTGGAGGGAGAAGCAGGCTCCCCGCTGACCGGGAGCCCGACACGGGCCTCCATCCCAGGACCCTGGGATCATGACCTGAGCTGGAAGTAGATGCTTAACTGATTGAGCCATCCAGGTGCCCCTGAGACAGTTAGATTTTTAAAGATAATTTCTTGAGATCAACTCTTATAGCTTTCCAGGGCTGGTGTGGGCAAGTAAGACCATATGGAACTTCAAATTCTGAATATGTGTGTGAAGCTGATTCTGTTAGGGATGCCTTTCCTAATTACATGTATGATGAAATGTTCGCAGGATAATAGAGACAGTGAGGTGCAGTGGGAAAAAACTCCAGCCTGTTACACTCAGAATAAACTCCAAGTTCTATTCTACTGGGAGAATAGAATAAAATAGGGAGCCCTCCGGAATAGCAAACTCCTTTCCTTCCCCCTGATTTTTGTAGAAATTGAGAAGACAAGGAGCAAGGTGGGTGGAGAGTGAAATGCTATCTGTATTCCTGAGACAAGCTATGCTGGGCTGAAACTCTTAGTTCTGGGCAAATGAATCTCCTGCGACTGAAGCCCAGCGTTGGGCAGATTTCCCCAGTCATGTACAGGGTGGGGCCCAGACCAGGTGAAGAGAGGAGAGCATTGCTCCCCTACAGAGCCTAGCATGCCTACGTTTATCTACCAGATAAACCTTTCCACCTCTCGCCCCAGCCTCCTGGGAGTGAGCAACAGGGTGGCCAGAGGCCAGCCTCACCGTAGATGGAAACATCAGGGCTGGGGAGAAGGGATTCTTCCAAATCACATGTTGACTTCCAACACCCAGAATGATCTGAGACCTGGCCTGACTCAGTACCACATTCCCCCTTACTTGCTGGACTCCAGCCACACTAGTTTCCATCCTCTTTGCCTCCTGTGATCAGGCCTTTGAGATCAGTTTTCCAACTAGGAGCTCTCTTCTCCCTAGATTCAAATGGAAGTCTCTCATATCCTTCAGAGCTGCTCCCATGTCGCTTTCTCAGAGGGACCCTCCCTAACCATCCCGTTGTAAAATAACATCACTCCTCGACCCATCACTCTGAAACCCTTTACCCTGCTTTCATTTTCTTGATAGCTCTCATCGGGCTCTTTCCCACTATAGGGTAAACTTCATGAAGGCAGACACTTTGTGTGTTTGGTTCTCTCTGCCTACACTGGAGTCTAGCACATAATTGGAGCTGAAGATACATAATTTGAACTTCATGGGACCACTTACATGCAGATTTGTTTTTTTTGATAAATGCAGTATAGTACTGTAAATGTATTTTTTTATTCCTTTTGATTTTCTTAATAACATTTTCATTCATGGGGTGCCTGGGTGGCTCAGCAGGCTAAAGCCTCTGCCTTCGGCTCAGGTCATGATCCCAGAGTCCTGGGATCGAGCCCCACATCGGGCGCTCCACTTGGTGGGGAGCCTGCTTCCTCCTCTCTCTCTGCCTCCCTCTCTGCCTACTTGTGATCTCTGTCTGTCAAATAAATAAATAAAATCTTTTTAAAAAATAATATTTTCTTTTCTCCAGCTTCCTTTATTGTAAGATTACACTGTATAATTCATATGATATACAAAATATGTGTTACTTGTTGATGTTATTGGAAGGCTTCCAGTCAACAGTAGATTATTAGTCATTAAATGTGGGGGGAGTCTGACTTTTCGGCTGTACGGGGGTCACATTACTGACCTTCATGTTGTTAAAGGGTCAGCCTGTTTATTGAATTGAGTGGATGGTCTAGTGAACTTGGAGTCTGCCCCAGCTCTGCTCCATCAACATGGGCCCCTGTTGAAGAGCCACTAACTACTCTGAAGACCAGATGAGACAAGCAAAGTACTAGACTTAACTAAGGGAGATAAGCAAAGTACTAGACTTAACTAAGGGAGTATTATATAATAATATGTAATGTGTAATACATAGTCATATCTCTGTTTTGTAATCAGGAAGGAGTTTCTTGTCACCTCAGGGAGTAATAGTTAAGATGACATTGCAGAATTTCCCAGAATCATCCTCATATAAAATATTCTCATCCATAGTGCCCAGTCTTACCCTTGTATTTACCACACTGTGTATCTTAATGTTTTATTTGATGAATTTAGTTACAGTAGATAGGAAAAAGGATGCCGAGTCTAAAAAGAATTGGGCTAATTTATATCAGAAAAATAAAGAATTTCTCACTGGAAGATAGTGCTTTTGCTGTGAATCCTAAAGGACTGAGGGCTATAGCCACCCCTAAAAAATCATTTTCAAAACTGAAGGACATACACTAGAAATCCATTATGAAGCATTCTCTGGGCATGTGATTTTCACTGCGTTGTAGATAAACATGCCCTTAAATCACTTGGAATTTTAGCACCTGTAGGTTTTGCAAATGCCCAGAGAACCTAGTTTACCCAGAATTCTGCTTTTGTCAAAAGTTAGATGGAGGCAGGTTTTCTTATGTTATGTCATTGACACAGTGATATATTGTAAAAGATATGGACTTCAGAATCATTTAGATCTGGCTTCAAAATACAGCTTTACTGTTTATAGTAGTTAAGTGGGGGCTTGAGAAAATTATTCCAGGACTAGAGAAATTGTTCAACCTGGGACTTAGTGTCCTCATCTGGGTATGTCTTATGTAAACCTCTGGATTCAGGATCTCTCTAAGGATAGTGTCACAGTCACAACACATGTTGCCCAGGGCACCTGGATGGCTCAGTGGGTTAAAGCCTCTGCCTTCAGCTCAGGTCATGATCCCAGGGTCCTGGGATTGAGCCCCACCTTGGGCTCTCTGCTCCTCGGGGAGCCTGCTTCCTCCTCTCTCTCTGCCTGCCTCTCTGCCTACTTGTGATCTGTGTCTGTCAAATAAATAAAAAAACACACATAAAAAACACACTTAAAAAAAAACCACACACATACTGCCCATTAACAAGTGAAAGGCTTTGAGATGTTCTGGAAACAGAAACCCTGTTTAAGTTTGTTTAACCCAAATTTTTCCAAACTTTTTTCCCTTTAAAGTCCATTAATATCGGGGCACGTGGGTGGCTCACTAGGCTAAAGCCACTGCCTTTAGCTCAGGTCATGATCTCAGGATCCTGGGATCTCTGCTCAGCGGGGAGCCTGCTTCCCCCTCTCTCTCTCTGCCTGCTGCTCTGTCTACTTGTGATCTCTCTCTCTCTCTCTCTGTCAAATAAATAAATAAAAAATCTTTTAAAAAATCCATTAATATCTTACTGAGCTAATATTTCACAAAGGGTCCTGTGAGAGATCCTGGCTTATAATAATGCCAGACATACCTCGATAAGAAATCAATTTAGCTTCTCTTTCCCATTTGATTGTTGATGGTTCACATTTTACCCCCTCCATCCTGACTCTTCCCAGAGTTTTCCCCACCTCCAGTTGGATATTGGTCCCACTATCCATGTCTTAGTTCCTAGGGCTACTATAAAAAGGACCACAAACGGGGTGGTGGGAGAGGATTTAAAACATCAGAATGTTTTAAGTAGGCTTGCCTACAAAACGTAGCTCACACGTCTCACCACTCCCCCGATACCCCTTGGCTCCAGCCTCTGCCGTCTCTCCCAGAATATTACATTGGCCTCCTGGTTCCATCCTTTTCCTCCCATAGTCCACTTGTTAGATGGCAGCCGGAGTGACCATTTCCCGTTTCACAATTCTGAGCAGATTGTATTATTCCCTAATGCTAACGAATATGAATAGAGCTAAAACTCAACCTATTTTGTTCCTGACCACCCTCTGAATTCATCATGTGCCTGCCACTTCCTTCCTCATTCACTGTGCTCCCATCAACCAACAACAAATAAAATTTAGTTGCACCTCAGGGCCTTTGCATTGTTTCCTCAAGGGGGGCTCTACCCAGAGATGTTTCCAGAACCTACATGAAGTGTTAGACCAGCAGGAGGGCCTAGGATATACATGTTCCTCTACCATGTTTTGTTGAATAAATAAATCCACAGAATGCATGACATAAAATTTTTAGATATTACGCAATAATAAGAAGCCTTTCCTGATCAAAACCTGTTGGTTTGGGAGGGCGCCTGGGTGGCTCAGTCAGTTCTGTGTCTGCCTTCAGCTCTGGTCATGATCCCAGGGTGCTGGGGAACCTGTTCTTCGGTGCCTCTCCCCTGACTCGTACTTTCTCTCTCGCTCACTCTCTCTCAAATTAAAAAAATAAAAATCGTTAAGAAAAATTGTTGGTTTAAGAAATACTGGGCTAAAGTTTTAACAGGTTGATTTACAGAAGAACTTCTTAGCAACATAATAATTTAATTCTGTAGGGATATAATATATTTCCAAATTTACCTGAATAAGGAGGAGGGACTCTGTCCCACATTTTGGGAGATGCTGGTATTGGGACTATAGAATAGTCTTAGAATTGGCATTAACTCTTTGCTTTACTACTTATTAGTGATGTGGACTTGGGCCAATTATATATATATATATATATAAAATAAATTCTCTGAGGATCAGCTTCAAATCCCTAAAGTGGGATGATAACACTATCTGCCCCAGAAAGGTCAGAAATAAAAATATAAAGCAATTAGCACATTTCCTTGAATATAGAGAATGTTCAGTGATTGGTAGCTATTACTGATGAGGCCTCATAAAGATGTCTTTCTGTTTCAAAGCCGTTACTAACACTTTGGGACATGTCTTCTTCTAACTTCCCACCCCCATTCAAATTTTCCTTTTCGCTGGAGTGAGACTTTGAGGTAAAGTCAGATGATATTATTCCTCCTCTTCCTGATTCTTTTCATCGTCTACCTGCCACGTATCTCCCTTTCCTATGAGTCCAAAAATACGATGGCAGAGATGGGAATGACTGAGTCATTAGCAAGATTAGATGCCCCTGTCTGATGCCAGTGGGGTGGTCTGGGAGAAGGAGATGGGCATGTTCTCAGTGCCCCCTCAGCAGAAGGTTGCCTGTCACCTCTCACCTGGTGTGTCTGGCACTGTGTCTTTCCTGGGGAAAGAGCGCTTCGAACATCAATTTGAGACATTAAAATGATGTCCTAAGGAAAATGAGTAGTGGATTCCTCAGAATAAAGACTTATTTAGTTGAAGGTTCGTTTATCTAAATGAACAAATAAAACACTGGTTTGCATGGAAATCTTTCAGCAAAACAGCTAGAATTGGTATTTAGTGGAAGGTTGCATAATAGCTCTGTTATAGGATTCAGGTGCTTGGGATACGCTTGAATAATCTCGAGATGTGCTTACATCTTTGTAGAGTAGAGGAACCACGTTCCCGTACCTTTCTTTTATTGCAGAGTTCATGGAAATGTCTATTACTAGTTGGCCTGTTTTGTTTTGGGGAATTTTTTTTATTTTTTCACATTGGGAGCTACTAACGCCAGTTAAATATGGACAGGGGAATCCAAATAGCTATTTTATTGCAGGTACAGCATTTATTATGTGAGCAATTCCTATCTGTTGGTTGGAATAATTATCATATAAAATAGGCAAGTGGGAAGGGGAGAACAGAGAGTGGCTGTTCCTTGTCCTCATTCTGGAGTTTTTGTTTTTGATTCTTTCTTCATTGGTAGAACACACAGTTTCCGAAAAGTGGCTTTTTCAGGTTTCTTTTCCAGAAGGCTTGCATATCTGACCTGTTAATGGTTGCTTTCAAACACTAGGACAACTTGGCAGGGTTTTCCTTTTTGTCTCTTCTACTGATTATTTCAATTGGAATGGGAGTGTGATGGAAAGTAGTTTCCAGCTCATTTTTTTCAAATTAGGAATAGGAGACCACTGTGTGTGGGTAAATCTTTAGAAACCAGTTCTCTGGGGGTGGGAATCTTTGCTGATTTCTGTGGTGTAAATACTCCCACCAGGGCTTATTTCAAGGTACCAGCAAGATGTTCCTGAACACAGAGTTGGAAAGAAATGCACTGTAGATAGAATTTCTCTATCAAATACAAAAACCATATCCCTGGAGTCACAGTAAAATGTAGTAAATAGTTATGAAGTGATGAGTTCTGAATATTTATTACTTAGGTTTTTAAAGAGGGCTTATTAAATGGTAAATTTAATTTTTAACAATGGCTTTGTTGAACATCGAGCTCTCAAAGCTCCTGGAAAGGTAACCACTGGTTTTAACACATTGACTGGGACCCAGAGAAGTCACTGTCACACTAAAGTTTTGATGCATGAGCTGGCAGAACCTGGATTTCTGTTTCTAAAAACCAAATTTCTCTAGGAAGATTGACTTATTAATATTTCTCTTTATTCATTTGTCACTTTTTATTGCACATTCTAATGATCTCTGAAAAGGGCTTCAGACTGTTACAGGCTGTTAATTATCTATTGAGATAATAACAGAATATCTGAATATAATTGTAACCAAGGATGGAGTGTGGAAATCAGATTTGATGTAGAGCCATAAATAGCTCCTGGCTTTGAGTCTTGGCCCTGCTACTCACCAGCGGTGTAATCTTAAGTCACTTACGTACTTCTCTGGCTCCAATTTTAGTCTCCAATATGAAAGAATTAAGCCACATGAATCTCTAATATCTCATATCTGTCTAAAATATGATTCATTATTTAGACACATCAGTTCAACAGATATTTGCCAATACCAACTATGTGCACATTTGTCACGGACTCGATTCCAGGCAGAATTAAACACAATATAATTATAGAAATTATTATTATAACAGCATCTCACATTTATGCAGAGCTTTCTCATTTGCCAAAGAGAAAGTGTACTTTGAGTCTTGATGTTCTATGGCTCTAGGAAATCAAGACACATCCTCATAGAATGTTAGAGAAAGAAGAATGTATTCTAAAAGAACAAACAGAACCCTTATTCCTAGGAAACGCAAGAGGTCATAACCAGGTAGTAACAAGGAATAAGGAACAAGCATTTTTTTGCCATGTCTATCAGTTGCTTCATTTATCTTAACAAAAGCAAAACCGAAAACATTTTTTTTCTAATTATAAGAGTCATTATTGTAGAAACTTTAGAAATTTTTAAAAAGTATTAGAGAAACTACCATATATCCAATATAATAGCCTGTTCTTCTTTACCTAATATTTTAGTATATTTTCCAAAATATTCTTAACATTTTAATTGCTGTGTATAATTCCATCTTTTTGGTGTACAACAACTTACTTATCTTAAATTGTTTACATTGTTGACAGTTTTTATTATTCTAAGGATCACTGTGTTAAATAGCTGTTTTTATAGAAAAACACTGTACTTTGGACATAAGGTTTCCAACTGTAATATTTAAGGTTTAGTAAGATAATTTTAATAAATCATATGCTTTTGACCTTTAGCTTACTTAATTCTGCCAATATTGCTTTGTATTTACTTAGATTTTATGTTTCTAAACATTAGAAGGAACAGATTGCCTGAATCCTTCAATATGATATATTTGAACTGGAAATAGCATCAATATTTTCATATTATTTCATATAGACATGGTAAATTGTATGGTTAATCATTTTTTTTTCACTTTCTTTGGGCAATAGCTTCTAGCACAAGGTGTTTTGTTTAGAAAGTACTCAGTAAATGTTCAATACATTACAAGATTTGAGCTAATTTAGGATAAACGAAAACATTTGAGAAGAATTTAAGAAAAAAAAGAAACAATACTTCTCCATTCATGATAATAGCTCTCATTTTCATGAAGAAAGATGACAGCCCGGCACAGTTCAGGAATTCTGATGGTTAAATGAGAATTATGAAATGAAGTATGTTGTTGCTTTAATTCACTGGCATGAGAAACCATGACTCTAATAGTTATTTGATTAAATGTTAATGAGATCTACTAAATTGACCCAACTCTTACTTTTATGTATTAGATGTATGTCAATTAAAACAAGATGAGTTTTACCTCTTTCCTCCTTTAACATCTTTGAGTCAACATCTGCTTACAAGGGAAGTGTTGTTACTGCCCTGGTTATTTAAATATTAATGACTTCCATTAAAGGGAGCTGGAGGTTTGCAACAGGAAGATGGAGAAATTAGATGGCCTGATTAGTTTCTTGCCTCCAGGGGGAAAAAAAAAAAAAAAAAAAAAAAACTCTTACTGGAAGAGCTTCTTCCCCTATTTTTTTTGCTTCCACAGATTTTTTTTTTCCCTGAACCAGTTAGAGAGTAAGATTGTTGATTTTAAGTATTCCTTGAAAGTAGTTATGTTATTAAAACATCAGTGTAACAAGTTCACATAATTTAAAAAAATGTTTTATCAGCTCCATAGTGGTCACTACTCTTGGGATTCTTGGGACTAATTTCAGGTTTTAAATTCATTTTGTTCCTTATTATAGGCAAAACCATTTTTTAGCTACGGATTGTATTTGGTTGGGCTTGTTTACATGAAGTATGGGGAATTCTATTAAGTCAATCATGAAAGATTTGACAAGCATTGTATATTTGATCAAATTATAAGGGTAAATGTCTATCTTACTGGGGAAATGTGTCTAAAATTTGTTACAACCAGTATCTTCATGTTATGCCAGTTTGGGTTGTGATAAACACGCAGTAATAGATTTTTATATATTTTGTGTTTTTAAGATGTTTTAATGGCATGGTATTTTAAAGCACCATTTTAACAGTCCAAAGCAGGCATTATGTTCACATAATTATATACTTCTTTTTACATCCAGAAACCTGAGTGAGTAAAGTATTTATTTGTTTCGTGTACTTTACTTAAGACTTTAGAGCTAAGAATTTGGATCATGCTTAAATAGTAGTAAGGCAGAGTAATAATAGTACTGATGTAGGATCATAATTCTTAGCATTAAGGATTAAGTGAATCAGGTGTGGCCTTTGCCCAGGGTAAAATTTAAGAGCATGCCAAAAAACTCAATAATCATGATACATAGTATTTTAATGCAATATTTGGTGGGGGGGATCAAAATTAATGCAAGAAAAAAATCCATGATAAACAAAACATCAAAATTTTAGAAAAAGTTGCAGTCCAGCCCTGCCTGTTCACCTGACTCAACTTAACCTGACCTTGGCCTTGACTGGGTTCTGCATGTCCTAGGATGAGGCATTCCTTGGAGTCAAATTTTCCTTATCTAAAATTGGTGATAATCACTTTTGATTTCCTGGTCGGGTTATTAAGATATTCAGATCAGCTGGAAACACTTGGGAAAGCCCATTGTAAATTCAAATTATATGTTTCTGTACAAGTTTAGGGAAATCATATAATTTTAAGCCATTATTATTATCAGCTGAGATGAATACTCTAGACAAACATTAGATTCGAAGACCCTTAAAAAGCTGTGTTCATAAAGTTTGAGGCATAGCTCTTGAGTTTACTTATCGGGTAGCTATAGGGACAGGGACCTAAAGATAGTCCTAGGACCTCCTTCTTCCTTCTTTCTTTTTTTGTTCTCGGATGCAAAGTTTATGATTTGTAGAGAGAGAAGAGGTAATTGGAAATCTGTTTTGTTTGTTTTAAATTTTTAAAATTTCTCTGCCATGGACAACTCATATCTCCCTTTTGCTCAAGCTGTTCCACCCATCAGTGATGCCTTCCCCATCTCTCCTGCCCATTTGGGCTCCACCCGCCTTTTGCGCCCTCTGCAACCTTGGTAAGGCCTTCCTGGGTTCTCTCAGTCTTCCCAATCCTCTCCCTTCCTGTGGTAAGTAACTGTCTCTACCACTCATCTGGTGATCAGTTACAGAGTCCTGTTGTCTTGAAGTTTTAGCTAATCCTGCATTGAATTTTAAAAAATATTTTAAAAATTCAAAAGTTTATCACTTTTCAGACCACGGTTTTAGAAATAGAAATTGTCTTTCTATATTTAGAAATACAAATATAAACCTGGATAGTGCCTCCTTCTCTCTTAGACTGCCCACTTTGGGGTAAGCAAGGATTGGGTCTGTTTTATTCAGGTTGTATCCAAGGTGCTTAACACATCCAATATACTTTTCTTTTTTTCAATATACCTATTTTTTGAATGAAATAAATGAAGGTCTTATATGTAAAAAGCCTGGGTCAATATTTACTCTTCAGAATCATTTGTCGTTTTTCTCCTAGGACTAGAGGGAATGGTTGGTGCCATGTGGAAGGTGACTGTTTTGGTGACCATGTTCATGTTCAGCCCTGGTGGTAATGGACTCTTTCACTCCATATACAAAAAAGCTCGGGTTTCCGTACCACGTAAGGGAGACGTAGGAAAGCCATTATTTCTTACTTCCTACATTGAAGCTGGAAAACTCGAAGAAGGTAAGTTTCATAAAATCAGAAAAACACTGGTAAATTTTCAACAGGTTTTTTATTTTTTTTAAAGCAGTCATCTTACAGGATTCAAAATACCTTCTGGGGTTTATACTCAGTTGTTTTATTTCAAATATTATTGTTTGATGTCCTATGTTATCAGAATTTTTAGCTAAAATGAGAGTTTTTCAGGGACAGATTATCTAGTGATGGAGGCCCAACAGTTCTATTTATAAAAAAAAATTAGCATAGTGTCCGTCCACAGCTGGACACTTAATGAAGTGACTATTTTTTTTTAAAGATTTTATTTATTTATTTGACAGAGAGAGATCACAAGTAGGCAGAGAGGCAGGCAGAGGGAGAGAGGGAAGCAGGCTCCCTGCTGGGTAGAGAGCCCCATGTGGGGCTTGATCCCAGGACCCTGAGATCATGACTGGAGCTGAAGGCAGAGGCTTAACCCACTGAGCCACCCAGGCACCCCTAATGAAGTGAATATTAACCTTAGAACTTGATATATGTCAGTTACTGGTTCAAAGGATTCTACATAAACTCATGTAAGCATCTCCACAGCCCAGGGGGGAGCTGTACCCATTTGACACACAAAAACACTAAAGCAGGAAGAGAATCTGCTACTTGCCAGAGTCAGCTGGACACCAGCTGGTAGATTCAGGATTCACACCCAAACAACCTCACTCCTCTCTATGACCACAGGCATCATGTTGGGCCCCTTGGCCTGGCAATTCCCCAAACCTCCTAGGCCTCGGTTTCTTACTTAACTAGATGGACAAATAATCACTTAGTCACGTTGCAGGGATATTAAGAATCAGAGGAGAAAATGCACATGAAGGCTCTTTGTAACCTGTAAATTTTTTCCTAAATATTAGTGTTTGCAAGTGGTTTTTATTTAGACATTGTGGGTTTTTCTGTTACTATTAATAGGAAAGAGGTGTTATTTGGTATCATCAGAGACTGAAATTTATGGTATTTTAAGCTCTTAATGCTTCTTTATATTTAAGTAAATCACTGTGTAGATAAAGTACTTAATCTTTCTGGACATCAGTAGGCTCCTGAACTATAAAATAGTATTTAGGCAGCTAGCCTGAGGTGCTATTTGTATAAGGAATCAGAGAAATGGGGTGGTAGCTGGAGGGTGCTATGGGATCAGGAAGGGTCTTTAAGAGAGTAAGAGACCATGTGTTTGCTGATAGAAATGATCCAGGAGAGGATGGGGCAACTATTTCAGGAGTAATTACTTTTTTTTTTTTTTAAGATTGTATTTATTTACTTATTAGAGAAAGTGAGAGCAGGTGGAGGAGCAGAGGGAGGGGGACAAGCAGACTCTACACGGGTCTACAGGGGCAGAGCCTTACACGGGTCAATCCCACAACCCTGAGATCATGCATGACCTGACCTGAAATCAAGAGTCAGATGCTTAACTGACTGAGCAACGCAGGTGCCCCAGGAGTACTTTCTTTAAGTAGATGAGCAATATGGCGGCTGGCCCATAGATGGAGGGGTTTGGTTTGAAAGACTGAAGTTTCTCTCTCATCACAAAAGGGAAAACTGAATTAATGGCTGTGAGGCTGGTAGGTTGATTGATAGCAGGAGAATTTGTGGAAGCAATACTGGATATTTTAGGGAAATAACCATTTTAAAGACCAAAATAAGCATGTGGACTCTGTTAAGAAGTTTTAAAGTAAGGCAGCTTCTCTTCATTTGAAATTTTCTCATAGCTAATAGGATATCATCATTTTTGTTTTGCTTTGTTTTGTTTTGTTTCCTTTAAAACCAACACATTCTTGTATCTTAAAGGTTGCATTTGAGTCCTGGTGACATGTCTTTTTCTGACATACATACTGACTCCATGTCTCATTATCTTTTTTCTAAGAAAAGGTGAAAAACTTTGATAATGTGGTCAGTGTACATCAGTGTATATTTGATGATGTAGTCAGAGAATGTAGTTAGTTCTTTTTTAAAAAAAAGACTCATTTTTACTTGATGTAGAAAATAGTTCAGGCTCATATCACAAAACAAATATGAAGAGGCGAATAAATATCCAAATCCACCAAAATGAATCACATGCATTCATGTTGGATTCTTTAATAAGTGGAGAGTGATGACTTAGATTTTGTTCATTAACAGGAAATCAAAGGAAATAATTTAGGTTAGAGCTAAATAAGAGCTGAATACTCATAACCCACCCTACCAATCCACAGATGAGGAATTTGAGATTTTAATACCTTACATGAACTGACCAAGGAAATGCAGATAAGAGTACCAGAGATGTGTTTAGGACTCAGATTTTCTGACTTCTTCTCTGTGATATGCCTGCTACAATTTATTTTCCTTTATTTAAGACTCTTGTGTTCTCCTTCTTCTTTTTTTTAAAGATTTTACTTATTTAAGAGAGAAAAAGAGCACACGGTGGGTGGAGAAGGCAGGGGGAGAGAGAGCTGAGCAGGGAGCCTGGTGCAGGACTCGATCTCAGGACCCCGGGATCATGACGTGAGCTGAAGGCAGACACTTAACCCATTGAGCCACCCAGGTACCCCAAGACACTTGTGCTTTTCTGATGTAACCAGATGCACACACGAAACAATTAAGGAATAAAACAGTGAGTACTAAACCACTAAATTATTACATTCGGGGTAGGCATAATGGAAATTTTGAGAAGAAGGCTATCCTATTGGTTGGTTAGTGCAGAAAACAGTAATAGTGTAGTAGTCAAAATAACAAATGACTAATATTTAATAACTATATGCCCAGGACCTAGCATAGTTTCTTTTCTTTTCTTTTAAGGATTTTATCCATCCATTTGACAGAAAGAGAAAGAGAGAGCACAAGCGGGGGGGCAGCATGCAGAGGGAAAAGCAGTGTCTCCACTGAACAGGGAGCCCAACATGGGGCTCGATCCCAGGACTCTGGGATCATGACCTGAGCTAATGGCAGATCCTTAACTGACTGAGCCACTCAGGCACACCGCCCCCCGCCAGCACAGGTTCTATATGTAATAGGCACTAGATAAATATTTGTACAGTTCAAGTTTTATACCCGAATATGTGCCAAATATGGGTGTTACTCACACCTTAGTTTATTTAATCCTCAGAGCAACCCTAGTGAAGAAGTTAAAGTATTGTTCCCATTTTACAGGTGAGAAAACTGAGGCCCAGAAAATTAAGTATCTTGGTCAAGGTTGTTTAAAGATAGTAAGTGACAGAGATAGTATTAAAAGCTATCTCTGCTGACTCCAGAACCCGAGGTATAAGTCTCTGTGTGACTAGATCCAGACTTGAAGCTGCTAAGTGAGATTTGGGCAGATATAGAAGGACGTGCATGTACTAAGGAAAGCAGTTCCAACTGAGACATTTGGTGAAAGTGACTGTGGTGGTGTGTCTGTATCACATCTGGAAGAACCAAGTCAAAAGCATATGGGGAAGCCCATCTGAGAAACCATCCACATCCCTCCCATTCCTGTATTTGTTGCCTAGAAGCATTTCACCATTGTGGTCACGAGCAGTACAGGAGAAAGCTCCTGGTGGGTGGGGGTAGTTTTCATCCTCTGTCCTTCTGTGCCAAGTCTGTTGGCTCACCATCGGATGAGCAACAACATCTAAAATAGTAAATCTGATATAATGTCACTTTCTAAAGTTCTGTTACACAGTCAAAATTTTTGAATGGAATTTTAAGTAGCTAATCCAAAATCTGGTACATCTGGGTATTCAAATGCAGTCCTGATAACATAATTAAAGATAATTTTATTCATCCGCTTTACTGAAAGTTCAGGAAACTCTGGACAGATGGTCCCCTCATTCCCCCAAATCCCTTTTGTTTATTGAGTCCGTCAAAACCTTAGGAACGTGAGTCTTAGTATCACAATGGAGCATTCTTGAGATAGATAGTAATTCACAAAAAGACAAGGGAAATTTTTGCTTTTTAAATCTCCCAATTAGCTGGTTTAGTTTTGTGTAATTGTAATTGCATGTTTACTTTCTCTGCAGCTAGAGGAAACCCTTAAAACAAAATGAATAAAGGAGGCAAATTTTAAAATCTTTACAGATACTGCCCTCTCACAAACTTTAAAGACTATTTTTTTTATTAGGTCTTTATTATTACTTACAGTCTGGCAGTGCCTTGTCTTGTACTGGAGTCTTTGTAAATGTGAGGTACATCCTGATTGGCTAGTTCAAGTCCTTCTTTGGTCACACTCCAAACTTTTTCAAAGTGTTAATGTCACAAACATTGGTAACTGCAGTAAATAATACAGAGGAAGTGAAATCACTTCAAAGAAAACCTTTTCCTTTTTTTAACTGTTTTGAACATTTGTATTGTGAGTCATGGTTGCAGGAAATAAGAAACTCCTAAAATCTTGGGAGTTTATTTTCCATGTTTCATCAGTAGACTTTGGAAGGATAAACCGAACATTTGAAAATATGAAATATCATTTTAGTTGAAAGATCGTTCAATTATTTTACCATGATTTTGTTAAAGGAAATTTAAAAATTGAAATGGGGTGAAACACATTTTTGTGGGCCAGGGAAACCTTCTTCTAAATTCTTAAGATTGTCATAAGGCTCCCTTCCTTAGCAGATTTTTGTAGAAATATGTTCATCTTACTGTGTTGTCAGTTTGCCAGGCTTTTGTTTATCAATTCATTCATCCGTTCACTAAATTCATTAAAAAGTGTGTATTGAATGTCTTTAAGTTCTTAAGTCAGCCTCCCTGTGGATACAAAGATAAACAAGGCAATTTCCTTGCTTTCCAGTACTCCCTGATCTAGAAGGAAAGCAGGAAATGCACCTGAGTAAGTAAAAGGGAGCAGACAAACATCTTTGGAAGCCTCAGTCAAGGACGGCCGGGGGAGCACTAGAGTCATTTTCAGAGCAGGCAGTGGACCTTGTGCTCGGCTGGCCACAGAGAGATAGATTGATTCAATCATCTCTCTCCCATCTTCCATTCCCTTCAGCTACTTTCTATTACATATTTCCTTTTTCTCATTCTACTTTGACCTTCCTCATTTTTCTTTGTCTTCTTTCTCGAATCCTCTCCCACTCACTTACCTCTCTGTGATTCACATCTCAACTTATTCTCAGCCCCTCCATCTCCAATTCTCTCTCCTCCTTTTTGAGGTTCTCTGATTGGAGAATATTCATAGTTTGGGGGACAATATGTCAAAAGTGTTTTAGGTACAAAATTCCAGTTAGAAAAGAAATTAAGTCCTGGAGATATGATAATATACAGCGTAGTGACATATTAGTTAGTAGTTAGTAGTAGTTAGTAATAGTGATTAGTAGACATAGTTAACAATACCATATTGCATATTGGAAAGCTGCTAAGAGAATAGATCTTAAATACAGTTCTCATTATAAGAAAAAAAAAATGTAACTGTGTATGGGGAGGGGTGTTTACTAGACATTGTGGTGACCTCTTCACAATATATACAAATATCGAATGGTTAGGTTGTACATCTGAAACTACTATAATGTTACACATCCATTATATCTCAATTTTTAAATGGCAAAAAAAAAAAAAAAAGAAAGAAAGAAAGAAAGAAAAGAAACGGAAAAAAAAAAGAAAAGAAAAGAAGTTTTGAAAGTCTGCCCAGCGCTGGAGGGTGATCCTTCTTCGGTCTAATGGAGAGCGGAAGCAAGGAAGGGCGGAGGGAAGCAAGTCTGCTGTGGGGAGGGCTGTAGCCTGGGAGGAAGGCAGGCACATACCATGTTCCCCAAACATTCCCCTTTTCCTTTTCTTCAAATGCTCCTCTCCCTTTCTTTTGTCTTTGCTTTTTTCTGGCAGAGAAAACTAAGTCTGTTTGGGAAGAGCTAGAGAAGCTGGATGGAGTTATGCAGTCTTCCCTAGGGAAACCGGACTAAGCCAGAAAAAAGCAGTTAGGAGAAAAAGCACCTTCACTGCAGGTGCGGTGGCCCATGGGCTAGTGATGATATTCTCTTCCCTCGCCTGTGCCCGCATTTAAAAAAAATTTATTTATTTATTTATTTATTTGAGAGAGAAACAGAGTGAGAGAGCATGAGAGGGGAGGTCAGAGAAAGAAGCAGACTCCCCATGGAGCTGGGAGCCTGACGTGGAACTCCATCCCAGAACTCCGGGATCACGACCTGAGCCGAAGGCAGTCGCTTAACCAACTGAGCCACCCAAGAGCCTCCTGAGCCTTCTTTTTTTTTTTTTTTTTTTAATATTTTATTTATTTATTTATTTGACAGAGAGAGAGATCAGAAGTAGGCAGAGAGGCAGGCAGAGAGAGAGAGGGAAGCAGGCTCCCCGCCGAGCAGAGAGCCCTATGCGGGGCTCGATCCCAGGACTCTGGGATCACGACCCGAGCCGAAGGCAGAGGCTCAACCCACTGAGCCACCCAGGCGCCCCCTGAACCTTCATTTTATGTGCAGCTTTCTTCATTTGATCCTTGTGGAGAGCCCAGGGTGGGGGAGGAAATCAGTATCCACACTTTGCACAAGAGGAATGAGAGACTTGGAGAGATCAAGCAACTTGTCAGGGAGCCTGGTCAAAATTACAGACCTAGGTCTGCCCGATTGAGAAACGCTGTTCTTCCTGTTCTCCTAGCTTAGCAGGACCGTCTGGAAACTGCCGTTGAGACCCTGCCTTTGTCCTACCATCTCCTCTGCTCCCAGGTGCTCCTTGTTCCTGATGAGCAGGTGCATTTCACAGCTTAGTTGGTGTCATGGATGAATCAGGACCAAGCTTCCTGACGTTTTCCTCTCTGCCAACCTTAATATGTGTCAGATATAAATAGCTTTTCTTGAATCAGTACTTTTTACTGGGGACACTTGCTTTGTCACCACTAAGGAAACTCTCTTCACCCAGACCCCTCTTTCAGTTCCCCCTACACGCTACCATCTCCTTCTTGTTTCTTCTCCATTCTGTTCCTGATCCCTGTTCCTGTTTCTGCTCCCCTGCCACCCATACTTTCGGACTAACTCTGTGGTCAAGCAGCAGCATAGCAGGGTGAGAGAAGGAGCAGACTCTGAAGCCTAACTGCTAGGTTTGCTTGCCTCCCAGCGCTCCTTTACGAGCTGTGATCTCCGGCAAGGTACTTACCCTCTCTGAGCTTTAGCACATCTATAAAGTGGGGAACAATAATTACACCTATTGCATAACATAAAGCCCTCAGTACTGTTGCCTTTAAAGTGTTAGCTCTCCTATGGGCACCTGGGTGGCTCAGGAAGTTGAGCATCTGACTCTTGGTTTGGGCTCAGGTCCTGATCTCAGGGTCCTGAGATTGAGCCCTGGATCTGTAGGGCTCTGTGCTCAGCAAGGAGTCTGCTTCCCTCTCTCTCTCCAACAAATAAATAAAATCTTTAAAAAAAAAGTGTTTGCTCCTTTGCTCCTAAAGTGTTTTATATACTTCTGGGTGTCCTCAAGCTATCTGAGCAGTCCCTCTTTCCCCCTCCCTGTCTTTTGTCCCTTTGGTGCCATAAAAAAGCCACAACCTCTACCCTCTACAACCATCCTGTTGTACTATTTGGCTTCCTCTGAGTAGCCACGAGGTCAGCCTTAGTCTCACTGGCTGCCCCACCCTACCTTCCCCAGCCTTACCCACTGCCCACATGCGTCAGCCCATTTCCCTTAATGGAAGTGGCAGGCCTTTTGCTTTCATGATAAGGAGAGTGTGGAGAATATAGGCCTTCCGGAGGCTGAGCTATATAGCTGTGTTGTTTCTCTTTCAACTGCCTCATGTTTTGGGATTGGGTGACTTCTGCCCTGGCCTTCCCAGTGGTTCAAATGTGAATACCATGATTAATTTTTTAGAGTGGAGCTTAAAAAATATAGATATATATCTTATTATAGCTCATAAACTATATTTGGGGACCAAAAAAAAAAAGTTTAAAAATGTCAGTTGTCCTTGGCTAGGTTGTGAATATCAAATATATGGAATGGACCAGGGCGGGCTGGAATTTGCTACAGTAAGCAGCTTTGTGCCAGTCCCCTGGTAGCCTTTCTTTTCACTCCATCGCAGTCCTGGCCCCTGGGAGGGAGAAGACGGGCTGAGATGGAGCTGGCTAACGTTGTATCATTTCTCTAATCCTTGGGTAAATTTGTTCTTCCACTAGGAAAAAGAAAGAGTTTGGTCGCTCCTTTCCCAGGTTTGAATGTGAAGAGTTATGCTGGCTACCTCACCGTGAATAAGACCTACAACAGCAACCTTTTCTTCTGGTTCTTCCCGGCCCAGGTAGGCGGGCAAGAGCGCCCTCATAGGACACTAACCCTCAGGGGCTGGGGTTGCTGCCCCAGGGCAGACAAGTTAGCCTACAAACAATGTACTTTAAAAAAAAATATTTTTTTGCATCTTTTAGATTTTTTTCTAAAAATAAGTGCCAGTGACTCTGTGTGGTGTTCCTGTTTATGTGCAGGAAACAAATGTTTGCAGGGAAGGTCCAACTTTTAAATTCCTTGCAGCCTTGTGTAGAACAGTCACATTACCACCTTCTTCCTGCCGTGGTCTTCTTAAATCATTCTGCTGTCATTTTGTTCTAAAAATACCTTGGGCGAGAATGGGCGGTTGGGAGCCAATGGATGATAAGGAATGGGGAGATTCCCAAAATGCCCAGGTAATGCCCATCTAAGTTAATTGATGGTAGATTTCCATGGCTCCGCTGTCCACGGACTTTGTAGTACCAGTTCTTATTTTTGTACTCTCCCCTTCATGCATCCAGTACCCACTGAGTAGTGTTCTGTGGGAACACAGAAGAGAGAGAACTGAATATATTCTGGTAGACTTTGTGGGGACAGGTGGGGAGGACTGCTGATCTAGGATGGAACTCTAG
This sequence comes from Mustela nigripes, assembly GCF_022355385.1. Lineage (NCBI taxonomy): Eukaryota > Metazoa > Chordata > Mammalia > Carnivora > Mustelidae > Mustela > Mustela nigripes. Next base: position 46,835,891 of record NC_081560.1, read on the forward strand.
AACACAGATGACTCACTTTCTCAGGCTCATATACATACACAGCTGGGTATGTTCTTATACTTCACCAGTCTTGCTTAGTGCTTGGTGATGAAACACAACTCTTCAGCACGAACAAATCACTTTAGGCTAATGGGTACTGTTTGGTAGGGAGGGGCTTGTGAATATTGGTAGAGTTGCTAAGATGCTTAAATAAATTATCGCACCACAGGATCATTTTCTATTTTTATTTTCCAAATTGGATTTGGGTTAGAAACCAGAGGAAACAAAGAAAAAGCTATCCCTAGGGAGGGTAGTATTTATATTTGCATCTGATTTGCATAGAGCAGCATTGCATATATAAAATTGTTTACTCTAGTTTAAAGCAAATTAAATTGCTTTTATTGGTACGGTATTGCTTTCTTAACCATGGCCTTTGCTGAAGTGGGCCGTGTAGTTGTGGATGGGAGGAGGCACATAAGAACTGGTGAAGAATTCCAGATGCTTTTTGGTTGGCCTCATAGTAATCTTCAGGCTGTCACCCAGTGTGGGTGCGTAGAGCACAGAGTTAAAGGAGAAAACTCACACTCAAGGTTGTATGGGTACCATGTTGGGACCCAAGTGCCCTCCAGACTCCTGCTCCTGCCTCCCACTAGTGGAACCCAACTGGAAACCAGAGGGGGTGAGAGTCCAGTTCTTGGAGCTCGGTCTACCAGGGCACAGAGCAGAGGAGAGAACAGATCTTCAGAAGCAGTGATGGAAACATACAAATATCCAAGACAACTGTCTTAAACAGAATCAATATAAAGGAAGCCTAGCAATATGAGCACATTCTAACAGGTAGAAATTGTTCGTGTGTGTGTTCTTGGAATCTCTTAACTTTATGCCTTTCATAAACCACACTATGCATGTGCATTTTTGATGTTACACCTTTTAATATCATATCATTGAATACAGGCATTTGTCACGAACCCCTTTGTATTAGTTCTCTATTGCGGCTGTCCAGATTACCACAAACTTGGTGGTTTAAACGTTGCAAACTTTTATTTCATGGTTCTGCAGGTCAAAAGTCTGACATAGGCCTCACTGAGCTCAAATTAAGGTGTTGGCAGATCTATGGTCCTGCTGGAGGCTCTCAGGGAAGATCTGTTTCCTTGCCTTTTGCATTATCTAGAGGCTGCTCACACTCCTCGCCTTGTGGCTCCTTCCTCCATCTTCACAGCCTGCACTGGCAAGCAGGCTCACTCCTCACATGGCGTCACCCTGGCCGATGGCACGTTCATGTGACCTTCTCTGGCTCTTGTCCTCTGCTGCCCTCTTTTACATCTAAGGACCCTCGTGATAGCATTGGGTCTACTGGATAACCCAGGGTAATCTCCATATCATAAGGTCAGTTGACTAGTGACCCCAAATCCTGTCAGCTACCTTAATTCCCAGTCACCATGTGGCTTAACCTATTCACAGAATCTGGGGATTTGGACGTGGACCCCTTTGGAAGGAGGGCCCTGATTCTGTGCCAAATGGATACTTGAAGAATTTGTCTAGATTTGTGATTCTTGATATATTCTCTCTCAGTGAGTCTCACAGTTTATTGTGTATAAGAATTATCTCCAAATTCCCTCCAGAGACTCTGACTTGTAAAGTGGGAGAGGCCAGCAAGTTATAGAATTACCGGGTGGACTATACCTGAGAAGCCCTGGTTCCAGCCTACAGGCCACTGTCCTGTTTTTAGTGCTCCTGGACCCAAAGTGATCCACACCCCTTTATCCCGAGAAAAACATCTCCTTCAGCTAAACTGGTACACAAGGGGGTGGTGTATTGTCCCATGCACCCATCTGAGCGAGGACTGGAACATGGGACTAATGTGGCCTATGGGGTCAGCTTTCTCCATCCTGCTCGATGTTCCTCTAAGGCCTGCTGGGGCTCCGTCTCCCCTGAGCTCTCTGACTCCCTGAACCCCGAGAAATCCCATTTCCTACTTTCTCTTCTGCTTCAGTGGCTGTTTCTGATACCAAGAAGTTCCCCATTGTCTTCTGCATGTTGAAACTCCAATAGTAATAACCCAGATTTGTGAAAACAGGAATTAATGGTGAGGGAAGTGGTCGAATGAAAACAAAACAAAGACTCAAATCATTTCTTCTCTTGCCTCTGAGCAGGGGTATGGTTTCCTCTAGAACGTGGGTGGTGCAGCAGGATTGGAAAGCCAGTCAGGGAAATGGGCTTAGATTCTGTGCCCTCTTCTGGTTGCCAGACTGACATCCGAGCTCTCACTGCATTAAACAGTGACAGGGCTGCTGGGGTTTTCCCCTGCCCCGCCTCTGCTTAATTAACTGAAGACCTACCTCTGCATCCCCTGGCCACGTGATGCTCTTTGGGGCCCAGGACTATAGCCCGAAACCTGCTCTAAGATGATCCCAGAAGACATAAACTCGAGGCTGTAGCATCAGGAAAGAAGATGCTCGAGGACAGTGTGTTCTATTGGAAGTGGCAGGCTCAGCTTCAGGGGAGAAACAGGCAGGCTGAAAAGATGGTACCCTGACAACTGTCAGCATGGGGCAGCCAGGATAGACGGTTCTGAGCCCTCCTTACCCAGGGAGCCCCCAAGCAGCACTGGCATCCAGGGCCCCAGAGCAACCATTCTTGCCAAGCCCAGGGCTGTAAATAATGAAACAGGCCATTTGAGGGGAAGTAGAGAAAGCAAATGAGAAGGAAAAGCGGTGATCAGATCACCCAGACGGGGGAAGAGTTCCTTTTATTTGGCAGAAAGATTAGTTCATTTCCTGCCACGGGGAAGCAGCTGAGATTATCATCAGGAGAGAAATGGCCCTTTACAAAAATTGAAGGTAGAGAAAATAAGAGATCCAGGAAGGATGCCACCTTGTCATATCCTCTGAATATTTCGGCGGGGGTGGGGGGGATGCTGTTTCTCAAATTAGTTTTGTCTTCCTGTTATTTCTGCAAGACTCCCCTGTTATTGTGTACAGATCGGAGGGTGATGGATACTAGAGCTGGAAATTGGTGTGCAGTGGGGACACAATATGCAAGAGAAATAACAGGCATTTTATTTCATGGGATAAGAAGTATAATGAAGCCAATAAAAATGTCACAATTTTAATGACTGTTGTTAATTGAACATTGACTATGTGCTAAGCACTGTGCATTTTCTTATTTAATCCTTACAATAACCACATGAAGAAGGAATTATTATCCTTGTTTAATAGATGAAGAGGACTATAGAGATTAAATAATTAGCCCCCAACGGCCCAACTAGAAATTGGCAGAACCTGGATTTAAAACTAGGCCTCCGATGGAGAAAGCTTTGTTCTTGATCACTGTACGTTGATCCTGAGAAAACTGGCCATGGTTTTCTCATGGTGCTAGATTGCATCATTAGCATTATAGCTCTTGAGTTAGTCAAGTTTGTCTAAATCCTTGGCTTCCGTGTGCCAAATGTGAGGCTCGGATACCGTCTTGACAAAAGTTTTGAGACAAATGAGAGAATGTGGGAAAGCCTCAGATTGGCACCTGACACGTAGTAAGTAGAACTTCTATTGCTATTATCTCATTATCATCGTGTTTATCATTATTAGTTTTCCTGTTATTAATACAAATACTGAGCAGAACTAAACCGGTCACGATGTAGGAGATTAAAGAGGCAGAGACCAGGAGGCCATTCCAAATCAGAAGTCGCCGAATGCCGGCAAAGCGTGTGGATTCATTGCTACTGGGTAAAAAAATTACAGAGTGACACTGGGGTTTTCCAAATTTAAGAAGATAGAAAGGTGTAGAGATTATTCTTTTTACAATTAGAATTCTTCCCTCTGGAGAAAGATACCCTGTATTTGAATTTGTCTCGTAGATATGGGAATATAGATGATTTGTTGGATAGTCTGCCTCAAATATTACGGAACCCAAACCAGAGACCTTGAGAGTTAGGCCTATGCCCCTCTGCTAAGGGCCCCATCTTGCTCCTCAGGCCAAGAGAGTGGCTAGGATTCCTGGAATTTGAGCATCTGGTGACTGAGGAAGATCAATATCATATTGAGGAGTCAGCAAGGCTGGGACAGGGTGAGGTAGGCAGACTCCAAGAGTGACCTTGGTTTCTAGACAGGCTTCTGCCATATTGAATCAAGGCTGGCCCGAGTGAGCAATGCACTATAGAAGAAGCGATGGTGGGTGACTTCCAAGGCTACTCTCAAGGGCAGGGTACTTCTGCCTTGGTCTCTTGGATCACTCACGCCGGGGGAAGCCAGAGGCCATTGGGAAGACACTGACACAACCGTGTGGGCATATCCCTAGGGAGAGAAAGTCCTCTCCCACCAGACAGCACCAACGTTGGACGATGTTCATCCATCCCAGTCAGAGGACTACAGTCCTGGCTGATACCTTAACTGTAATTTCATGAGACACTCTGAGCCAGAACCATCCAGCCAGACATCCCCAAATTCCTGACCCACCGAAAGCATGGGAGAAGGATTGATTCCTGTTATTTTAAGGCACATGCTGTATAGAATTAAATAACTACTAGAGCCTCTTCTATGTACTTCTGGGCTGTGGCTGTGATATCTTCTGACCACTGGAACTAGCTCCAAATTCTATCCTTTTACTTGCTCCAAGGTAACAGCTACAGATATTTTTTCTGCATAGCAAGCATGATATTAAGCTTTGTCAGTAGAGGGTGCTGGAGGGACACTGCAGGAGGACGTTGGCTTCTCTTCCTGTTCCCTTGTCCTGCCTTGTGCTTTCTCTTGGCCCTGCTGTTCCGTCTATCAGCAGTGTGTGTGGAGGGACATCCACGAGTGCCCTGCTCTGGCTGGGCTCCTAGACCATGAAGACCCTCAGCAAGCTTATAGTCCTGGTTCTGTCCCAGTGACCACCCGGCTGCAGCTCCCTCAACATGGATGCCATATATCCCAGTACATCCTATACTTTCCAGGGAGCTGGTTCCCTAAGTTCCCTAAACCGCCTCTGGCATTACATCCCCACTTTTGCCCAGCAGTGAGTGGATGGGATGCCCATGGTGGATGGGGACCAGGACCCATACTGGAACTTGTAACACAATTAAAGGTCAAAGATATCATGTAAAACAAACAAACAAACAAACAAACAAAAAACTAATTTAAAGATGGGAAAATTTAAAAATTAAAATTACTATGTGGCTTCTGTCTTTTGATTGGATCTCAATTAATAGAGCCAACCCATTCTTTATTTTAATTAATTAATTAATTAATTAATTAGAGTGACTATGTGTTTGTGGTAGGGAGTGGGGGCCGAGGAGAGGGAGAGAGAGAATCTTAAGCAAGCTCCATGCAGGGCATGGGCTTGATCTCATGACCCTGAGATCATGACTTGAGTTGAAATCAAGAGTTAGATGCTTAACCAACTGAGACACCCAGGCATCCCTAGCCAAGCCATTCTAAATCCTTCTCTCCCGCCCAGAGACACCAAAGGCAGAAAGTGGGGTCAACTGGAAAGGCATCAGGAGCCCCAGCAGCTAGTCTTTCTGTCTCTGCCTTATTCTGTCCAAGACCGGAGGATTGCTCATCTCTGCTTCCTTCTGCTATTTTGGCAGATCAACATGCTTTGTTTCTCCAGGTATCTGGAGGAAGATGGCTACCCTACAGTTTCTCGCTTTACCTGTCCTCGAACCTTGCAATCAACAGACATCAAATAGCACTTCTGCTCAGGGCAGATGTGACTGCCCTACTTGGGGTCAGATGTTCTTTCTTAGTCCAACCAGCTAAAAGCTGAGAGTGCAGTTTCATGTGATATAAACATGGGTAATGGGAAACAGAAAGTCCATTCTTAGAGAAGGGGTGTGGTCTGAACGGATCTCTTAAAATATGTCTGCCCCAAAAGGCTGCAGACCCATTAGTCGTAGAGCAAAGATTTGGAGGTCACAGGCATGTGTCTTCGGACTTGCACAGTTTATCTTCTCTTTACTATTATTGTACTTATGGCATCAGAGAGCTGGAAAAATAGAATGTTGTTGAGACCAAACAAGAAGAAGGCAGCTAAAAATTATAAATTATGGATCATTCCATCCATAGAAGTATTCGAACTGGAGAAACTTTTATGTGCCTAATTTCACATGGAGAAGAGAGTGAGTAACTTCTCCAGCCACTTCTCTGTTTGCATCAAGAATGGGAAAGTCAGGCCTGCCTTTATCTAATAACCATCCCACACCCCACTTCATTCTAAATCCCACCTTTCTGGCAGGAGGCACCAATAGAGAAGTCATAACTACCTCATGAAGGAATGGGAGCCAAGGACAAAGGTTAGGAAGGAGAAAGGTAGAGAAGATGCTGGTGGAGTGTACGTTGGCTCAGACTGGTGAGATGATTCCAAGCTCAAGGAGAGTCAGTGTGAGCTTGGTAGTGATGTAAGGACTCAGAACAGAAAAAGTGTTTGGGAGAGTTCGTTTTCCGTGTGACGGTGCAGGGGCAACAATCAAAGTAAAGGAAGATTTAGCAAGAAGTCAGCACCAACCACTGTAAGTAAAGCTCAAAAAACACATTAGTCTTAAGCAGGTTGTATATAAGTGTAGAACTTAAATGTTACTAGTTAGCTAGTTAACAATTCTAGTCACAAAACCAGTTGCTTTAAATAACAGAACCCTAAAAAAAAATAATAATAATAAATAAATAAATAACAAAACCCTGCTTTGATTAAACCATTAGTGTAGCGCTTAAGTATCAACTGACCTGGGATCTGTGTGGCAAAATGGGAGTCCATTCAAACCTACTTGGGGGAATTTCAAGACATTTACGTGGGGTACTAATGACTTCAATTAGGACAGAACACATTACTTAAACCAAGCAAATGATCAGCCTCTGCATATAGAAGTGTGAAGGGAGCTTTAATTAATTTACTAATTGCACTTCTCATCTTAAGCAGTATCATTGATTTGGGTCTGTTAGTGGTTCAGTTGCTGTTTTCTCTTACAAAGTATGGGGTGGGTCAGGGGGAGAGTGGGGGTGGCTAGAATATGTACCTGGCCCTGGGTGTTGGCAGGCAATGTTGCCCTAATACTTGCTGAGATACCTGATGCCTTAGGGTCACTCCAGTTTGTCTTCTGTATAAAATGCAATCAAGTTACTGCAGAGTACCAAAATTGGCAAGCCTTTAGTGCCACTTCCAGGAACTCACTGCTTTCAGGGATATGTGTAAAGCTTGAGTAGAAGGTTATCTCTACCAGGAAATACAGGGGAGGGCTTGGGAGGACAGCATGGAAGGTGGGTATGGTTTGATGAGGAGCAGGGTGAAAAGGAGGACCCAGCACTATGGGACACCATCCATGGAGAGCATGTCTGCATGGGGAGAAATAGGGCAGGACGATTTGCTTTCATTAGTGTTCACATAGATTCCTTTGTGCTCACTTAGAAGCAAGGAGGAAAGAAGAAACTGGATGTTTTTTAGTTCTTGTTTTTGTTTTGTTTTTAAGATTTTATTTATTTGAGAGAGAGAGAGAGTGTGTGAGAGGGAACATAAGCAGGGAAAGTGGCAGAGGGAGAAACGGGCTCAATCCCAGGACCCTGGGGTTCTGATCTGAGCCAAAGACAGACGCTTGATGACTGAGCCACCTGGGGGGCCGAAACTGGGTGTTTCTAAGACTCCTTTTATGTCTAAAACGCCAAACCAAATGAATGAGTTTGACTTACTTGGACTGAGAATCGATTAAGACATAGGTTAGATATGTTCACCATCATTATGAATAAAAATTGGAACATGCTAATGTGAGACATTTTGAAACTTCCATCTGTAGGGATTCTGAAAAACTAAATAAATATCCTGCTTCCTTTGGGACTTCACATTCTGGAAGACCCTGAGGAAAGAGTGTCCAAGTTCATGAATTGGCCACCAGGGGTCACCAGGAGAATTTCAAGGGCTTCTGAGGCAAAACCCTGATTTCTTGCTCACCAACAAAAGGTGCAGGTTTGTGGGACCTGTATGCCCACACTCTTCTGTTGGTAGAGAGACTTCTCACTTAACTATGTATGACTCTCCGTGGCCTTTCTCTTATATTTAGAATTTCTTTGTCCCTTTTTTTTTTTTTTTTTTTTACAGACATCACAAGTAGGTAGAGGGGGAGGGGGAGGGAGGAGGCAGGCCCCCTGCCGAGCAGAGAGCCCGATGTGGGGCTCGATGCGGGGCTCGATCCCAGGACCCTGAGATCGTGACCTGAGCCAAAGGCAGCGGCTTAACCCACTGAGCCACCCAGGTGCCCCTCTTTGTCCCTTCTTCATCCTCAGGTCCTACTACACTGCTTGGACCTATAAGAACATTAACAGATTTTGTTTTCTTTTTAGTTAAATGTATAAATGCTTATCAGTAGGGGATCACTCATCTTTCAGGTCTTAGCTCAAATGTTAGTCCCTCACCAGATGCCGCCTATAAGTGTTGGTCTAATGACTTTCCCTTGCTCTCTCACATTACCCACTTATTTAATTACTTACTTATTACCCATCTTCCAACCTCACTAGAGAAATAATCGGAGCTAACATTTAAATAGATGTACCAGGTACTGTTCTAAGTGCTGTGCATATATTAACTCTTTGAAACTTTACCACAGCCATATAACAGGCATTATTATTTTCAAACAGAGGACACTGAGATGCAGAGAAGTTAAGCAACTTTCCCAAGGACACACAGCTGTAAATTAAGGTAGTTAGAATTCAAACCTTGGCAGTCTGGTGCATGAATCCATGCTCTTCACCATTGAGTATCCTACTTGTCTATGAGTGGGAGCTGGTCCGCATCCCCAGCCTCCGAACAGTGCCTTTCAGTGTTGTAGGTTGTATGTGTTAATAGGTTGTGGTAAATTCAGAATGCCACACTGTTTCATAAAATGATCATATGTACTGTTATGAAAAGATTTTCGTAATATGCCAAGTGACTCTAGCAAATATAGGATATTACATATGGCCAGGTCCTATTTTCAGGAAAAAAAAAGGTATTTACACACATGGCATATATGACATCTACAAAATATTTATATATGTATGTGTTGGGGGGTTGTTAGAGAAAAATCTGGAAGATTAAGCCTCTCCATGATCATTTCTGGGGCCATGAGCAGTGGAGTAACGGGGATTTTTTTAATACCTCCTTTAAAAAACTATTAGTTAATGGGGTGCCTAGGTGGCTCAGTGGGTTGAGCCTCTGCGTTCAGCTCAGGTCATGATCCCGGGGTCCTGGGATCGAGCCCCACATGGGGCTCTCTGCTCAGCGGGGAGTCTGCTTCCCTGTCTCTCTGCCTACTTGTGATTTCTGTCTGCCAAATAAATAAATAAAATCTTTAAAAAAACTATTAGTTAAGAATAAGTGCTTTTTTAAAATAACATGACAAGTTTTAAGGAAAATTTCTAAAACTTTTGGCAAAAATAAATGCCCTTTTTCTCTTGTTCCATACACTCTTGAATTATAGCTTCAAAATAATAAATACTTCGAAAGCCCTGGCCTTTGTAAATCTATAAACGAATTAGACCAATTGTTTCTTACTTCATTTGAGCTGAAGTTTTGCAATGTGGTTTTGTTCAGGATGTCTTCATTTACTTCTTTTCTTTCCTAACTTGGGGGTGGAGAGCAAGAGAGGGCTGCATTCTGACAATTGAGAACTAAAGGGATCACCCTGTGAATTAGCACATAATAACTTTATGCCAGTACTACTGATGTAGTTATTATTTTATGTATGACAACAGGATGTCATTTCATATGACAGAAGTCTATGTTCTGTGGTAAAACTAACTCTTGGGATTTTAGCACTGAATATGTAAACCTGTATTTTCCAGCATCTGACTTTTGCATTTCATTCCAAATAAGGGCAGTCAGTATTCCTTCACAGGTTAGTGGGTGTATCAAAGTAGAAAGATGTGTGCATGGCATTTTCTTGAAAAAAGGGCTTCTTTAGGGGTTGTTGAGCTCATTCACCAACTTGAGGAAAGTACATTTGAGGAGCAAGGTCAGCTGAGGTTGAAGGTGTGTGTGCTGATCGCTTATTATTGAAGCATTCCAAGAATGCAGTGTCGGGTACTTCAAAGTTGCATAATAAAGATGTTTGGCACCGATGCGTTTGACTTCACTTTGTAGTGTGGCCTCTCAGGGTCAGACTATTTTTCTGAGAGCCCAGAGGTCCCATCATTGTGCCAGGTCACAGGAAGGGACATGAAAAGCGAGGGGGGAGGATAGGGCAGAGACCAGAGGGCCCCGGGCACCCGGGAAGACAAACTTCCTTTGCCCTCACAGATTCTCATCCCTGCTTCCACCTCAGAACCACATGGGGGGCTTTCAAAAACATCTATGCCTGCCTCACCCCAGGCCAGTTGATTTCGAATCACTGGGCTTTGGGCCTAGGCAGCAGTTTTTTACAAAGCTTACTTTACTGGCTGGCCAAGATTGAGAACCACTGGCTCCCATGTACCACACCGTGGCTTCTAGAAGCTCCTGTGTGCATTGGGAAGGAAGTGGAGGCTGGGCGTCCATTGGCCTGGGTGGACTCCCTGTATCTCACGTCCCTGGGGAGGCTGGAATGGCTCTCATTGAGATCTGTTGCTTCTCCACCTCTACCACATTCCCCTGTTGCAGGGATACAAGTGGAAGGTGGTCCTAGTGCGTGGTATTGAAGAGCGAGTTGGAGGGTCTGAGGGGAGCTAAAAATCACTGATTCAAACAAAGCCCCATGGTGGGGGTCAGGCAGGTTAGGGTGGAGCTGGTTCTATTTATTCCAGCAGAGTCTGCAGTATCTTTTCATGATGCAGTTCCTCAGGCCTGTGAGGTGGGCCTTGTTGCCATTTGATGGATAAGGAAACTGGACCGGAAGGACCGGAGGGCCGGGATCCCACACCTGTTTTGTGGCCAAGTAGAACCAGAATCTGTGTGGCTAAAAATCCAGGGCAAACCCTCCCTCCCCCGCAGCAGCCTTAGAAAGCTGCCTATGATCATGGTATTTCCTGCTTCAAATTATACAAGTCCCTAGTTCTCTTGAATTCTTGATGGACATTTGCGACCCTTGTGGCAAGGGGTCTAACTAGTGAAAAACCAAGCAGGAAGATACCAGCCAAAGGAGCAAGAAAAAACACCCAACAACCCCTTTTTCCTCTTCTCTCATTTGTAGATCGTTTACATTAAAAGCATCTATAAATTCATAGTGTTTATTATAGAAATAGCTAACGTGTTCAGAACACGCTCTCTGTGCCACTCACTACACTTGGAAGAGTAGATTTGAGTCCTTCCATCAACCCAATGGCATAAGTACCATTATTTTTTTTTCATAAGTACTGTTATTGACCCCTGTTTTACAGATGAGGAAACTGAGGTTCAGAGAGCTTACACAACTTGCTTAAAGCCACACAGCTGGTGGACAATAAAGCCCAGATTTGAATCCAGTTTGGGGCAAAGGGCTCACACACTTATCCGTTATACCAGGCTAACTCTTAGAGTTCCTATCTGAGTTCCCAGTCTGACTCTGGGCTCCTACGTTTTCTACCTGTTTGTTTAACTGTAATAATTGCTAACAATTATTGAGCCTTTATCAGACACTAGGCATTGTTCCAAGGGCTTTACAAATGTTATCTCATTTAATTCCTTGATGCTAGAGAATGGACCCCAAGGTAGCCCCCCCCCAATAGAGAGGCTCCTGTCCAGCTTACAGCTGGTCTTACCACCACCCCTCTTTCTGCAAGGCCCCCTTATCCCCTTTCTGAAGCTGCTCAAGGACTATATCAGACTTCTGGTGACTGGAGAAGAGAAATCCTTCTCCCCATCTGTTCTCACGGCTAGCACCCTGTGCTCGGCTCTTCTCCGAGGTGCTTGGCGATGGTGTCCCAGATTGCCTCCCCTTGAGTCGGTCTGCCTCTGCCCACACCTTCTCACATCGTCCATGTGGACGCACCTAGGCCACTCAGACCTTTGGATGAAGCACCATTTAGTGTCTGTGGGGCTTGGCTAAGCAAGGGGTTGCAGCATTTCCTTCTGAGCTGAAGCAGTGAGATCCTTGCTTGCTAAGCACGGCTGACTGAACATCCAATGAGCCACGACACCCAGTGAGTGCTCGCTGTCACATCCAACTGTGAGCCTCTCCGTAGCCACTTTGAGCTCCTTCCAGATGGCCCTGGAGGACTCACTGAGGACCAGCTGGCCTGTCTTCACCGCTCTCACACCCAGCTCTCTTCTGTGGTGAGGATTTTCCCCTCCCGTGTCCCTCTGCCTGTGGCGTCATTCCCTGGCTCCTCTTATGGCTGGATGGTCCTAGAACTCAGGTCTCATTCAGCTCAGGGTCTCACTGAGTCCTTCCATGATGACTTGTGTTTTAAGGAAGCACTATTCTTTTCTGCCCTCACCCTCTCTCTCTCTCTCTTTTAAAGTATTTTATTTATTTGTAAGAGAGAGAGAGAGAGAGAGCACAAGCAGGGGGAGCAGCAGGCAGAAGGGGAAGCAGGCTCCCCACTGAGCAAGGAGCCTGATGTGGGGCTCAGTCCCAGGACCCCTGACTGAGATTATGATCTGAGCTAAAGGCACCCACTGAGCCTCCCAGGCACCCCCTCACCCACTCCCTTAACATCACCTTTATTTCTTTTCTACAATTCTTAATCATCGGGTTTGTTCCTTTACTTATGATCTATATTTCCCATGAAAACGTAAGCTGGAAGAGATCAAGTGGGGTTTTATTTGTTTGTTTCACTCACTGCCCTGCTAAGTAGCTACTTCCAGCATGCTGTTCGACCCATACGAGGTGCTCAATAAATATATAAAGAAATAAGAAAAAAGAAAGAACCTCTGGCATGGAGGTTGATGGTATTGACTACTGCCAAAAGCTCATTTTTGTCATCCCAACCCTGCCAATGACATTTTCTTTCTTACTTCTTTCCTGTCTGCTCAATCAGTTTGCACCTTGCCTGGGATTTTGTTGCAGCTGTTTGCATTGGCTAAACTGCTCCAGGCCTGTGTACTTCTTCTCGGGTCCCTCGTGTTGAAGGAAATGGCTGCTGTCCTTGTGAATATCCTTTTAGTGAATCCAGTCAGAAAAGCCCTCTGGGCTCCCGGTGAAACGAGTAGACCGTCACTGAGGAGGAAGGATTCTTTGCTGTGCCTCTGTGGGAATATGTTGGTCCAATGCAAGTTGAAACAGCTAAAAAAAAAATACAAGCATGCCCTAGGCTGTATAAAAGGGGCATACAAAGGCAAAGGTTCTATATTCGGTGGGTTTCCTGGCTCTTAGCAGGAAAAGACTGAACTGAGCCAAATAGATACTGGCATTATGCGGCAAATACTAACTCAAGGCAAGAGATGAGCAGTACTTTGCTTGTGAGGGAGAGCAGTCACTGGGGTCTGGGAAGGCTTTGGGAGATACAGGCGAGGCAGCGAACGATGCAGGATCTGGTTAAGTTTGCCTGAGTGTGTTCTTTTGCTTAGTACTCTGTGGTCACTGGCTTCTTTGACCCCTTTAGGTGGACCCCGAGGTTGCTCCAGTGGCCCTCTGGCTGCAGGGAGGGCCCGGAGGTTCATCCATGTTTGGACTCTTTGTGGAACACGGGCCTTATTTTGTCACAAGCAACCTGACCTGTAAGTATTGCCTGGACTCTGTTTTCCTATGGAGAGGTTTTCACCTGAACCTTATATCTGCTCCAGAAAAAATTTCAGGTGTGCTTGGAACCACAAGGAAGAGCATAATAGTTTTAGATGACAAAAGCATAGCTCTCTGGCGATGTCTATCTAAGAAGTAAGAGCCATCAGGGTGAGTGTCCTGGCTGGGCTGCTTTCTCCCTTGAAATTTGGGTGATAAGTTCTAAGCTATTTTCCTGCAGTCTGCTGCCGACTCAAGTAATCGGGGCTTGTGAAAACAGTTGGTTTCTATTACTCTTTGGATGAGCTCTTTTGCATGAGACCAATGGGTAGATTTATATCCCTAATTACACAGACTGAACACTGTAGGGTTCAGTTGCATAAATGATCAGCTATCCTGGAAGCAAGATGCTGTGGGTGGGGGCGGGGCCAGAGGAAGGAGCGGAGGAGCCACATCTGGCTGTCACCCCAGTTTACCTCCATCTCATTTTTGGGGGGGGGGGGGAGAACGTTTACTTTTCCTGGGTCAGAATTTGGAGGGTGACCCATCCTGTGATTCAGGTATAAAAGGCATGTCTGCCAGTTCTTTTGGAGTTGTTCTCTTTGGTATTGGCCAGGAGGAAGAGGATTCAGAAGGATTAGATGTTAAGAAGGGTTGATTGGATCAGACAGATGGGTTTATATTATATATTGTTGATGAGTTTTTCCACAGAGCCAGTTGCACAGGGTCTTGTTTCCAAACTTCATCCTAGAAAAGGATGTAGAAACACTCTGGGTTCAGGAAAAGTGAAGAAGATGAGAGGAGAAGGAAAAGGTACTAGTGTCTGTTCCCCACTGTGAGAGTAGGAAGCAATGTCAGAGGGACACCGGAAGTTCATTGATAGGATGGGGACAGGTGGGCTTGTTTGGCTCCTGAGCAAAGCTGTGCCCTAGGTGGGGTGCCTTGTTGAAGACCCAGTCTCAAACCTCTTCTCTGTTTTGCTAGTGCGTCCCAGAGACTTTCCTTGGACCATCACACTTTCCATGCTTTACGTTGACAATCCAGTGAGTATCTGATGGCCTTATGAAATGTCAATGTGGGCCTCTCCTGTCTTTTTTCTTTTTATAAAATACATTTAAGAAATGGGTGGGGGGATGGAGATTTAGGGTTGTTTTTGTTTGTTTGTTTGTTTGTTTTTCTGTTTGTTTGTTTTTTTGTTTTGGGGGGTTTTTTGTTTTTTGTTTTTTGGTTTTTTTGCTTTTTGAAATAGAATTTAATCTATTAAAACACATCGTTGGGATTTAGTTTTTCTAACTTAAATCTTAGTTTGGGAATTTTGCTTGCTACCTTTTCTCGTCTCATTTTTAATCTTACAAAATGTCCTGTTCAGTACATTGTACCATCCACGATAAGGGATTAATTTCTTTCCACTGATGCTATGGCTTTCCCATATTGTGGGTCATTATATAGTATTATATATAGTATTAGAATTTCTAATCTTTCCAACAGAGTTCTAGATCTAAAAAGTCAAAAACTGGTCTGTCTCATTTTAGCACAGTGAGCCTCATCTCCGAACAGAAGTGGAATTCTCGGAAGTTCTTCGGAAGTTGATTCCAATAAACATCAAAATAGGAGAGTAACTTTAGGGTCAGCTTCTGCTGCAGGAGTATCTTTACCCCCTAATTTCTCTGATTTCTCTCACTTCCCACATGGTTCAAAGAGAAAACAGATAAATAGGGAGAAAAAGGAGACCAACGTAGCCATTTACCCACCTTTCGCACCAAGTTTGACAGCCTCTTTCCTAGTCTATAGCTGCATGTTTATATTTCACAAGCTGAATGAAGTGTCCTGTTGCCTTGTGCGTTTTGGGAAAACAAAAACAAAAATACTTATACATCCCTTATACAAACTATTAACACAAAAATCAGTGGTAGTTTCTTCTTAATTTTACAACTTAGCTGTCTAGGAATTTCTAGGTATTAGGAAATTAGTTTAAAACTAATCTTTATTTTAAAACCTACCAACTGAAGGTGAAGGGACTTAGTGGCCATGGTTCTCACCAATGAAAAATCAAAACTCTCTCTCTCTCTCTCTCTTTTATCTCTAGCCTAGAGAGTTCCTTCTTGTTAGGACAAAGCAAAGCACTCTCCAGGTTTCAGAGAGGAGACAATTTTGGTCCTTTTGATACTGTGATGGGGGCCAGGAACGGTGAATTCCTCCCCCTTAAATCAACATCTGGCAGGGTCCCCATGGTAGAAACAGGACAGCTCAGCCACTGACCCCAGGGTAGAGTTTTGTACTATTTTTTTTTTTTTTTTAAGAGAGAGAGAGCAAGATGGAGGGGTGGTGGAGGGGCAGAGGGAGAGGGAGAGAGAGCCTCCTAAACAGACACTTCACTGAGCACAGAGCCTGACAATGGGTCTTGATCTCATGATCCTATGATCACAACCTGAGCCGAAACCAAGAGTTGGACGCTCAACCGACTGAGCCACCCAGGTGCCCCATGCTGAGATTTCATTTGGGCTTGGAGGAGGGGAAGGGGAAAAAGTGAAATGCAGCATCCTGTGAGGGTGGCTAAAGGCACACAGGCTAGAGGCAATGCAGCATCCTTCTGTGAGGGTGGCTAAAGGCACACAGGTTAGAGGCAAAAATCCAAGGTCAGAGGCTTGGCATCTGGAATAAGGTTGATTTCCTTCCTGTGGGGTGTCTCCCGGAGGGCTCTGAGGCTTGTGCTTCTGTGTCACACCTGCATATTCATTTCACCTTCAGGTGGGCACAGGCTTCAGTTTCACTGACGACCCCCAGGGATATGCAGTCAATGAGGATGATGTCGCCCGGAATTTATACAGGTAAAAGGAGACCTGGTTCCCTCTTGACCTTCTTAAGACCAAAACTGTTTCTATTTTCATAGGGAAATCCATCCAATAGTGTAAGTATTACTGATTGGTCCTTGTGGTCTAATTCTTCAGGACATTTTAAGAATACTTTCACGTGAGAAGTTCACAGCTACTCACAGGCACGCACACCCATGGTCTGTTTTCCCCTTTGTTAACTTATCACTGATAATTGTGCACATGGCCAGCAGAGAAGATGACAAGGAAGGCTGGAATCCTAAGGCATGATTGTAATTTTGTAAAAAATCGCCTTGAAGAAACAATAGAAACAGAGCAGAATTCTTCAAAGATTATTTTCAGACCTTTCAGCCAGATGCCCAAGAGGATTTTTGCTTGCTTTTCGTCTTGCATTTTAACTTCGCATTTGCCTGGAAACATCTTCTCAGATGCTTGCTTGCTTCTTTTGTTTCTCTCTCAGGCCTTCAAATATAGTTTTCCCCTTGCTTGTTTCTCCTTCATGACTCCCAGGCTGAAAGCTCAGCTTCCTAGCTAGTCTCTTACTTTTTTCCTTTATCTTAATAAAATTATTCGTCTACTAAAAAGAAGAAAAAAATGGAAGGAAAACAAAGTTGTAAAAAACAATGGTCAAAGTCCATATAGTTTCTTCTTTTTCTTACTCACATTCATTACAGCTATTTTTAGTACTTTTTTTTAAGTAAGTGACTGTTCTGTTTTTCCAAGTCTGTAAATTATTACTAGAGATCAAGTCCTGAATTCTTTGAGATCACTACCATAGTGAGCAAACCCAATGAATCCCTAAAGTGAAAGTGAATCTAATAGAAGTCAGGGTTTTTTGAACTCTGACAAAAGTTTTCTGTTTTATTTTTCTTTCTCCCTGAGGCAGATGGCTGGGGGACAGAGGAAAGGGGAGCTTGGTCTTTCCTCTGGAAATAGTTCTCGCTCGCTTCCTTACTGACCCAGAAAACAATATGGTGGCTGTTTTCTACACTTTCATTTGTCCTACGTCTTCTTATTTTAACACTTCCACTCAGTTTCCGGGAGAAGGGTTAGGACCCTACACTTTTGCTTCCAGGTGCAGTGGGTCTGGGAACAAATTAGCCATATTTCCACATGGGCTCCTCCTCCTGTCCCCCTAGCTCAGGCACCTCCTGTTGCCTTAGAGAGACATGATCTTGATGGCTGTCCTTAACGAGTTTACTCAAGCACCATGAGCTGTGACCGTGTGCTCTCATTTTACAGATAGGAAACCTACTTCTCGCCGCCCACCCCCCCAATTCCTCCCCGCCCCCTCAGACCCTCTTTAGGTTTAAATCTAAACAAGTTCAGTTGTTTAACTAGCAAACACCCAGAGGGCGGAGGTTCTGTGGGGAAGAAATGCTCCAGTCCCCGCCAAGCCAGAGCAGGCAACCCTGCCCTTCCTTGTCTGTCTCTCCTTCCCCTCCCCCGGAGATGGTCCCAACTTCCCGTTGACCCTCCATGTGGATATTTACTGCTGACATGTGGTACATCTCTTCTTGCATGTCATGTAAAGAGAACCTATTTCAAAGCATCCATTGTTTATAGCCATTTCAGTGCTTTTTGCTTCGGGCCCTTAGAACTGGAAAATAGCTAATCAAGGGCAGTGCAGAAAACTGATTTCAGCTGTTTCCTTTATAGTTTACACGATTTGTTTCCCTTTGTGACTACATTCTTCTCTCCAGCTCTCCAGATGGGTGTTTGGAATAAGAAGGTTGCTTTGAAACCTATAAACGGGTTACTACAGGTTTAAAGAGAGGACCTTCTTTTTCTCCCTTTGAAAACCATCTTTCTTTTTTTTTTTTTTCTCCTCCCTGAAAATTCCATTCCTTTTGACTATTAATAGTCCAAGGCTGTAAGGAGTAGATTCCTACTAAAGAGGCATTTGACATTCCCACTAAGGCTGCTTTTCTTTGTGTTTGGAAGTAAAGCTTATTTTTTATTTTTTACTAACAACATGTTTAAATATTCAGTTGTTTTGGTATTTGGAATATGCTGTTGGGCCACAATGCCCCTCTGGTTTAGGTGATAAATAAATAAATAAATAAATGTACTAAAGAATACTGAATTTAGTAACTGATTTGGAGTGTACTATCTGGGGCCATTCTCCTTCTGCCAGTGTTTATCGATTGCCTGCGCTGTGCGAGATGCCCTTCCTGGTGCCGGTAACAGCGTGGTCAGCCAGCCCCATAGTCCTCATTCTGGTGCTTACACATCGAGTGGCATACCTGAAATTAGTATTTGTTTCTTAGCAGCAGATAGAAATGATAGTATCGTTCAGTTCCACCTATTGGTTTGTATAGGAAATAGTATCAGTTGCTAAACGAAGCTTCGTAACAATGACTATGACACAAATTTCGCATATTAAATGAGAACACTGTGTGAGTGGCGCAGGCAGAGCAGATCAGGGCCCAGCCATACTAGGTACGGAATGAATGGGAGGATGGCCACCCGTAGGCCGCACTTCTTGTCTCCGTGTGTATTTCAGTTGAACTATTCGTGACTAAAGCTACCCCTTGCTTAGCTTTTGTTGGTCTGGAACTTTTGTTTAGGTTGTCTTAACCTCAGTTCTTTGGAACGTCCTGTATTTATTGTGCCTCCGACTCCATTAGACCCCACCGGATTCTCTAGTGCATTATCATTTCCATCTACTTTTCATGTCCCGAACCCACCAACTTCCCTTCTTACAAAATTTATCTGAGGAAGAATTTCTTCCTAGTCATCATCCTTTGCAAGCTCAGTTTCTTCCTGTTGTCCTTTAATGTAACTTTTTGCCACCAGGTGGCCTTTGACTAACATTAAACTTATTAGACAAGGCCCTTGGCACAGGGTAGCAAGGTCAGCAAATACAATCATTTGGCAGAGGCTTGCTTCCTGGGACATCTAGCTCTTGTGCCTGAAAAAATGCGTGGCGTGCACACATGCATACACACGTGCACGCACATGTATATTACATATTACAGATTTGAGCAGCTCTCCTTCCAAAATTTGAAAATTTATGTAGGCATTATTCTAGATTTTATTTTTAAGCAAACCCTCACCATGGAATAAGGATTACACACAGTGGAGTTAAAACACAGTTAAACAAGCAAATAGCACATGTAAATCCAACTTACTAAATTTACTTTTTTTCATTCTTCACTTGCATTTAAGAAAGGCCTACCAAGGGCTTCCTAGGATTAGCCAAATATTTGTTCTGATGTTCTTGTGAAATTAAAACTTTAACTTCCTCAAGGGAGGGCCTTGCCTTGGTAATGTTAGCTAGAAAATCCTGGTGTTTTCGAGCTAGAAGCAACGGAGAGGTTAGCTCCTTGAACTAAGATTGCCAGATGAAATGTAGAACGCCCAGCTAAGTGTTCAATTCAGATAAATAATGAATAATGTTTTTATTCTAAGTGTGTGCCATGCAGTATTTGCGTCATAGTTACACCAAAGCATTATTTGTTGTGGATATGAAATTCAAGTTTAATTGGATGTCCTATATTTTTATTTGCTAAGGCTGGCAACCTTGACAACTTTAACAGATTCTCCAAGGAAACAAGCTTTAAGCTAAAGCATAAGGCTTAATTGAGATTTACTATATTAAATTGTCTATTGCCATTCCAACTAGCAGGAAGAGAGAGAAGTAGTTTTTAGCCTAAAGGCTGGTGAGGGAAGGGTGAAAAATAAACTCCTATTTTTATCTCTGCGCTGAAGCCAGCATATTGCCAGCACAAACATGGAAGCTATATAGTACAGCTTCCCAGATTTAGTTGCTACAAAAACTTTAGTTACTATAAATAATAAATACAGAAACACACCACAGCTCTACAGTGGTTTTTAATGGTGGATGTTTATGGAGCCTTTGAAAATTAAGTACAGCCAGGATCACGGCGACTATAATGACCCAGTTTTGCCTCCCTGTAACCCTTGAACTCTCTCCTCCTCCTGGTTTTGCGGGGCCTTCTTGCCTTTCATCTTTGCTGGATAGTTCATGGCTTTTAGTCCCTCAGCAGGAAGCTGGAACAAAGGCACTGCCTAGCTTCTCAGACAACGTGATCTAGGTCAGCACACTCATAGAGCATCCAAGTTTCGTAGGTTTCGTTTCCTTTTTGAAAGATTTTGGTCAAGTAGAAAGTCATTCACAAATCTACCCTTTTCTTGCTTGTTATGGAATCATTTCTTGAGTGTTTAAATCTATTTCAGTATAACTCATTGAAGTGGTGATTGGCATTCTTTAGAAAGTGTGGTTTTTTTTTGAGCGTAGATGCTATTGTACCGTTACTTCCAAATCTGGCCATTTGGTGGTTTTCTTGTGGACTATGGCCATTTTATAGCTTTTTTGTTCTTGGGTTATTAAAATGCTGAAATTTGGAGAACCGCATTAGAAATGCTCGGGGTTCCCCAATAGGAAGAGGTTGGTAAGCCAGTAAGGTTTTCATTAGTTCGCCACAAATCCAGGTTAACGGGGTCATAAGGTTTGTGGAACTTCCTCCAAGAAGTGCTATAATAATAGATGAAAGCTCATATCACTTTGCTCAGGGGTCCCCTCAACAGCTAGATGGTCCAGGTTGGTAACCCAGAGATGTGGAAACCTGCCTGGGGTGTTGACTCACTTTTATGGGTAAAGTAAGCTCACAGTTATTTCCTAACCATCCACAGTGTGGAATGTCACATACATGACACTTCAAATACAGTGCCTACTGGATCTCACAGCCTAATAGCATCTTCATTCAGATGAGAAACCTATTGTCAAAGGGTTAGATCTGCTAGCATAGCACTAAGCTCTTCTGATGCCATGTGATTTTTTTTTTATTGTTGTTCTTTTGCAGTGCATTAGTTCAATTTTTCCTGTTGTTTCCTGAATATAAAAACAATGACTTTTATGCCACTGGAGAGGTAAGTGGAAGTCATGTTTTCTTGTATGCTTCCAACATCATCAGGACTGAAATACATCATGACATTGTGATTCATGCATTCTGTCTGCAAATATACACACACACATATTAATATTGATTCATACCATATTAAAAAATTTCTGTTTAGTCCCAAAATGTTTTCCATAACATTTTTTATTATAAATCCAGGATTCCCTAAAGTTTTGTATATCACAGTGGGTTGTTTAAGGTGTCAGTCCCCTGCTTTTTACTAATGATTTTTTTTGTTTGAGAAAGACAGAGAGAGCACAGGATGGGGGGTGGTGCACAGAGGGAGAAGCAGGCTCCCCTCTGAGCAGGAAACCTGACATGGACTCACTCCCAGGATCCTGGGATCATGACCTGAGCCGAAGGCTGATACTTAATCGATTGAGCCATCCAGATGTCCTGTTCTCTGCCTTTTTGGGTGTAGTTGTCATTCAGATTGATGATTTCGAAGAGCCTAGGCCAGGTACCCTGTAGAATATCCCATTTTCTGAGTTTGATCCTTTACTCAGTGTTTAGATTCAGTGAAAAGATTTTTTTTTTAAAGTACTTATTTATTAGAGAGAGAGAGAGAGACAGAGCGCAAGCACAGGCAGACAGAGTGGCAGGCTAGAGGCAGAGGGAGAAGCAGACTCCCTGCCAAGCAAGGAGCCTGATGTGGGACTCGACCCCAGGACGCTGGGATCATGACCTGAACTGAAGACAGCCGCTTAACCAACTGAGCCACCTAGGCGTCCGCAGTGAGAAGATTTTGGCAAGAGCATTACATCAATGATGCTGTGTCCTGTTGTATCACATCAGGAGGCACATAAAAGCTGTTTGTCTCATCATTGGCAATGATAAACTTGATTACTTGGTCCACTGATAAACTTGGTCACCTACCTCTGCACTGGAAAGGTACCTTTTTCCTTTTGAAACTAATAAATAATGTGAGACCATGTGCAAATCTGCCCCCCCCCCCATATCTTTCACCCAGTAGTTTCAGCATTCATTGATGACTCCTGTTGGAATCAGTTCTTCCACTGGGGGTTATAGAATGATAGATTTGGGGGAATCTATCATTAGATAGATAGAATCTATCATTCTACAGATATCATCTAGTATTCTTCTATAGAGAAGATCTTTCCCTCCTCTTCTGTATTATTCACTTCTAAAAATCTCAGTGTGGACCCTTGGTTGGTTATTTCTGTTTGATGTGTTAAAATTTTTTGCCATTATTATGATTTCTGATTTTCATATGTCCCATATTTGTTCAGAGGGAACCCCTTCAGGCTGACTCTTGTCTTTTTTGACAGGGCCCAGCTAGTCTTTCAGCATTTCCTTGATTTTGGGCACAAATCTATGCTCTAGAATTGTCTTCTATTTTCCCTGCCCTTGCCCTGAAATCAGTCATTTCTTCAAGGAACCCTGGATCCTTTTAATGGGGGATGGGATTTAAAAACCAAGATATGAGCACTAAGTGTGCCCATTGCTATTGGGATGCCATTTCTTTTCGACTTTTTCTGTAGGCAGAATTGGGGAACAGAATGACATCATACTGATATCCAAAATTGTAATTCAACATCACAAGTTTCTTTTTTCCTTTCTCCATTCTGTGTTTGTGTACCCCTTCTCCCACATTTTGGACCATGTTTCCCAACAGCACCACTGTATTTACCTCTTGGCTGAATCCTACAACACGTGCACGGTGATTTTTGATTACTATATCAGAACCACTACTAACAAGGAAACCTCCAAGTTCCTTTCAATATGTTTTGCTATAATTACTTTTATCTTCAGACTGCATTTCTCTATAGGTTTAAAAGTTACAAGAATTAATTCTATTTTTTCCCCTAGGATGATTACATTATAATTTAATGTACAGTTAGGTTCACTTGCATAGGTTGGCTTCAGTTTTAGGGTTTGCTTTTTTTTTTTCATCCATTTAAATGTAAGCTTATTTTCAAAATGTATAACAGCCACTGTTTTGAGGACACAGAATCCCTAGGCGCTAGGTATATACAGTCGTGAACAAAAACAAAGTGATTTCCTGCCTTCGTATATTGTAGAGGTGAGGACAGTGGTAAGTGGGGAAATAAAAATGTACTACACATCAGGCATTGATAAGTGGCATGAAAAAAGATAAAGCAGGTGAGAGGGTTATAGAGTGTGGAGGCGCTATTGTGGATGAGATTGTCAGAGAAAGGCTCTCTGATATGGAGACGATTGGGTAGAGCCCATGCAGCATGTAGTAGAGCTATAGCTACAGTTAACTTGGAGAAGAGCCTTCTTGGAAAGAGGAATAGCAAACACAAAGACTCTGAATTGAGGACAGACTTGGGGTGCTCATGGAAAAGCACGGAGCCACTGTTGAAGGATGTGAGATAAGGAGAAGCAGGCAGATCATGTAGGCCCATGACGGACTGTGGACTTTATTCTAAGTGTAATGGGAACTCGTCGAAGGGTGCTACGTTCACTGAAATAGTAGTTAGGATCCAATTCAATTCAACACATGTGTTTTGAGTGACTACCCTATCTGAGGCTTTGGACAAGTATTAGAAATTCAGTGATGAATAAGATATTAACTCTACCTTAAATCTGAAAGCCTGGCCAGAAATACAATACTGAATGAAAAGTACAATCAGAGAAGTAGCTATAAAGACAAATAGCCCAAGGAGAGTGCACACAGCTACCTCTCAATGTGGGATCCTCAGGAAGGGCCAAACAGAAGAAGGGTGACCATTAAACTGGATTTTGAATTAGGAGGAAGGATGTGTTCGTCAAGGCTGTTTTGCTTAAAAGTGACATAAACCCTGTTCAGAATGGCTTGAGTAAAACAGGAGATCAGTTGATTCATGGCTGGGTTTGGGTGCTCAAACATTGTCACCAGGAATTTGTCTCATTCTTCCTTGATCTGTTCACTTGGCTTTGCGCGTTACTGGTCTCTCTCTAAGCTACGTTTTTTCTACCGGCACCCTTGGCCCTCCACCCTACCCCAGAGGTCCAAGTATAGCCTATCAGCTCAACTTTTCTTTTCCCCATATAGTCCACCCATATTCCTGAATCTCGTGTGATCCAATTGAATCCAATGCCTGTTCTAGAACTAGTAAGGGATCAATGGCATGGACAAATAGGTTGGTAATAATGGTGCCTGAGGCCCACCCCGATGCTCTGGGTGGGGGAAGATCACAGGGGGACCTCACCTTCTGAATCACAAGGCCTGGGAGAGGGAGATGAGTAAAGAATAGGGAAGATGCTGGTGATGGCTTCAGAGGAAGGGCTGGAAGGGTACTGGGCAAGCTCAAAGCACAGACGTTTTCTGTAAGGGAGTGAAGGGAAAAACATAATCTGTTTTTCCAAGGGAATGGCAAGTTACTGGAACTAGGAATTTCCTTCTTGTCCACCTGCTTTCTTTTCTTTCTGTTTGGAAGGACATTCTGACAGTTTGGCACATCATACTTATGTCTTTTTTAAGCCAATTATTTGGTCAGAATCATTTAGGACCTCTACCAGTAATTCCCTGCCATTCCTTGACTTTCAGCCCTTTTCAGAGGCAGGTTGGGTAAAGTGGCAGGAAGCAACAATCCCATCATTTTGGAAACAACCCTGGAAAATGCCCAGTCTCTACCTCCAACAGAAGAGTGATCTGCTTACTGTGTAATTCCTGCCTCGCACATAACGTGGTGATGTCGTTAACTGTGATGTTGGGCTTTCAGCAAAGCTGCCAAATTCTGGTGAAACATTTGTCTATTTCTTGTCTGCCTGGTGGTTTCATACATGTAATATCCAAATGTGTGTGGAAAAAGACAGTTCTTTTTCTACGTTCTTTGCTGCCAGGATGAATACTTTTAAAAAAAACCTACCCCTTCCAAGTGATGAAGAAAGATGTGAATGAGGGCAGGCAGGATATGGGATAGAGATGCTGTTGCCAGGCAGCATCATCTTCATACAAACTATACAGGATACATTAAATATGGGGCCACCTCTCGTTCTAGAAGGAAGAGCGCTAAATAAAAATGCCCTGCTGGATTGTTTTATTAGAACAATGCTATGTTTTTCCAGCCCAGTTTGTCCCATCCAGTCTTTTGTTTTAAGGCTAGGAGGCAGAATGGAAAAATGGAAGGACCTCTGGGTTAATGATCAGGAGACCTGAGATTCATTGCTGGCTTTGCGTCTCTGGATAATCCCAAACAAGTTCCTTAACTTCTCTTGGCCTCTGCTTTTCATTTTACAGTCAGAAGGCTTGGTTTTTGATTAGATCACCTCCAGGGATATTTTACTTTCCTAGATGTTCAAGCATAGTTACCTAGAGGTATTTGTAAAGCATCTGTACACAATTGCAGTTTGTTTTTTTTTTTTAGGATTTTATTTATTTATTCGACAGAGAGAGATCACAAGCAGGCAGAGCAGCAGGCAGAGAGTTAGAGAGGAGGAAGCAGGCTCCCTGCTGAGCACAGAGCCCGATGCGGGGCTCAATCCCAGGACCCTGAGATCATGACCTGAGCCGAAGGCAGGGGCTTAACCCACTGAGCCACCCAGGCGCCCCCACAATTGCAGTTTTAATGCAATACCTCCCATCCTTTCTACCAAAAAAAAAAAAGTTATAAGAGATTTTTCCAGAAAGGGAAATCCTTTCTCTTTGTAACTATTAATTTCTGCACACTCTTAGGGAGGCCAACCAAATAATGGCACCGAAGTAGTAGAATCGTCCTTGAAAAATAAATGGTAAACTCAAAAATGGTTTTCTGCTTTTCGATCCAAATGTACGGGACCTAAATATCCTTACCATTTGTGCACTACGAATGAGGGTTAGCGCGACGCTTGAAGGGTCTGGAGAAGCTCTTCAGCTCCCTGACTTTGGTGCAAGGGAGTCTGGAAGTAATAACAATACCTACTGCATAGGACTGTTTTGAGCATCTAATTAGATAATCCTCCTCAAATATTTAATGGAGTGATGGCTGTGGTGAGTACCCAACACATGATGACTATTACTACCATTCATGGTGAAAAGCTGCATTAATATATTTCTGCGCCAAAGCATATGGCCTAATGCACATGGACAGGGGCTGAGATATTTAAAAAGTTCTGCTCACTTGTTGATGTGGCTTTGTCTCTCCTGTTATTTTTGAAATGATTTCTATTAATTTCTTAATTTTAAAAAAAATTTTATTTAATTGAGAGAGAGAGAGAGAACATGAGATAGAGAGCATGAGCAGGGGGAGGGGCAGAGGGAGAGGAAGAAGCAGACTTCCTGCCTACCAGGGAGCCCACCCCTGGGGCTTGATCCCAGGACTCCCAGGACCTGACCTGAGTAGAAGGCCAATGCTTAACCAACTGAGCCATCCAGACATTCTTGAAATCTTCTTAAAAAAAAAAAATAGCTTTCTTTGTCTAAGAAATGATGATGGAGCTTAGAAGTTGATATTTAAAGTTCAAGATAGTAGCAAAACGTGTGGGGACTGACCCAGGCTCCTCGCCACTGCTGCGTGGACCCCAGTGAGCCCACAACCAGGCATGCTGTGGGATTCGCAGGCAGCATGATGCCGAAGGAAGAACCGCTTGTCTCCTTCCCTTCTCTCCATTTCTTCCCAGAACACCAACTGGAATTAATTTTCTCTAAAGAGAGACAAATGTGTCTGTAAATCACCCTCCTCCAGGCATGAAAAAAATGTACTTCAAAAAGAGAAACAAGCTGCATTTAATTCACATAATTAACTTTCTTTATAAGTGTTATCCTTTCCGAGCCAGTAACTATTAGTAAGATTGCCCTTGTTCTCGAGGTGCAGACACACTTCAGAATTCTCTCAAGTGTACATGGGCCCAGCTAGAAGTTATACTAAAACAGTCCTCACTGGGAGGCAGGGAGTTGGTGGGGAGAAGAGGCACTGCCCCTTGTTCTCTAAGCACGTGGCTCTGTGTGCACTCCCAGGAAAGATTTCGTGCCTATGGGTGGCTCTGGCAGTAGCCGTATGGAGAGCTCGTTCAAAATGGCGGAACACATGGTTAACACTGGGCCTCTCTTCTTGGTCAGCAGGAGGGGGCTACCCTCCTCAGCAGCAGTTTTGCAACTATGGTTAACTTGAGGGCTGAATAAAGGCAAAACTTTGAAGCTAGTTAAAAATGAGTGAGCTTAATAGGATACTTTATCTTCATCTGCATGTGTGACATCCTGCTGGGATCATGGAGTCTGACAACCTTTATTGAAATCATCATGGTCCACTGGGTCTGGGTCGCAGGCTCCCAGTAGGTGAGAGCCATGCTTGTGTCATTTGTTTCATATGATACCAAGCACAGTATTTATTGACATAGAGCAGCTTTGTGCATGGTTGTTGCTAGATAAAATAAAAATATTGGTGATATTTCTCTCTAACCTCTTTTCATCTCTCTTCTTTCTCTGTGCGGTGTCCCATGCCCTGGGGACCATCCCTTCTACTCCCTTATTACCCACCGCCCCCCTCGCCCCTGACTCTCACCCTTCCTTTCTTTCCTTGGCTTTCTGGTGCTCGGGTCCTGTTTCTCTAGGCTTGCTCTGTCTCCTTCATGATTGTTCTATTTCTCTCCCCTTTTCTGACTTATCAGCACACCGTCCATTAGAAAGGATCTGCTACATTAAATTCACTCCCAACATGCTTGTATTTGAATGGAGAACAGAGCCCAAGCCATAAAAAGATAGTTGTAATAGGGGCATTTCCAGCACTGATGTACAAGCAGGAAAGAAGAGAACTCCTCTGCAGGCCTACACCATTATCCTTTTAGTCCTGGCTTGAATTTCGTAGCCAGAAGGGAGCCTTCAAGAGTCTATAGTTCCCTTGTTCTGTTTGTAGCTCTTATCTGAAAATACTGAAAGTGGACTGTATGGCAGGCATGGTGCTAGCCATGTCATGGCTACCTTCTGAAGCTTGCCCTGTTATTATTATCCCCATGATACAGCTGTGATGACTTAGGTCGGCCTTACCAAGGTCATTCGGCCAGGACTGAGACTGAAGCAGCTGGATTCCAGAGCTCAAAGACTACAGACAAGAGACTGGCTAAGGATCAGAGCCCTGCTTCTGTAGGTACTATCTAGAGCCGGGGTGCTCTGTTCTTGAAACCTCTGTCTCGAAGACCTGCCTCTTCCCAGAGAGCAGGTGCACTGTCTATAGAAGGCAGTCAACATCCCTTCCATATTTCATGAAGAATCCCTGAGAGTTAGCAACCTTATACAAACAAGAGAAGTTCCCTGTCTTTCTGGATGTTGCTGTTTTTCTGGTGAAGACTGAGATTTAATCATAAAGATTAAGCTTTGATCATTAAGTTTTATGGAGTAAATAGAAGTTTCGAGTGACATAAAGGCTTGAAGCCCATGGAATGCGGTTATTTCTTAAAGCTTGAAACTTGCTGAATTTTATTAGATGACATTCAAGCTGCTTTAATTCTTGAGCTCATGACAGGTGTCTATTTTCATTTATGGTCATCCGACCTGCCCGTTTTTCCTTTTTGACTTGAAAATGAATTTGTGGGGCGCCTGGGTGGCTCAGTGGGTCAAAGCCTCTGCCTTCGGCTCAGGTCATGATCTCAGGGTCCTGGGATCAAGCCCCACATCAGGCTCTCTGCTCTGCAGGGAGCCTGCTTCCTCCTCTCTCTCTCTGCCTGCATCTCTGCCTACTTGTGATCTCTGTCAAATAAATAAATAAAATATTTAAAAAATTTTAAAAAAATGAATTTGTGACTTAGAACTAGGAGTTTGTATCTTTTGACCACCTTGCTCCTGTTCCCCCTCCCCCCTCCAGCCTCTGCTTCTGGTAACCACAAGTCTGATCTCTTTTTGCTTGCTTTTTGTGTGTGTTTTTGGATTCCATATGTAAGTAAGATAATACACTATTTGTCTTTCTCTGACTTATTTCACTTAGTGTAATGCCTTCAAGGTCCATCTGTGTTGTCACAAATGGTAGGATATCCTCAGTTTTAATGGCTGGATAATATTCCATTGTATGTATATACCACAACTTCTTTACTCTTATACCCGTCAGTGGACACTTAGGCTGTTTCTGTGTCTTGGCTGTTGTAAATAACACTGCTATAAAAATGGGAGGAGGGCAGCTATCTTTTCAAGACAGTGTTTTTGTTTCCTCTGGATATATTTCCAGATAGCAGAATTGCTGGATCATATGGTAGTCCTAGTTTTAAGTTTTTGAGGTTCCTCTATACTGTTCCCCATACTGGCTGTATTAGACTTTTTTTTTTAAAGCATCTTTTCAATCCAAAGTAATATATCATTTGGAAGCCAGCGTGTGCCTTTGCATAAATACGTGTCGAATAGATACAGATCAAAATGTTTTTCTTATGTCTTTTCCTAGAGATTCTGCATTTCTTTTAAGCTCATTTTCAAGAAAAATAGATGTTTAGATAAAGTCATACTCTTGTTAGAAGTCGTGTCTTTTTTTTTTTTTTTTTAAATTGCAGCGGTATGGACTAGAAATTAGATGACACACAGTCTAGAAATGTCTAGGAAATTGTAGAGATTACCACAGTGCTGAAGTTCCAGCTTTCCCCCATCATTAATTCTCTGAGCTGGCCATTTTAACGATACACCTCTTTGCTCAGAAAAAAATAATGGTGCCCACTGAACTAAGAGACTAGATGAAGTCGGGGTCCCTCTGAGTCCTGTTCTCTTGACTGCTGTGTCATCTATTACTTTTAGGCTTTTCACCAGTTTTTGTGGTTTTTCAATGTGGCTCTAAAACTCTCTTCGGAGCATATTTCCTTATTCCCTTCTGATCTCCCCCAAGAGTGGGGATGGCCCAACCAACCCTGTGTGGTTGGGGAGCGTGAGAGAACAGGGCATGGGTATGACTTTCTCCAGAAGGGCAGCCCACCTTGTTCATTCAGGGGACCTGAAGGAGTCCCTACCAGCCCCAGAGTGAATTCTCTAGAGACATTCATTCCAGCTGGAGTAGTGGCTGTGGGTAGAAGGACATAGCAGAGCAAAGGGCACAGAATAACCCCAGATCGTCCACAACATGCCATTCCTGAGGTTGCCCACTCCACCTCCTCCACTTCCAGGCAGAGCTTGGGAGCTAGGGCCTGCAGGTAGGGACACTCTGTGTCCAGGTTCCGGTGTGTCTCGTTTCAGAGGCCATTACTCCTTATCCCCAAGAGAGGTTCTACGTGTTTTACCATACAAGTGTATACCTAGAAAAGCAAGGCAGAAAATGAATATCCCTGCATCTCTTTTTTTTTTTTTTTTAACTAAACTTTAGTAAGAAATGCAGCTGAGAAATGTAGAGTAGTTTAAACAATAGTAACAGCTAACATATGTGAAATTTCTGCAAGAAGACATTGTTTCCGTTAGAGACTTATTCTCTGACACAATTTTTTTTCTTCTAGGGAAGCTGATTGAAACTTGATTTTAGATATGAAAGCTTTTGTCCTCCTTTAAAAGTAACTGGGTGGCAGGGGTGCTGTAAGTCGGCTGTGGATGTTGCGGATGTTGTGGATGTAAGAAGGGAGAGCTTCAGACGGAATACACAATTACAAGTTTCTTTAAGTCCAAGTTCATTGTGCTTTTACACATCTGGATAATTAACCAAGCATTACATTCTCTCTAGACTATTTTTACAAGTACAATATGCTCCTAACATGATTTCCATTAGGCTGTTCCAAACATCATTTAAGAACTCAGAAAGATCGCAGACGGAGATTCGAAACCACTGTTCAGCTGTGATGTGGAGACCTTTTTCTCTTGTGGGGGAAATAAAAGACTGAGAACTGAATTCTGAGATCTGTGTGATGTAAGAGGGAAAATGGAGGTTTATTGCTTCTGTAAGCCCTAGCAAATGCAGGTATATACAAACACACCCTAATATCTCTGGGCCTTCTCGTCAGAGGTGAGCTCAAAATGTGGTCACTGTGGGGAAACAAGCCATGTGGAAATGGCAGCTGGAAGCTCCTTAAATACTAGAAAGAAGTAACAAGGGCAGATGAAAATCCTGATGTGTCGATCGCTAACCTCGTTTGAATTACTGTGTTAGATAAATACGTTCATCTGGCTGAGTTCCTCATTTGAGGGTCACTGCTGAATTCTAAAATAATACGTGTTCAGATCGTTTCTGGCCACAGTTTTCCTCTTTCCTTTTATAAGCACTTTGATGCTGTTCCGAGCTTTTATGAGGCCAGGGTCTGATCCGATGGTAGAAGGTTAGTGCTAATTCATAGACTTCAGGAGTTTTCGTTGGCCAGCTGCGGCCCACATTGATGAGCACCAGCGAGAGATCAGAGAGACCACAGGGCTGAGAGCTGTGGTGGCTGCTGCTCTTGTCGTTGTTCTAGACAGAACTCAGAACAAAAGAAGCAAGAGTTCATAAAAATTACAGGATTGTAATTGTTAAGTCCTAAGGGGCCGTATTGTTCATTTCTGATCCATCAGCCAGCCACACCTCAGTTCTCCCCCAAGAACGGAGGTTTCGATTCTATTTAAAATATCTCCAGAAAAGAGAAAACTGGGCAAATAGAACACTTGATTTATTGTCTGGTTGTCTTTTAAAGTGCTCGTGATGGTCAGAGAATCATTAAATTGAGAAATAAATGATCCAGGAAGAATAAACTAGTCTGATCTTGAAAAAAAAAAAAAAAAAGTCTCAACAAGGAGAGCAAAAATAATTGAAATTTCATTATCATACTTCAGTGTCTGTTTTCCATAAAATAATCCTATAATTGTCTACTGTGTGACAGGCTGAGCCACTCAACCAACAGAATGATTAATGGAAACAGCAGTGAAGGATTTGTCACACTGACACAGGGCAAGGAAGTGTGTGATAGTCATTAGAAAGCAAAAATGAGATAAACATCATCGTTAGGTTAGCAGATGTGGACTGAGCATTGAGGAATCTGTTTTGGACACGGTTATAGAACTACCCATCTCACTGTCTGGTTTTCTTTAAATGGTCAGCTTAGCAAGCATGGTAGCAGATGGACCCAGGGCTGAGCCCCAGCTTAGGAGACCACAGACTCATAGCCTCCAAGACCGTTGACTCAAGTGTGGTGTGACATGAGAAATGGGAGATGGGGAGGCACGTGATTGGAATGCACAGACCCTTGTTTTTGTCATTTTAAAATATGGGAAGATAATGTTAACTTTAAATTAGTTCAGCTTAAAGCGGGGAGGTAGCCTGTTCGTAGTTGATGCTCAGAAATTGAGTAGGTGTTCCATCTTAATTTCCTGCCTGGATCTCTCCCAGATACGCATGGTGGCCGCAAGGGGGAGGGTGCCATAAAAATGTGGCTGTTGTAGCCTGAATTCGTCATCACCATCATTAGAGCCATTTAAAATACATGCCCTTCCATCTCAGTAAGAGTTAAAGAGATGTTTTATTGCCGGGTCTTATAACCAGGCAACTTGAGTGATAACATCCAATAGAGAAAAAAATGTTTAGCAGTAATGTCAGATTAGTCATTCCTTTATCAGATATGTTTTTGTGTTCCTACTGTGTGCTGGGCAAGATACACAATGTGAGAATAATAATCCATGAAATGGCAAACTTGACTCTATCACATAGCGGTCAAGTTTTCATAATATTTTTTCAGAAGAAATGATTAGCTTTCCAAGCACAAGTTCTGTTCTTTATTCATTTTTGTGTCTTCTCAAATATCTACAGCAATGCTTTTGCCAGAAGAGTTGTCCAATAAACCATCACCAAATGAAAACTATGTAATAGATCTTTAGCAGTAAAATGATTACTCAAGGAAATTTGTGTTTTGAGGTTCATCTTAACAAAATTGTATTTGATAAATGTTCACTTAATGTTCCTAATGGGAGAGTAAAGCACTGTTTATGCAACAAACCATGTTTCAGGCATATAAACAAACACATCTTTATATCCCTTCACTGAAGCTATAATGTGCTCATGGTTGTGGATGGATACACTGTTTTGAGTCAATACTTTGCCTAAATAATTACTGTTGCACAAGAGGGCTGCATCAATGGGGAGGTCTCAGAGATCTTGTATAAATTATGCAAATTACATTACTTTATCATACCTTGGAAGGAGTGTAGGTTTGGGAGTAGGTCAGAGCCAGTTAGATTTTGACTCTGCCATTTCTCTGAGCCTCAGTGGCTTCGTATTGATATTGAAGTAATGATGTGTGCAGCGTATAATTAGGGTATGGAGTAAATGAGGGCTCATGGGCCTCCCAGCCTTTGAACTACAGACCGCTACAGAGTCTCAGAAATATTACAGAGGGTCTGCGGACTCATACATACCCACTCCATGCCTTTAGTCTACTTTGAACATATATGTGTTAGTGTTTTTCCAATCCATGTAGGCTCATTCAAGACTCATTCATTCAACAGCTGTGTACTGAGTGCTAACAAACAGCATCAGGCACAGTGGTTATACTGACCTAAAAACAGATAGCTCTGTGTTCATGGATATTCTACTCTGGTGTGGGTGGGAGACTAACAATACCCAAGAAAAATAAGTAAAAGTTTATAGGAATGTGGTAAGGATTTGATGAAAAAAAGAGAGAAAGGAAATACAAAATGTTAAAAAAAAAAAAAAAAAAAAGGAGGGATGTTAAAATTTTGGATGGGATGGCCAAGGAAAGCATCCCTAGGTGTCACTGAAGGAAGTAAGGGAGTTAAGAATACGGCCATCTGGGAGAAGGGCATTCCAGGGGAGGGAGCAGCGAATGCAAAGACCCTGATGGAAGGAAGAGTACAGCATGACCATGATCCAAGACGGGCTGGAGAGGAATGAGCAAGGAGGGAGCAGGGAATATCGAAGTACGAATCATGCCAATCCTTATGGCTCCGAAAAAGCACTCTGCTTTTACTCTGAGGGAGATGGGGAGTCGTCAGAGGGTTTGAGCATAGCAGTGGCAAGACCAGATTCACATTTTAGTAGACCACTATCTTGAAAATAGACTGGATGAGGGGAAGGACAAAAGCAAGGGGCCCGTTAGGTGACTGCAAGAACCCAGGCAAGAGATGACGGAACCTGGAGCAAGGCGATGAAGAGGGTGGTGTGCAAAGACCCTGGATCCTGGACCTATCTTGACAGAATAGGTAGAGTTGACAAGGCTCACTGATGGACTTCTGTGGGGTGTGAGAGAAAGAGATAAGGAATGGCACTGGGGCGCCTGGCTGGCTCAGTTGGTTAAGACCAACTGGAGAGTTGAGCAACTCACTCCAAATTACCCAACTGGTAAATGGGGGCAGCCAGAACTCAAGAACAATAATCCCAGAACTTCAGAACTAGAGGGGATCCTAAAAATATGTTCCTCAATCAGCCTCCTTGAAACTGACATTTAGAAACTTACTTCTGGGCACATAATAGGCCCTATGCGGAAAAAGGTGATCAATACGTTGATAGAGTGCCCTATTTTCTCATATAATCTGGCCTTTGCCTGGGAGAACGCAGCTGCCACAACAAACAGGCTCTATTCTTTAATGCCCAACACCTCTCACAGGTGATCTCAGCTTGGGTCTCCATCCCAGGGTCGTGCTGGGTGTGGAGCCTACTTAAAAAGGAAAGGAAAGGAAAGAAAAAGAAATGGCACCATGATTTTCTAGTTAGAACCAGTAACATTAATAGAGAGGTTGAAAGGAAGGCTTGCGGATTCAAGCTTCATTCTGAACATATGAAGTTTAACATTAGACACGCAAGAGAAGATGTCAAAAAGGCGGCTTTTTAATGTAAACAACACAAGACTAATTTTTTTAAAGATTGTATTATTTATTTATTTATTTATTTGAGAAAGAGAGTGCAGGGAGCGGGGAGTGGAGAGGCAGAAGGAAAGGGAGAGAAAGTCTCAAGCAGACTTCGTGCTGAGCGCAGAGGCCATGTGGGACTTGATCCTTTGACCCTGAGATCTCGAACTGAGCCGAAACCAAGAGTCAGATGCTCAACAGACTATGCCACCCAGGTGCCCCAATACAAAGCTATTTTTAAAATATTTCTGAATAGTAGCTTTTCTCAGCAAGGTCTAAAAGTAGAATTATAATGTTTGTGTCCGCAAAATATTTTGAAATTGTAAAAGAACCCTGTACTTGAAAAGGTTGGAGACAGAGATAATTGTCAAGTGACAATTTCAGTAGCCAATAAATGTTACTTTCCTTCTCCTCTTGCTTTAATACATGTAGATTTCAAACTGCATCATCATACAGATTTTGAAAACTTCATTTTTGCCTCGAGACTTTTTCCTTTTCAAATAAAGTTTTTAACAGAGCCTTCTGGTAAGACAAGCCCCATGGGTGGCAGATTTGTGAAGGAAATTAGACTGTTCACCTGTTTCATGTCCACCTGTCATTTTTTGGTGCACCTCCCCGGTGATTTGCATGTCACTGGCACTGTCTGGGGATGCCAGAGGAAGTGAGAGACAGAGCTCTGTGTTATTGTGGGATTTACAACATAAGGTAAAATATATGGTGGAGCTCATGTGGAAATACTGCTGTTTTATTGTTACTTTAATTAGCTTAAATACATAATGGTTATAGCACCAATTTGTAATGGTTCATTTCCACATCTACCCTTCTCAGTCGTACGCAGGGAAGTACGTGCCAGCCCTTGCACACTATATCCACGTGCTTAACCCCGTGATGAAGATGAAGATCAACCTGAAAGGAATTGCTCTCGGAGATGCGTATTCTGATCCTGAATCAGTAGGTGTCTGTCTCCTTTGTCCTTTCCATTCTGTCCTGTAAGGAGATTAAATCCCCTTTGATCCAGTGGAGGCTCCTCTGACCTTAGGGACCTGAGCTGATGGAGGGAAATAATGTTGCCCCGTTGACTCGCTAATGATTTAAAATCTTCTCATTTTTACCAGATGTTTTAAGGTGTCAACTTGTTCCGTCAGCCTCGGTTGAATATGAGTGTGAACGTGGGGCACGCGTGCGTGTGATGTTTGTGTGTGTATTTTGTGCATGTGTGTGGTGTGTGTATGTTTGGGGTATGTGTGTGCATCGTGTGTAACATGTGCATTGTGTGTTTGTTTGTGTGCAGGAGACTGACAAATGACAGAGGGTTACTTCACCAAGCAAGTGGGCTCCCCTAACTTCGCTCTTTCTCTCCCCATGGCGTCTGCATTTCTCTTTTCTCCTCAGATCATAGGAGGCTATGCCACATTCCTGTACCACATTGGCTTGTTGGATGAGAAGCAGAGAAAGTACTTCCAGAAGCAGTGTGATGAGTGCGTGAAATACATCAAGGAGAAGAAATGGCTTCAAGCCTTTGAAGTGAGTTCTGGGGACTGCGTGGCCCTGGAGCAATGAGAACCATGTGAGCTGGGTCCTAGAAGTCTTGTGGTACTGGGGCATGTTGTTGTTGTTGTTATTGTTAGAGAAGGTATAGCTGGTCCGCTGTCTGAGATCAGGAGGCGGGTGAGTGTGAGCTCAAAGTGAAAGAAAGAACCATCCAGGTATCTTTGAATTTACTTTGACTGTCTTCTAAACCTGCGATCACCTTGGAGTGTTTATCTAGCTGTGTCTCTCATTAACTGTTTTGATTTCTTTAAATGCTGCGTAGGCCCTAAAGGCATGCCCTATCACAAGGAAATCAGAAGAAAGGCAACCCAGAAAGTAGATACATATGCTTCAGCATCTGCTCGATACCCTTCAGAAGGGTGATATCCGCACACGGCATTCCAGCTGGAGACACGACCTCAGTGTGTAACAAATGTCACATGTTCCTGTGTGTCGGGAACAAAGCTGAGAAAGTGTAATAATCTGAAACTTTTATAAAGAGCCATTGGTATTTGTAACTATTGTCACAATGCTCCCCTAAAATTGAATTTGAGAATCCAATAATATGGTTCTATTCCTTGCCCTTTTTATTGGGATGGAGGGAATTATTTAAAATCTGAGACTATACTGAACATTAGCGTACAGGAGTTCGAGTTTTTGGTTTGGTTTGGCTTTGCCCGTGCAGGCAAAGATTGTATACCAATGATCTCTTTTAGGTTTTGTTTGTTTGTCTGTTTGCTACCTTTAATCATAGAGCCATCGTGTTTCATTCATCAGTAAATGAGATGAGGAGTGCATTTGGAGGACTTCAGTCTTCCTGTTCTTGGGAGCCCATCCTGTACCTGTACCAGTTTTCCTAAGGGCATCGTTGTTATAAAGCCGGAGGCCTGATATGAATAGTCTTCTAGGCACTGCAGGTCTGCTGGTTCAGATCAAAACAAGAGACCCTACAAACTCAGGGAGAAAGGCATAACAAGGTTACCCTCCATTCAACAAGCAGGGTGCCTCGCCCTGCCTGAAATCTCTGAAGCAGTGAATGCCCTTACCATCAATTCTCCCAGCAGCAAGATGTACAGCTGAAACTATCCCGTAAACCCCCCACCTGTCCCTCCAGATGCCAACAGCCTCTCCTTTCTCTGCACCAGGACACCTGGTGTGGCTGGGGAGCTTGGATTCAGAATCTCCATGCAACTGTAAATGCAAAGAAAGAGTGCTCTCACGGGGACATGTAGGATCCCTCTTCGACGTGCAATGACACTATTTTTGAGTCTGGTTTTAGGCTCTCTGTTGTAGTAGGCAGAAAGGGTAAAAGGATTGAACCTCTAAAATTTAAAATTAATATCAAATATTACATCATGGGAGACCCATTGGCAAGTGAGAGATTTGATGTGTTTTTGAAGAAGCATACAAGGATGAAGTGATGTCAAGAGGAAGAACATCCAGTGGGCCCTAAGGGGTAAGGAAACCAAGGAAACCTAAGGAAGGATGTCCTTGCATCCTTGCATGGTGCGGCAACCCAAGCCCCCACCGGATTAACAAAACGGGGGACAAGTTCAGGTTATTTGGTGTTTTCAGAGGTAATGAGAAGATGGCCCATGAGGTCAGAGCTTTCCTAAACTAGATTCATCAGAAAACAAAGCAAAAGGCACCAAAACCCAAAACAAAAGGACAAAAAGAACAACAAACCTAGGAAGGTATGCAGTGTTTCTGTGACCATTGATCCAATATTAAGTGAATTCTTCACTTAATACTCTTTGTTTTATTTTAAGGGAAATAGATAAGCCGATACTTAGGAAAGTAAGCCAGCAGTGGTCAAATGTGTTCCAGCGCAGGCAGTAGAAGGCTCAGAGAAATCCTGAGACCCAAGAGAGTACCGACAAAATCACAAGCCTAAATGATAAAGCCTGTTGGATGCCCTGATCCCTTAACATGATGTAGTTAATCAAAAAGCAGGAACTTGGAGCTGGAATTTTGGAGACCATCTTCTGCCTGTACACACATGCACGCATCCACATTTCACTGATGAGGGGGCTGAGGCCTGAGGGACTGCATTCAGTGCCCAAAAGCCCGATAATAGACTGTGGCAGGACTAGGACTGGAATCATCCCCCCCATCCCCGATTCCTGCCCTGGTATTCTCCTGTGGTAACTCCCACGCAGTCTGTAAAATTCCTGGGATATTTAGACATTCCGCAAGATGCACAGTGGCGCATCTCTGGCCCCATATTGTCCCCCTTACCATGACAATGCTCTGGATCACAGAGTTCTTTCCGTGAAACCAGTTTTGACCAGAAACTGGATTTCACAGGTCTTGACCACCCTCGTCACTTGTTTGACAACAAATGATGTTTGACTCTTTCTGAAATCAGATCTGTTCTTAAGACTGGCATTTATATTCCCATTGGTGTTGAAGATCATTTCTAAGCATAAACAAAATGCTGCCTGTATTCAGAACTACTGCTAGCCTGTGATGTTGCCTCTGGGTGGACAAGTTAGACAAAGACACCTCTGCTGAGCAGACATAGACCTGTGGATTCAGAGCTTGGCAAGTGGAGGCCACCATTGTACGAGAATAGAGATGGCTTTTTCTCTAAATGCAGCCCAAGTCTGGTTATCCAGCTCGGCAAGCAGAACTTTGATGGCTCTCTGCCCCTCCGCCAGGCACCCCCACGTACTGCACAGGGCACAGCCAGAGGCAGTGGTCCTGCGGGACCGTAGAGTTCCTAGAGCATACTTATTACTCCCTCCCCTTTCCACAATGTTGATCCTTTTCATTCTTGGCCCCTAGCCCTGTGGCAATGGTCACTTGGATAAATTAAGTTGCTTCATGTTTGGTAAAGAAAACTAATCTAATAAAATAATGGAATTTTATATTAAACCCAAAAGCATGGCCAGAAAGAGTTGAAGACTAAGAGAGTAGCAGTCCGCCCCTTGGAGAGCTAGTGTGTGTGTGGCAGGATGTGGAATATGTAGGCTGGAGAGCATAGCCTGGGCTTGAATCTCTCCTCTGACATTAGTGAGGTGTCTTTGGTGACTTAACCTCTCTGAGCCTCAGTTTTCTCACCTGTAAAACCAGGATACGATTGTCCTGAATTCTTACCATGTAAGAAAACCTAAATCACACCTGATAGCTGGTTTTGAAAATAGACCAAATGCATCTTTTTTTACAAGAGCCCCTTATGGACTCAATATTCTCATCTAAAAGCATCCCAGTGTTCTCAGTCCCTTTTCTAAGTATCCCCTTCATCTTCATGCTCTACCCAAAACCTGCTTCTCCCCTGCTGCTGTCCCTTCCCCTTTCGAGTGCAGGGACTGTGTTCTTCTTACCGACTTCATACTGCTTGGCTCCTGGGTAGAGTGGGTGTCCTCCTCGCTCCTCATTGCTGCCCTCAGATCATGTTCTGTCCTTCCAGAAGTACTGAGCTCGGACTGCCTCATCCCCACATGATCTCACCCACCACTCTTTGTCGTTACCTACCAGCCTCCAACTTTCTCCTGCTCATCCCCTGAGAATGCCTCACTGTCACTCTCTCTCAAGGGCATCGTGCTTGTCATTATTTTTAATGATCGCAGTGTCTGCATGAAGGATCATTTCAATACGTGGCCCCTCAGTTCCTAAGTCTCCTGTCTTTCGACGATCTTGTTCTCCTCTTATCTTAGCTGCTCAGTCCCAAAACAAAACAAAAAAATCTGACAAACACTCTACAACCTCAGATTCTCATTGCATGGTCACACTTCTCCGAGTATACCAATTCAAAGAACAGTTCTGCAACCCCATTGTCTTGCAGTCCATTGATCCTACGACTGAGTCATGATCCTTAACCCCTTCAGGTCTTAGTTGCTTTAATCACCCAGCTGAAACTCAAGGTCAGCCCAGCTCCTTTGGCCAAACCACCATCCAGGCTAAAAGCACTTGTTTACACCCCATGTCTATCTCTGTGCTACTATACATGACCAGAGAAGGGCACACAATCATGCTGACTGCCCTCACCTCCACTGTTGACAAGTTTTTAAAGTCAGAAGTCCCAAGGGAACTTCCACTAGCTCCAAGAACCTGGGTGAATGGTCAATGATCCATATTATGGCAATCCTTCCCTACAAGGCTCATTCCTATGGTCGGGGCCTTTGAGCTCACTGTCTCCTCTGCCTGGAATGTTCTTTCCCTAGATGTCTGCATGGCTCACTTCCTTCCTTCCGGCAGGAGTTTATTCAAATGCTACCTTCTCAGGGAGACCTGTGTTTCCCCCTCTCTGCAGTGCACCGTGCTCTCAGGCATACACATGTGCCCACACATGCCATGACACTTCCTATTCTCCTTCTCCTCTTTAGTTTTCTCCTTAACACTTATCACTCTTACCATACTGCATGTTTTTCCTGTGAATACTTGCTTCTTGTCTCCCTCAAGGATATTAGGTCCAGGGAGAGGACTTATGCTCTCTTGTTCACACTGCTGTCTCCCCAGTGCCCGGGGTAGTGTCTGGCCCAGAGAAGATGTGCAATAAATGGTTGTTTGAAACGAGGAAACGATGCTGGAATAAGGAAACTGTTAAATCAATGCAATGACAAGTGCCCGTGTGTTTTTACCTACCCTGATGTTTTCCTTCTCTCTCTCCTGACCTAGGTACTGGATAAACTACTAGATGGTGACTTAACAAGCAACCCTTCTTACTTCCATAATATCACAGGATGTCCTAGTTATTATAACATATTACAGTGCAAGGTAATGACAACATTTTTGAAACTGTGATAGTGTTGGCTTAAAAATTTTGGCAAAACCAAACTTCTTCCAATTTGAGAAATACTGTAGGTAACTTTATACTGGATAAATATGTCCTAACTGTATGGCATTATTTGATCTACTAATCTTTAGGATTCCCCTGCCCCACTGACGTTGTATATGTTATAATCTGACCATCAAGAATGATATTCCAGGGGCGCCTGGGTGGCTCAGTGGGTTAAGCTGCTGCCTTCGGCTCCGGTCATGATCTCAGGGTCCTGGGATGGAGTCCCGCATCGGGCTCTCTGCTCAGCCGGGAGCCTGCTTCCCTCTCTCT
Organism: Mustela nigripes; assembly: GCF_022355385.1. Lineage (NCBI taxonomy): Eukaryota > Metazoa > Chordata > Mammalia > Carnivora > Mustelidae > Mustela > Mustela nigripes. The sequence goes on from NC_081560.1 coordinate 46,877,424, forward strand.
CTCTCTCTCTCTGCCTGCCTCTCCATCTACTTGTGATTTCTCTCTGTCAAATAAATAAATAAAATCTTTAAAAAAAAAAAAAAAAGAATGATATTCCAGATAACTCAAAACAATCTCTGATTAACATAATCCCCCTCACTACCCAGTAGAGCTTGTTATATAGAAGTTCTTTTGTCAAAGATAGAGGACAGGATTGCTCTCCCGGGTATTAGGTCCCAGAATGCCAAGCCTGTAGTGAGTTTCTTGAAAATGTCCACATTATTTGCTCTGTACATAAGATGGCTTGGATAATCAAAACTGCCAAAGCCTTTAGGAAAATATTTGCTTTGTCTTACTTTTAACTTAAGATGGTTTCTGCACTTAGTATGGCCCTCACTTTAAGCTCTTTGGAATATTTCTCAAAATATTCAAGTAGTTTTCTTCCATAAAAGTAGGCCAAAATCAATGTCTTCTGTGCAGGATTAATCAAATAAAAAAGAAGCCAAAGTGGGTATTTGGATTTGTATCATCTTGATCTAGTGTATATGAGAATACATCTTGTTTTAAAAGTTGCCTTATTTATGAACTATTTTGTAAATAAAATATAAAGCTGGTTTCAATAGACTCTGCCAAACCTGTGGTTTTGGATTTAGATTCTACCAAGAGAAAATCAGATGGTAGGCAAGAGAGAAACAGGATTTGTAATCACATTTCTTTTTCCTTTACAGAGTATTGTATTTGAAAGATTAGCAAAAAAGGAGGATGCACAAAATTATTGGTCTCAAACATTTTTATCCCTTTGTAATTTTTTAAAATGGCATTTATACCTTTTTTCTTTTAGCATGATGAATATCACAGACTTTTCACTATCACAGACTTTATGCAGTATTTTTTTTTTTTTTTAATGAGGCTCATGGACAACTTTTCTTTTGTCTCATGTCCTTCATAAAGTCATCTGTTTTTACACTTGGTATATTTCCCTCCTTTGATTATGGTTAGCTGATTATTTTGTACGTGTGGTTTTAATAAGCAGCAGAACATGGAAGAGAAAGCCTCGGCTTTTAATCCACCAGACCACGGCTCTGGCTTTTGTGGTCCGTTTGACTTTCGTCCCATAGAGCCTCCGACAAGGAGCAAATTGTTTTTGATAAACTCACCCCTTCCGTTCTTTCCTGTCATTGCCTCAAATGTTGTGGGTTTTTTTTTTTAAAGATTTTATTTATTTTATTTGACAGAAAGAGTGAGAGAGCACAAGCAGGGGATACAGCAGAGAGGGAGGGAGAAGCAGGCAGGTTTCCCGCTGAGCAGAGAGCCTGACATGAGGCTCCATCCCACGACCCTGGGATCATGACCTGAGTCAAAGGCAGATACTTAACTGACTGAGCCACCCAGACGCCCCTCATACGGGGTTGTTGATTGGAGTCATAGATTCTAGAAGATGAGTTACCGAGAAAGAAAAATCGAGCATTTAAGTGCAAATGGAGCATTGGCTCTGAAAGTATCAGATCATCCAGTTTTGTTATCAGTAAAATTTAAATCACCTCAGAACCCCCAAATTAAAAATCTCAAGGCGGAGACCAGTTAACAGTCATGTCTCATCTTGTTCATTATAGTTTATATTAGCAGAAATTTGCAGCTTTCCCCACAGGCTGTTCCTGCCACCCAGTCACGTTTCCTAATGTTTTTCTGATGTCCCCTTCTGCCAGGAACCTGAGGACCAAAATTACTATGGGAAATTTTTGTCCCTCCCAGAAGTGAGGCAAGCCATCCATGTGGGAAACCGGACTTTTAGTGACGGATCCGAAGTTGAAAAGTACATGCGAGAAGATACAGTAAAGTCCGTTAAGCTCTGGTTAGCTGAACTCATGAACAATTACAAGGTAAGAGAGTTACTCCAGTTACTATCTATTTCAGGAACTTTGTAGATTACCCAGAGTGGAGGTGACGTTCTCTTGTTTGTAATTCAACTTCTGCCATTCTGTTTTTACTTTGGGGTTATTTTACGAACACAAACAACAACCCCCAGACTGTTTGGTTTCTTTGAATTGTTAGTTTTCCCTCTAATTAAATAACTATCCCTTGATAGTTTCCTAAAATGAAATTCTCTTTGGCAAGTGCCACATCTCATCATTTCTTGAGAAAAGAGGTACAGCAGAGCCAAGATGGCTGGCCTTGTAGAAGCCAATTTTGCCTTATTGCTCGCTTTATAATATTAATCCCAATGAAGTCAGGGATAAATGAAATCAACTGGTTATTCCAAAAAGTGCATTTAACCTTGTAATTGTATTCATTCCTATTGCTCAGTCACAGTTTTTTGTTTTTGTTTTTTTTTTTTTTGGTATCTGCTTTAAGCCTAAAATAGTGCTAGGCTGTCAGCTTGAAACAATGAATGAGAAAGGCTCCCTGGTTTGAGGAGTATACATTCAAGCACTTTGTTATCTGAGATGATCTGCCTGATTTGCGGTTGGAGGTACCGGAGGAAAGGGAAAAGTGTGAATGAAGCCCTGAAAATGCAAGCAGAGGGGGCGTGGACCCTAGAATTCTCACTGTGAAAGAAGGACAAAGAGCAAGTGATGTAGGGAAAAGTCGTCCTCTGAATTTCTTTTCTGCTACCGCCATTCTCACCTCCTCTGATCTTCCTGAGCTGTTATCCTCTGTCCTTGGCCTGGTCTGTGGAGACACCACCACAGGGTAAGTGTGCTCACGATGGAGGGGACCACCACCTGAGATGGTCCACGCCCTCTATAGTTTCTGGTAGAGGCAGGAGTAATGTTTGAGATGAACAAAAACCACGGCAACCAGTAGCCTACACACCTTTGTGAATTAGAAAAAAGGCAACCTCCCCTCAGGATACTTTAGTTCCATTGGTCAAAAAATTCTAATACATTGCCTTAATTGGAATCAAACTCTTTACTACCATTTTCTGCCATGAGGAATACACATGTCTATAAGGTCTTGAGATTGTTCAGTGTGCAGCTGTCAATACTGTGCAAGGAGTCCATTGCCAAAGGTGCCCTTACTAGATTGCGTTCTGAACTATGCCAGACCTTAAAGGCCCATCTTTTGGCGCTGTCTCTAGTACACAGTTTGAGACTCTCGGTATACAACCCTTATTGGAAAAAAATATCTATGGTCAGTGGCATGCAATCTATAAACCCATTATAAATTTGTAGAACTTGACGAAATACTTTCTAGGAAAGAAAGGGTCTAGCTAGATGAGGTCAGAATTTCAAGCATCCTTGTGTTTTGTTCTATCGGGGTCCTGAGTGCTTGCCTACCCAGAGCCTTCTCTGCACACTTTTTTTTTTTTAAAGATATTTTATTTATTTCAGAGAGAGTTCATGAGCAGAGGGAAGGGTATAGGGTGAAACAGACTCCCCACTGAGCAGGGAGCCCAACACAGAACCTAATTCTGGGACCCTGAGATCATGACCTTAGCCAAAGGTAGATACCTAAGCGACTGAGACACCCAGACACCCCTCTGCACACGTTTTTAAAGCATTTAACTGGTTGTCTTCTTCTCTGAGCTCTCAGACCATGTTGTCTCTACACTGTGGCCACACTTAGCACCCTGTAATATCTCTGTAGGCTGTCCATTCCAACACCAGCCTGGAGCAGATGCCAATTACAAATGAATGAATGAATGAAAAACCCATTCTATAAATTAATGCTACATCAAAAATATATCTAATAAATGTGCCCATGATTCATTAGATATTATCTACAAATTCATTAGGCCAGAAAGAGCTGAGTACTTGTGTTTTCAAAACATAAATGATGGGCTATAATTTAACATTAAAGAATACAAAGTGGGTTTGTTGTTTGTTTGTTTGTTTTTTTGAGAGGAGAGCATAAGGAAGTTCTGCATACATTTTTTTGTGCCCCTGGGAAATACATTTTCTCATTGTCTAAATTGCACTAGACTATGATTCTTTTCTCAGCCAAGTGAGGATAGGAAGGAACATGCAGCATACCTGATGATAAACTCTCCTGATAACTGGTTAATGACCATAGAGTATCCCCTTGGTTGGTAAAGAATATACTGATTAAAAATGATCCAGTATTTTGATATGTAAACATCTCTGTCCCTGTTCCCATGTATCTTAAACCTACCAACATGAATTCCAGTGAAATCAGAATGTTCTTTAAAGTCCAAATTAGGGGGTGCCTGTGTGGCTCAGTGGGTTAAAGCCTCTGCCTTCGGCTCAGATCATGATCCTAGAGCCCTGGGATCGAGCCCCACATTGGGCTCTCTGCTCAGCGGGGAGCCTGCTTCCTTCTCTCTCTCTCTCTCTCTCTCTCTGCCTGCCTCTCTGCCTACTTGTGATCTCTGTCAACTAAATAAAATCTTAAAAAAAAAAAAAAGTTCAAGTTAGTTGTCAGGAAAAAAAGAGGATAGATTGGTGGTACAGATAAACTGTGTTTCCATAAAGAAAGAGAACAAAGTATGCAGTCAGTCTGAGCGCCCACCAAAAAGTGGCTGCTGCAGAAACAGACTGCATATTCATTGCTACAGCTGGGGTTGCCTACAGGGCAATGATTATCTTTGGCTTGTCTGTTAACAGTGGTGAACCTCAGTGTATGAGCAATAGAATCGGAACAACCTAGGTTGTTTTAAAACATTAGTAACCTCAAAATTGTATTTATGCAAGCGTCAGTGCTAATTTGTCAGAGAAAATAGTGCACATGTTTGTACTCATAGGAACATGGACATCTTTTTCTAGTACCAGATTCATTGTAGGCAAAGTGGAGTTTCTCTGATGGGCTGAGGAAGACCTTCATCAGCTCTCAGGAGCTCAGAGAACTCTTGTGGCCCATCAGTTTCTGTGTGGGGTTCGTAGAAACATCATCCTCTTCTTGCCAGGAATGTACTCAAAAGTCATTCTCTTCCGTTAACTTCAGATGTTTGGGCAGTAAATTGAAATACATTAGCAGGTTCCAAAATCAGTAGAAGAAGAAATAATCTGTTGGACTATTGGCATTCTCATGATAAGTTGGACCACAATACTTTCAGGATTTTTAGAGTTAGCTGGGTCATAGAGCATGATGGCTGTGAGCATGGGTTCTCAAGTACTTAGAGTTTGAATTCTGGTTCTCCGTTCACTGGCTATGTTCCTTTGGAGGAAGATATTTATAAGCTCTCTGTTCTTCAGCTTTCTTATTTGCAAAATGCAAATAATAATAGCACTTACAGGTGAGTTCTTGTGAGGTTTAAGTGGATTACATATGTAAAAACACTTAGAATAATGAATAGCAGTTAGAAAGTGCTTGAAAATATGGGCTGTTACCAATGGTGTTCAACAAATTTTAGCAAAAGTCCTTAAGCACATGCTATATGTAGAAGTCACGTAAGAAACCTTGGAAAACACAAAAATAAGAAAAGACTTAAAACTCTTGGTTCCTGGTTCAGCATTTAAGGGGCTTAGAAGTTACCACTTGATCTGAATAACAAGTAAAAAGTTAAACTGAAAAATCGACAACTCTTCCTAGATCTGTGAGAGAAGTGAGGCCAGAGGGCAAACACCTTCTCCACAAATGGGAAAGAGGCGAGCAAATACAGAGAACCACAGCTTATCTGAGCAGAAACGTCCATAGTAACCACTACCAGAAAAACCCAAACTGTAAGTTTTTACAACAGGAAAATGAACAATCCAATTAAAAAATGGTCCAAGACATTAACACACCCAAGTCTTAAAACCTTAACCCCTCACTCAAGAAGATATACGGATGGCATCCAAGCCTCTGCCGAGTTCAACATCACGTCTTCAGAGAATTGCCAATGTAAACCACGAGATGCCATTATACACTTATGAGAATGGCCAAAATCCAGAATGCTGACAACACCAGTGCTAAGAGGATATAGAGCAAAGGGAACTCTCATTCATTGCTGGTAGGAATGCAAAATATAGTATAGCCACTTGGGAAGACAATTAGGCAGTTTGTTGTTTGCTTGTTATTGTTGTTTATACAACCAAACAACTTTAACCAGATAATCCAGTCATCATATGCCTTGGTATTTACCCAAATGAATTAAAAATTCATGTCCACACAAAATCCTTCACGCAGGGGTTTGTAGCAGCCCTATTCATAATTGCCAAAACTTGGAAGCAACAAGATGTCCTTTGGTAGCTGAGTGGATAAACTGTAGCACAGACAATGGACAATATTACTCAACGCTATAAAGAATGAGCTAGCGAGCTGTGCACGTGGAGGAAACAAGTGAAAGAAGTCAGTATGAAAAAGCTGCACACTATACGTTTCCCATTCTATGAGATTCTGAGAAAGACAAAACTATGGAGACAGTCAAAGGTTCAGTTGTTGCCAGGGCTTAGTGAAGAGGGTGAGGTGAATAGGCAGGGCATAGAAGATTTTTAGGGCAGCAAAACTATTCTGTATGACATTATAATGTGGATCTGTGTCATTATGCATTTGCCCAAATCCATAGTCTGTACACCATCACGAATGAGCCCTGACGTAAACTAGGGACGTTGAGTAATAACCATGTATTAGTGTAGGTTCCCATGTTGTAACAAATGTACCACTGTGGTGGGGAAAGGTGGTGGTGGGGCAGTTTGTGCATGTGTGGGGTCAGGGGACAGAATGAAACGGTCTCATTTTCTGCTCAACTTTGCTGTGTGGCTAAGCTGCCCTAAAAAGTAAAGTTCAAGAATTAAAAAACAAAAAAGACTTCATTGTCTGCCTAGTGAAAGAGATAGATACCAGTATAGTTGATAAAAGGTAGACTCAGTTTCTACTTCCCGCACAGTGATAGAGTAGAGACTGAAAGGCCCCTTCACTGAAACAGAACGAAATTCAGTTGAAATTGCAATAAATACAGTTGCCACACTTTTGACAAAAGAAGATCTCAAAGTGAGAGAAAGAAAGCAAAAACAGAGAAACAAAGATAGGGAACTGAGTTCTGCAGAGCAGAACAGTAGCACAGGGTGGCTGTAAAGACCAATGTCCTCAGCTCTGTAATTAGTGACAGGGCCTTGGGCCCAAGGAAGGTGAGTTTGCCGAGCTGAGAGCCTGGTGCCAAGCCTGGGACACATGGAGAGGCTAATTGGTCCCATGATGGTAGTGAACTCTGGTGACCAACAGAACCAAATACACAACACCTAGAGGTATTTGGGGTTTTCAGATTTTTATTAGCTAAATTCAACACAAAAGTGAGCTCGTTATCAAGAGTCATCCACTCTGCTGTTAAACAGGGCTCCCACTGCTGAGGGTAAGCAGAACCAACTACAAAAGATGTGGATGTCCAAGGCACTGCAGATCTGGAAATATGTGGGATAGAATATAAATAACTAGGTATGAAATTTTTAAACACATAGAAAAGGAGTTTAGAAATTAGCAGTAGACAGCCATCAAATATGGCTAGGCCAATTTGAAAGAAAAGCAATAAGAACTGTTAAAAATGAAAAATACAGTATATTTAAAACCCAGTGCTTGGGAATAAAGAACAGATTAGACATGGCTGCCAATAAAATTCATGGATTAGGAGAAGTTAATCAAAATGAGACATAGTAAGACAAAGATGATTTGAATGATGTAATTAGCCAGCTTGATTTAATGAGTATGTATAGATCTCTAAACATAGTATCAGCAAGTCTCAAGTATTTTCAAGAATTTGCATCATACAGCCCATATTCTCTGACCATGTATGAATTTAGAAATCAATAATAACAATATATATAAAAATATCCAAAAAATACAAATAAAAATGTAAATCCATCTAACATGTATATCAAAAAAGTTAGTTCAAAAAAGGATGAAAACCACATATATAGCAATGTTAAAAGAGAAAAACTTTTTCATCTAAATAAATGCAAAAACGTGGATGTAATAAAATTAAAAGACATTTATGCTAAAAATTTTAGCAAACTAAGAATAGTATCTTCTTCTTTTTCATTTAAGATTTTATTTATTTATTTGACACAAAAAGAGCGAGAGAGAGCACAAGCAGGGGGAACAGCAGCAGGAGAGGGAGAAGCAGATGAGGAGGGAGCCTGATGTGGAACTCGATCTCAGGACTCCAGGATCATGACCTAAGCCAAAGGCAGTTGCTTGCTTAACTGACTGAGCCACCGAGGTGCCCCACTGTATTGGTTTCCTATGGCTGCTGTAATACCATTACTGCAGACTTGATGGCATAAACTACAGAAATTTATTTCCTCACAGTCCTGAAGGATAGAAATCTAATGTCACCTTCAGTGGTGTTAGTACGGCTCCGCTCCCTCTGGAGACTCTGTGGGATAATCCATTCCTTGCGACTTCCAGCTTTTGGTGGCTGTTGGCATTCTTTGGCTTGTGGCTACATCATTCCAATATCAACCTCTGTGGTCCCATGGACTTCTTTTGGTTTAGGGTCAAATATCCTTCTACCACCCCCTTATAAGGATACATGAGACTGCATTTAGGGACCTCATAGATAATCCAGAATAAACTCCCCATTTGAAAATGCTTAATCCAATCACATCTGCAAAGTCTGTCTTCCTCCTTCCTTTGTACCTTCATTTCTTCCTTTGCTTGTTTTTTATTTGCTACAGAAGGTAACATTCACAGGTTCCAGGGATTAGGACTGGATATCCTTGGGGAGGCAGTATTACTCAGCCCAGCATACAGTATGAGACTTTCTTGACTTGATTTTAAAAAACTACGGAAAGTCCACAATAAGCATTCTTTCTGTTTCATAAGACAGAACACACATTGCTTTAAAATCAGAGTTCATTATGATGTAAACAAATAAATTTTAAAAGAATGGGGGGAATTCCAGTTACTAAATGTATAGGGAATAATGGAGTCATGATTTGACAGATAGTACAGTAATAGTAGTTTCCGGCAAGAATCACCAATGGATGCTAAATTTGGTGAGTGAGACTGTGATGAGAAATGTTATCAATGTTATCAACATAGTCCCAAAGTACTTCCCTTCAAAATATTTATGATGAAAAGAAAATTAGTAACTTTACAGTAGAGAACCCTGATCTAAGTTAACATTACCATTAATGGGACAAACCAACATTATATGCCTCTGATGTGTTATACTGAAAAGACACAATAACATGGATGTGATGTTCTTCCAAGAAGTGTCTAGCGGGAATGTGATCATGAGGAAACATCAGACAAACTCAAATTGGGGGACATTTCACAAAATAATTGCTAGTACTCGTCAAAAGGTCAAAAAGACCAAAGTATAAGAAGAAGAAAAAGAGGGAGGAGAAGGTAGTAGAAGAGGAAGAAGAAGAAAGAGGAGAGAAGGAAGGAAGGGGAGAGTAGGAAGGAAGGGAAGAAAAAAGGGTGGGAGGAAAGGAAGGGAAACTGAGGGAGAGAAAGAAGGAGGAGGGCAGAGGAGAAGGGAAAAAAGAGAAAAAAGAAAAGAAAAAAAAATTTTTTAATTTAAAAAAAATTTTTTAAAAAAGAAAAAAGGGGGGAAAAAACCCAACCTGAGGGATTAAGGGGACTTGAAACCTGAATATATACAATGTGTCACCTAGAACCAAAAAAAGGGGACAAATGGAATATTTTGAATGAAATCTGTAGAACAGAAAATGGTTTATATCGAGGTTAACTTTCTGGTTTTAATGATTCCATGGTGGTTATGTGAGATGTTAGTAGTTTGAAGGCTACATGAAGGGTACCCAGGAATTCTTTGTTCTATTTCTTCAGCAACTTTATTGAGGTTACAGTTCCCAGACTGCAGAATTTAAAATGAACATTTAAAATGTTCAAGTCGGGGCACCTGGGTGGCTCAGTGGGTTAAGCCGCTGCCTTCGGCTCAGGTCATGATTTCAGGGTCCTGGGATCGAGCCCCACATCGGGCTCTCTGCTCGGCAGGGAGCCTGCTTCCTCCTCTCTCTCTGCCTGCCTCTCTGCCTACTTGTGATCTCTCTCTGTCAAATAAATAAATAAAATCTTTAAAAAAATAAAATAAAATGTTCAAGTCTGTGATGTTTAAGATATTCACAAATGTTTGCAACCATTACCACTCTTTAACTTCAGAACATTTTTGTCACCTCCCAAAAAATCCCTTATCCTTTAGCAGTAACTCCCTCATTAGTAACTCACCCCCTTCCAGCCCCTCACAACGACTACTCTCCTGTTTCCATGGACATCATACATAAACGGAAGCCTACAATATGCAGCCTTTTGTAACTGGCGTCTTTCACTGAACACAGGGTTTTTAGGTCACATATCCATGCAGTGCGTATCATGACTTTGTTCCTTCTTATTGCCAAATAATATTCCGCTGTATGACTAGACCCCATTTTATTCATCCACTCATCAGTTATTCCCACTTTTTCCCTCTTACGCATCATGCTGCAATGAGCAGAAGAATGCATACAGAATAAAACAGGAAAACAGGCAAAAGTAAATAATATATTATTTTGAGATACATGTGTATGTAGTCAAACTTTTTTCAAAAGTTAGGAAATTCTAAACCTAAACCTCAGGGTAGGGGTTCTCTTGGTGCGGTGGGCAGAGGTTTGGGACAGGGGAGAAGTGTTCTGGGTAGATTTGCTGGTACTGGTCACACACCCGTTCTTAGGGTGGCTAGTGCATTTGTGAATGTCTGTGTGTAGTGTGCTTCCTAACCTACAGACGCAGAGTAATACATTCCGGGACGTATGTATAGTATATATATGTAGTATACATGTGTCTGTAGTGTGCACAGTTTTGAAGGAGGCAGACGGTGACGTGTGCTGTGCAGATGTAATTGACCATGTTCTGAGCAAGTGGACTGCTTAGCATGGCTGCGCCTTTACACTCACTCAGCACAGGACAGAGGTTTGCAAGGCATTATAGGGGAGACAGACAGTGATCTCTCACTGAGAATTCCATCAGTTTTTTCTCACAGGGAGATGTTGATTACATAATCCAAAACAGATATTTAAATAATCTTTTTCTACCTCACTCCATAGGCCCGTTAGTGGGCAATAAATTTCCCTTGCAAATCATATTCTGTTCCAATTCCTTGATACTCAAGTTAAGGTGTGTGCAGTTTCAGGTGTCAAGCTGCCTAGAATTTAAATTTTCCCTCTCACTCCCTAATCTATAAAATCTTACTTATCTCATAGAAATAAGCATAATAAGGGCAGCCATCTTACCTTCTTAGTAACCACTCTATGTAGGGCACCTAGCACCGTGTCTGATATGTAGCTGGCACCCAGTATACGTTAATGATGGAAGAATTCTCATAGCAGGGGAGGGACACCTGGGGGCCTCAGTTGGTTAAGCATCTGCCTCAGGTCATGAGCCTCGGGTCCTGAGCTCGAGTCCCTGCTTCGGGCTCCCTGCTCAGCCGGGAGCCTCCTTCTCCCTCTGCCCCTGCCCCTCCCACTACTTGTGTGTACTGGCTCATGCTCTCTCTCTGTCAAATAAATAAATAAAATATAGAATAAAAACAAAGAAACAATTGTCATGAGAAAAAGGAAGTAATGTGCAAAGACTTGACAGAGAGTAGGTGCTGCCGAAGAATAAGTTACTTCCCTGAATTTGCCCTTCTCCTACAATTCTGGAACCGCACTTCTACTCTGGCTGGGTTGGCATTGCTCCCTTAGCTTTAGAAGCACCTGGGGAGCCTCAAAAACAAAAGAAACCTAAAATCACGGCCCACTCCACCAAGTGTTCTGATTTAATTGCCTGGTATAGCTCCTAACACATAGTAGTGTGAATAAGCTTGGAAGGAAAGGAGGGGCGAAAAGGACAGCATGATAGAAAAAAAACCAAAAAAACAAACAAACAAAAAAAACAGGTGGTTTGTTCATTTATACCATAGCTGTCTTTACAATAAACTCAGATTTGATTTTAGTAACTGCAGATAATTCACCAGTCTGATTACCATTGATTACGTTATTATGTTCCTTTCTCTTTAAGCAGGATTTTTTAAAAAACAAAAACAAATATGCTCTCATATGCTGATTATAATATGTATCTTGACTTAAAAAAAAAAAAAATGTGAGGGGGGCGCCTGGGTGGCTCAGCGGGTTAAGCCTCTGCCTTTGGCTCAAGTCATGGTCTCAGGGTCCTGGGATCAAGCCCCACATCGGGCTCTCTGCTCAGCGGGGAGTCTGCTCCCCACCCCACCCCGCCTGCCTCTCTGCCTACTTGTCATCTCTGTCTGTCAAATAAATAAATAAAATCTTTTAAAAAATATATGGTAGGGGGTGGAAAGTGTCTCTCTAAAATCTAGGAAATGCAGGCCATACTCCCTAAGAGCTATTGGCTTTGAATAGCCTGTTCTTTGTAGAGCTCTGTGCTTAATCCTTTTCTGATAAAGACGGTATGCTGTTCTTATGATGATTCTTGTTTAAAAAATTTTTTTTGAAATTTTTTTTTTGTTTTGTTGGTTTTTTTAATTTGAGAAATCTCAGGAATTTTTATTCAGGTCTGTCCTAAGCCAATACATTTTTCTGTAAACGTCACAGCGCCAGTTAAGTTTTGTTCAATTTAGTTCCCTATTTAGACCATGAGATATTTGCAGCAGGTGATGACTCTGGACCTACCTGTGTTGGGCTGCTAGGGGGTTCAGCAGTTTAAAGCAACTGCTGCAAATCACTCTTGACAGTTTGCAAAATACTGTGCAACTTGGTGAGATGCGAACTTCAATGAACACTTTCTCACCACCTAAATTAGTGGATCCTATGTCTCTTATTCACCATCATTCTCAATTACCCTGAGCAGTTATGCTGTGCCTCACCAAAACTGTCACAATGTAGCTGATTCCCTGCCTTTATTTTGAAGGTGCTGTCATCCAAGAACATGTGCTGACCTTTAGCTGCTCACTCATAGGCAATATTGGCAAATAATGTTTTTTATTAACATATAACGTATTATTTGTTTCAGGGGCACTTGAATATGTTTTTAACTCCTTTTCTCTGTCTGGCTATAGTTCTTGCCTTCCCAAAAACATATGAGCTATATTTTCAAAGTCTAAATGTTCATGCGAGTGAGAATGTGAGTGTGTGAGTGAGTGAGTGTGTGTGTGATTGTATGTCCTGTGTGAAACCATTATTTCAACCAACAAGAGCTACAGCTCTATTCCTAAAGGCCATTTGGATCAAAAGCAAAGCCTTGTCCTTGGATTTGAAGTTGCTCCCATTGCTACGTCGTTAGGAAGGCCACTGCAAATTCAGGAGGTACCATCTCCAAATACCAGTTTCTACCTCCACGTGCTTGTGCTTTGAAAGGTTGAATTGCCATGGGGTAGGGCTTAGTTTGCTGTGTTTAAAAGTTCATCTTGTCAGGAAATTGTAAATTTAAAGTTACCTTTCCCTGTCCTTTCTCATCCTGCAGCTCATTAAGTTTCAACTAATTGCATCTTCAGAACTCAGGATCTTAATGTGTTTCAGCTTTACCACCGGAGCAAAATCTTAACACCCAGCTGTTGAGTTCTCATTACTTATCCCAGGCTATCAAAAGATTTTCATTTACAAATGGGCAGTTCTTGATTAATGAATGTGCCTTAGAATTTTGAAAGGTAAATATTTCGAGTAGATCTAACTCATTTTAGTGGTCACTCTAATTGCTTGTGGCATTTTCCTTAATGACATCTTCTGATGGTAAAATGGCAATCGTGGCCAGGAAACAAGATTTGACAAATGACAATTTCTTGCATACAGGAAAGCCCAAATGCTTAAATAGGTCTGATTCTTCAACTTTTAGGTGGACTCTAAGCTTCTATCAAAGCATGATGGGAAAAGTCTGGGTTTGTTGACACTAAGCTGACGTGATCACTTTTCTTCCAAAACCCTTTGAAAAGACAATGAAGCCATTCTATGAAAAACTTCTGGGAGGAGGAAGTAGCTCCAAGTGACGCCTAACTAAAGAGAGGGAAGCTAATCCTGGGACATTTGTTTTATGTAATCATAGCCTGTAGAAACGCAACTGCCACTTTATACGCAAATAAAAATAGTGTACATAGGAAAATCAGTGTATACTGCAGACTTCCTTATTAATTCATTTTACCTATTTCAGTTATAATCCAAGTGTAAGCAAGAGCGGCATGAATTTTTTTTATGAACTGACTTCTACTGGGCTTCTTAATTTTTTTTTTTTTTTGAAGATTGTATTTATTTATTTATTTGACAGACAGAGATCACAAGTAGGCAGAGAGGCTGGCAGAGAGAGAGGGGGAAGCAGGCTCCCTGCTGAGCAGAGAGCCCAGTGTGGGGCTCGATCCCAGAATCCTGGGATCATGACCTAGGCCGAAGGCAGCGGCTTAACCCACTGAGCCACCCAGGTGCCTCTGGGCTTCTTAATTTTTAAGCATTTTGATGAAGAAGGGTAAAGAGAATACCCATCAATTATAAAAGAGACTTTGATTTCACCCAAACCTGCCATGCTTCTGACATCTGTTCTTGTTTGTCCTTTCAGTTTACGTTGGGACGAAATGTTCACATGAGAAATGACACGTATTTCTATTTTCTCTTACTTATTTCTTTAAGCTGTTAGAAAATATATTCTGTGTGAATTGGTTTGTTTTCAGTTTGCTTTGTCTGGGGAGCACTGTCATCATTGTGCGAGGGCTTTATTTTGTTGTCGTGTGATACTCAAAACATTAGAAGGTACACTTACGATTTATGGCAACAGAAAACGTAAACTTTCATCTGGAGTCACCAAATATGGCAGGGGGAGAGCAGTATGAGGAGCAAGATAATAATAGCGATACCATCTGCCAGGTAGGCTCTATGGCTCTCAAAATCAATGCACTTAGAAATGCGTATTTAAATCCAGGTGCTATGAAAGCCAACTGCTGTGAATACAGACGATTATATCAGTTGAATTTATGTTGAAAAGATAAGTAGGGAAAGAGTGGGGGGAGTCGTCCTTTCCAGATCCCGTGAGGGGGTCTCTTGTGCAGTAACCTTCGCCACACCGCAGTAGCTTCTCCTTCTTTCATCCTCACGTCATGGTATGACAGGAGAAGGTGCCAAACGTGGACACAAATGTCATAAAACTGGACCATGGGAAACCAGGGTGTGCCCACCACCATCCTCTGGGGAGTGGGAGGAAAATAGTAAAGGCTTAATTTTTCTTTTAATTGAAAAATAAAGGAGGGGCGCCTGCGTGGCTCAGTGGGTTAAAGCCTCTGCCTTCGGCTTAGGTCATGATCCCAGGGTCCTGGGATCGAGCCCCGTATCGGGCTCTCTGCTCAGCGGGGAGCCTGCTTCCTCCTCTCTCTCTCTCTGCCTGCCTCTCTGCCTACTTGTGATCTCTTTCTATCAATTAAATAAATAAAATCTTTTTTTAAAAAAAAGGAAATTAAAAAAACAAACAACCAACAAACAAAAATTCTGCTAATGTTTCATAGATGGATTGGCACCAGGTGCTTATGGTCTGTATGTTAGAGAGTCACATATTTGGCTGTGATGGAACCAGAATGCCCAAAGCCAGTGTTGTTTTTCTAACCTTCGCCATCATCATTTGAGCCCATTGGCCGTAGGATCTGGCTCCAGGTTCAGCACTTTTTCCACTAGAGTTTCCTCTTCTTCCATCTGAGTGTGATTTAATTCAATGGCAATTGACCTGGTTTATCGGTCTAGAAGGGGAGGCATTGTTCGCACGCTTACAGCTGCCTGAGCAAACCACTGTCGCAGCCCCCGGGGGCCCTTCCAGAGCCGTGGCGTCGCTGGGGTGGCCTGTCCTGCCCCGGCCGTGGGTCAGTCTGTGCTGTCAGCTTGATTATGAGCAACTCCCACGTCTTGTCACTGGGTAACAGTCTACACCACGGCACAGGGTTCCTGTGCTGAGTGACGTGTGATTGGATGAAAGCTGGAGCCCCTGACCTCCCGTGTCTTGACTCCCCTGTGTCTCCCTGGGCTCTGCTCGCTCTGAATATTCAAGTCTGTTTCTTCATCCTCTGCACAGTCCTCGTATTTATTACAGTGTTTTGCACAATCCCTTTGAGCTTATTCTCTGGAAAAAATAAGCAGAAAGTGCCTTACTTACCAAGCAAGGGGGAGTTATGTTTTGGGGAGAAAAACAAACAAACAAACGAATTGCAAGCTCCTGGAATAACTTTGATGGAATATCACTGTTGAGAGTATGGGGCAGAGAACCTGTGTCTGACTGATACCAGATTTTTCTGTGTAGGGGAAAACCTAAAGACCATAGAGCATCAGTAAGACTTCTTTTTTTTAATTTGGTAAGGAGAGGGAGCTGTGCGACCAGGTACGTGTCTCCTCTCATGGGTACATCAACCTGGTTGGAAACTTTTCACTTATTTTGCTGCTCACCTGGGGACTGATGAAAGTGGGCGAATTAGACTTCTAGAAGTGCCTTTTCTGGTTCCTGGGTGAGTCTTTGTTTACTCTTAGTCTTATGATATAAAAGGCAAAGTAATCCTCATTTGCAGAGAACTAGAACTTTCTCACCTGGAAGGGAAGTTTGTTATGGGAGATGAGGAAGGCCAGCCAGAATCCAGAATGGGCTGCACCTTGCTGAGTGCCCTTCTCACAGGGCAGTGGAAGGCCTCCCTTCCCACTGTTCGTGTTCCTTCGGGACCTTATGAGCACTTCCTTTAAAAAAAAAAAAAAAAAAGATTTTATTTATTTATTTGACAGAGAAAGAGAGAGAGGGAGAGCACAAGCCCAGGGAATGGCAGGCAGAAGGAGAGGGAGAAGCAGGCTCCTCAATGAGCAGGAAGCCCAGTGAGGGCTTGATCTCAGAACCCTGGGATCATAACCTGAGCCAAAGGCAGACGCTTAACCCTGTGAGCCACCCAGGCGCCCCTTCTGAGCACTTCTAAATTGATGCCTGTTGAGGTTGCTGGGCATTTCTTCTGTGGCAAACCACACTGCTCTCTGTTGGTCCTTGGGATAGCTTCAGCAGGGAGAAGGGAGAGCAGGCACCAGCGACATTGCATAGTGTCTGGGACTCTGCTTCCCTCTTTTCCATCTCAAAATCCTTGGTGAACCCACTGAGATTTATAGCAATGCTCTTTATTTTTGAACTTGAGTGACAGTGATGTCGAGGAGCGGGGAGCTGGCAGGGGACTTGATGGCAAGGGGTTTTCTGGAGCTCCTATCTATTCCCCGAATAGTTGAGGCCGGAGGAACCACTCCCACTCCTGCACCTGGACTGTTTTCCAGCTTCCTGAGTCCAGCTGGGTGAACTGCAGATTCCTCGTCTCAGAGTGGTCGTCCTTGGAAGTTGTCCTTCTAGCAACTGTTGACAAAGGGACAGATTGTCTTTGCAGGATATACCAAACCCAAGGTATACATGGCTGCTGTCCAGTAGAAATAAAATGCCAGCCACGTATGTACTTTTAAACTTTCCACAAGAAACATTAAAAATACATAAAGAAGCAGGTGAAATTAATTTTGATAACATTTTCATTAACCCACTATACCCAAAATAGTAATCTGCATGCCATCGATATTAAGAAATTACGATATTAAGAAATTACTGAGATACTATACATTCTTTTCTTGGTAGGAAGTCATCAGGAACCAGTGCGTATCTTAGACTTACAGCACATCTCAGTTTGGACTAGCCATGTTCCAAGTGCCCACTAGCCCCATGTGGCTGGTGGCTACTGTATTGATTAGTCCGGGTAATTACCTGTAGCCTTAATTATTATAAATTACAGTATTTTTTACTTGTTCCATGGGGCTGTTTCTTGTTGGCTGGGTCGAGTGCAAATGTATATACTCATTAATGAAGTTCACTTAATAATGTGGGAAAGGAAAGAATTGGCTCCTTGGCCTACCTTTCAGTAGAGTAATAACATTGGCAAGCACAAAGCAGTCTTCGGAGGTGACCTTTGGTGTGATATTGAAGCTGGCATTCTGACAACCAGGAAGGACAAGTTCCTCTCTGGAGAGACTCATCTGGGAAACGGACAAGGCTGCTCCTGGGGCAGTTTCAGTTCATTAAATCCAGTTATTGTGATGAGGATCAGAGGAGACTCTTAAGAGGTTAGGGAATCAGAAATGGGCTCTGAGAGCAGACCCTGAAACAAGAAGCTGAGCAAAGACTCCCCTCGAATGGGCCCCCATGACTTTTCTATTCCAACGGGAGGAAATAAATTATTCTGGATCATTATTAGAAGTAATTTTTTTTTAAAGATTTTATTTATTTATTTGACAGAGAGAAATTACAAGTACACTGAGAGGCAGGCAGAGAGAGAGAAGGAAGCAGGCTCCCCGCTGAGCAGAGAGCCCGATGCGGGACTCGATCCCAGGACCCTGAGATCATGCCCTGAGCCGAAGGCAGCGGCTTAACCCACTGAGCCACCCAGGCACCCCTAGAAGTAATTTTTTTTTTTTTTTAAAGATTTTATTTATTTATTTGAGAGAGAGACAGTGAGAGAGAACATGAGCGAGGAGAAGGTCAGAGAGAGAAGCAGACCCCTAGAAGTAATTTTAAGTGTGCTATTCTAGGTAGTTAAATTTTCTTTCAAAGAGCCTTGGGTTGCAGTGATGGCTTGCTGGATCCTTGTCAAGTTGGCTTTGCTTCTCGTTCCCTTCTAAAAGCAACTGAATTATTTAGAGTTAAGTTGCAAGAAAGCAGGAATAATTTTCTTTGGCCAAAAGACATTATTTGTATAATCGCTGGGTGCTCACTCCAACTTGTTTCTCCACTTTCGTTTTTCTTTACTCGTCTTGGCATAACCAGCTGGTGGGGGAATGGCAGGCACATGGGGGTGTTTATTCTAAGTTCATTTTTCCTCTTTCTTTGTCTTCCTTTCTCCTCAAACTTGGAAGCAGAATATGCCCCTTTTGAAGAACAGCTTGGTTGCAGAAGTGACTACTGTTCATTCAATGGTTGCGTTATTTTCCCACCAGTCTCCTTTAGGCAGGCCCTGAAGACTCTGGCTTCCTGCGTTACAGCCCTGTATCCCTGCAGAATCATCGGGAAGAAGTAGGGCCAAAAGAGCAAGCAGTGGGCCACTGGGACTGAGGCATTGTCCGCGAAAGGATAACAGCTCTGCTTGCAGTCGCGAACATTTCTGGAACATTATCTTGCACAGCAGAAATTCAGTTTTTCTTTTGCAGTTGAGCTTTTGGGAAACCCTCAGGAATTACCCCAGGTTGAGGTGGATATTACTGAACTTAATTCTCTTCTGTTCAGGAGAAAGGCACCTGTGGGTCATCCTAATTGCCTCCGGCAGAAACAACTCCCCGCTACACTGGGGTTTATAATAGAAGAATGAGAAGTAAGGCAGCCAAAAGAGGAAGTGTGGAGGGCTGCTTTGTAGGAGTTTCATTGATTTAGCATCTGTGGGGAAAGCTTCTTTAAAAAAAAGGGGGGGGGGGTTGGGTTTTTTGTTTTGTTTTTTAGTGCACAGGAGAACATTCAAAACTAAGACAGCGGCCAACTGGGACCGCTGTGCAGCCTGGAATAGCGGAGGCCGCCGTTCCATCATTTCCCCAAACAGGAAACCACAAAATGTTGGAGATTAAGGTCACTAGATCATTGGGGAAAGAGCATAACTTTGTCTGCAAAGTATTATGATGGATTGTAAATGGGCCAAAATATAAGCATAAATCTTTCGTCTAAAAATGCTACAACAAAAATCCAGCCTTCTCACAAAAGCCCAGTTTGCTTTCCTGTCGTACTGAGAGACCGGAGCCCCTTTTGGCGGCATTTCAGTAATTTTCCTAATAAGTTGAGGAGTAGTCAGGAAAGCAGAGAGAAAAGCTTTGTGTGTTCTCTGTCAGTAACATGTGTGCTTCAGTTTGGGTTTAAAAAAAAAAAAAAAGCAAAGATTTAGATCAGCAAGTGGCCCTCAAGTGATTTATTTTCAGTCTTCTGCTTTTCTACTGGTGACAATGAAAATATATCAAAATCACATTCATATACCTTTCTGCCCCAAATCCCTTCTTTCAAGTATTCAGTTGTATAGCCACCATGAAAAAGTACAGATGTCTTTTTTCCCCATTGAGTATCATGTGTGATCCCCTAAATTACTTGAAGTCAGAATTTGACTCTGACGGGGGGATAGGGGGCTGAGGGAGTTTTCAGGTGAGTCTGCAGGTAAACTGGTCTGTGGCTAGCTTGGCTTACTGTCGGTTGCTTTCTATCTGCCTGGAAAATATTTACCCTTCTGAGGTGTGTATTGTGTAAAATAAGGTTATTATCTTCTGATTCTGTTTATCAGATCTTTACTAGGGAGAGGTTTTCTTGCTGAGAGAGTTATATCCATGAAAAAAAAAAAAAAAAAAAACTGTGTATATACATCCAGAAAAGCTTGTGGTTTAAGATGTTAAAATGACTAGATTTTATTTTATTTTTTTTGAAGATTTTATTTATGTCTATTAAAGAGAGAGAGAGAGCAGCAGGGAGGGGCAGAGGGAGAAGCAGGGAGCTGAGTGGGGAGCCCAACGTGGGGCTCGATCCCAGGACCCCCTGAGCTGAAGGAAGACGTTTAACCCACTGAGCCACCCAGGCCTCCAATGCCTAGATTTTAGAAATACTTAAATGGAACTGACTTTTTCTTTGACCCCTCTTTTAGGAAAACTTAGAGATGAAAGAGTAAATATGCCTCTTCTCTTCTAATTATTCGCTGCTTTGGAAAGTTAAAAAAAAAAAAATCTGGAGTGTTAGGAGGATAGGGGTCACATCTTTTCATATGTGTTCCCTGGGTGTCTAGTCCTCAGGCTTTGCATGAATATTTACTTTATTTATTCAGAAGTAGGGATTTCCCAAAAGCAGATTAAACAAGCAAGCAAACAAAACATGCTCCATATATAAGTGAGCATGTACTCTTGCCTCCAACTCAGACAAAAGGCCACTTCCCTTCCATTTTTCAATGGAAGTGAAATTCCGCTGCCTGTGGATCCAGGAAGGAAAGGAAAGGAATAGAGTTAGATTGAGACCTACTGATCTTTCCTTTTTACCAATGACAAAGACATAGATACAGAGAAATATTTTCCTCTTCTAAGAAAAACAATAGCATGAGCTCCGAGTAGAGGACAGGTGCCCTTGCACCTCTTGTGGCTGGGGGGGCAGGGGGGGAACACCGGTGAAGGGGCGGGGGCAGCCTGAAGGGGGCAGCCACTGCCCTGAGTCAGCTCAGTGTGGGTGAGTGGAAATCCAGGCCCACCGTGGTCAGATCTCCCAGAAGTTAAATGCCAGCATCTAATTGCAAAAGCAGCAGTGACAGCAAGTAGATTACAGGAAAAATCCCTGCAAACTGAACGCAGGCCTCCAGCAGCCAATTTAAAACCTCCACGTGCCACTACAAAAACGTACTTTTCAGATCATTCTTGATCCAAAGTAACCACAACACAGATAAAATCCTGCTCTTCAAGTGACAGGATACTTCTGCATCTCCCATCCCATCCGGCCCTCCCTACAATCCCAGGATATAAATATTCCACTCTACAGAGGAGAAGACTGAGGCTCAGAGTGAGTCAGTGACATACCCAAGATCATTCAGGAAGCCCAGGCCTCAGGAGCCTGAGCTGGGGATGGAGCTCAGGCCTGCTGTGTGCTTTGTCAAACCGATGAGCTCCTACAGTTGTTTAGAATTGTAACTTATTATGTTCTGTATCACAATTGTAATTCACAAGTAACGCCTGACTTGGAGGTTGTGGAGCTCTTTGAATAGCTATGTTGAGCTCTTCCAATGTGTTGATAATAATAACAGGTGTTAGCATTCACTGAGCATTTACTATGTGCCCAAAATGCAGAGATTCACATGCATGGTGTTATGTCATCCCCCCAGGGGTCCTCTGTCCTAGATGCTTCTCTTCCACCTATTTTACAGATGAGGAACTAGAGCTCTAAGCAGACTGAGTAGTTTACAATCATCTTGCTAGTAAGTGGCAGAGTTAGGAATCGAACCTAAAATGGGTTAAATAACACCAGCCTTTTGGGGAGTGTTGTGAAATCATGGATGCGCCATGCTTAGTACAGTTCCTCCAGCAGAAGAAGAATGAGAGCATTCTGCTGTTACTCAAAAAATGTCCTTTTTGGGGTGCCTGGGTGGCTCAGTGGGTTAAAGCCTCTGCTTTCGGCTCAGGTCATGGTCTCAGGGTCCTGGGATCGAGCCCCACATAGGGCTCTCTGCTCAGCAGGGAGCCTGCTTCCTCCCCTCTCTCTCTCTCTCTCTCTCTGTCTGCCTCTCTGCCTACTTGTGATCTCTGGCTGTCAAATAAATAAATAAAATATATTTGTTTAAAAAAGAGTATCGCTTTCAAAAAGGACATTTTTTTTTTTAAGATTTTATTTATTTATTTGACAGAGATCACAAGTAGGCAGAGAGGCAGGCAGAGAGAGAGGAGGAAGCAGGCTCCCTGCTGAGCAGAGAGCCCGATGCTGGGCTCGATCCTAGGACCCTGGGATCATGACCTGAGCCAAAAGCAGAGGCTTTAACCCACTGAGCCACCCAGGGCCCCCTGAAAGTGATACTCTTTTACCATACTTTTCTATCAGTTAAGTATGGGGAAATTCCTTGCAATCTTGAATCTCATGCTTCAAAGCTAAAAGTTTCTTTACAAGGGTAATTGATAAACTCATGGTTCTGACTACCAAGAAAAGATTACTGAGATACCGTGCCCAGTGTGTGTGTGTAAAATCAGAGTGAAAGGCATGTTATTTCAAGTGTTTGAATAAATGGAGTTCAGGTTTGTCCTGGCAGGATTTCCTCCCACTGTAGGCCTATCCTGGAAGAGTGAGATTGGCAACCAGGTATTTGACAGGAATGTACCATCTACGTACTTTGAAGGCTTATTTTAGAAGAAGGGCTCTATTGAGTCTTCCAAGTCACTCTCCAGTTATCAACCTACTTGAGAAGGAGGACCTGACATGTGCTGAACTCCTAGTATGTGCCAGGCACTATTCTAGCAACTCTGAACACAGTATCTCATTTATTTTCACTACAGTGAGATGTAGGTCTTCCCATTTTCATGTCTAGAAAAGGGAATGCAGCCCATGGAGGCTAAGCCCCGTGTCCAGGGGCTCCCAATTACTGCATGCTGGGACCTGGGTGACAATGACCAATGAATGGTCATTGGTATAGAAGTTTGGATTTCATGCTTTCAGCAAGAGAAACAACCTTGCTAACTCGAAGCATAAAAAAAATTGATCAGAAGATGTGATAGGTCACAGAATTCATGGAAAAATTGAAGACATAGATGAGGAAAGACTGGGAGCAAGGACAATTCTGGGGATCCAGGTAGGAAAGCAAATGGGCAGACTCATCAGGAAACCCTGTGTCACAATTCAAATTTTATGAAAAGAGCATTTGAGTGCCCTAGTGTAGGACAGACACTCATCCCTTGCACAGAGGAGGCAGGATATGAGATTGGCAACCTCCACTAGGGCTGGATCCATTGAGGGTGTGGGAGTCCTGTTATCAGGGGAAGCAAGAGTCAACCTAGGCAGGCCAAAGCAATAGGCAATCAACATACAGCATTGTAGAAAACTTCTCACAGAGTACAACTGACTCTACCCAGTAAATGTCAATACTTTTCACAGGAGGCCAGGCCCTGCTCAAGGCTGCAGGCCAAACACGTGTCAGGAGAGCCCCATTCTCAGGGAGCCAATGCCATGCGACAGCTGCTTCCTCAGTGGCACTCCTTACCACAGAAGTGAGGTATCTGTCACCAGCCGAATAACGACCTGGTACACATCACAGAGCCCAAGTGAGAAATGACGGAGAGATGTCACCAGACTTGGACGAAGAGACCAAGCTTGTTTCTGAACTAGAGATGTGAACTGTGTCTCACAGTCTGCCAACTCTCGGCTCCCTGAGGCTTTTGGTAGCACTAAACGTTTAGCTGTGGGGAGTCAGGAAATGCTTGTTGGTTTGAAGGAATTCAGCCCTTTTCTTAAGGAGTTCTAGGTAGGCGTTTGGAAGTCTGGGATCTCAGACACATTCTGGCACCTCGCTGTGTCACAATTTCCTTAACAGCTAAGTAGAGGCAGACATAATTCCTCTCGTCCCAGTGTCCTGAAGCAGTCAGAGAATAAAGCCGTATGTATAAGAAAGTACTTAGGAAAGTAAAATGCTCTTCTCATTTCTGCCTTTTGACCAAACAAATAAATAATGCTTATAATCCAGTCACCTCCTACCATGTCTTATAAATTATTGATTTCTGGAATGGGTTTTTAAGATCGTCCACAAGCAAACTAGTTAGGCTATTTACCTAGCTGTCATGAAAATCGAGAGCTGGTAATATTTGAGTTAATACAAATTATTCCCCAATAAAGACCCACCTTTTGCCAACCAAGGTCCCCGACATCTTAGTGTTATTATTTTACTATTTTGTCTTCATAAGCACATCCTGATTACATTTACACCCCCCCCCCAAACCCCCTGGAAAACAGTCAAGTCAAAACAAATCATCCACATCTTAGCTGCCTTAACTGTTAGTATTTTGATGTGTTTTTTTCCCGTTTGAAGCATCTTTTCGAAACTGTTGTATTTATAGAGTACAAACAGTAGAATCACAGCCTTCATTGATTTTTTAATAAGTTATTTTTCCACGTCTAAGCAAAACCATCAATTTCACTGAGCTCACTGGTCAGATCTCCAAGTAGTCAAAGAAAAAATTCTCTAAAGGGAGTGCCCTTTGCAGTTTAACTGAGGCATCACAGCTGTCCAGGATGGAAAGCGAGGAAACTGGGTGTTTCGGGGGAGCTGCCTGGTGTTGTCACTGCAAACCAGCTCCGTCCAGCCCGTCTTTCCCTTGTGCCTTGTTTTGTTACAGTCCCTACTGGGAAGACAAGGGTAGCTAAAAGCTGCATTCATTTCTGTCTCCGCCTCTCTGTCTTTAGATCCTGTTGCTTAAAATACCAGCAAGCCTCAGGGAGAGGTTTGCCCCAGACTGTCCCAGGGTTAGCTCGAAAGCTCTGCCTCCTGGGAAACTCCTCAGGCCAGGCCAACGGTGGGGGGATGGGGGGTGGGGGGGGCTCGTCACCCCTCCCTCCCAGGAAGATGTGGAGGAAATGTACACAGATCCTCCACAACTGACCAGCTCATCAGGGCTTGGGCCTTGTCCTGGAACTTCTCTGACTACCAAGCTGAGTAGCATGTGCCCTTGGGCCTCGGAACCACCCACCCCTACGCTCCACCCACCTGGTTCTTTGGCTCCCTTCTCTGGATCCTGGGTATCTCTCCCACTCACCCAGCCCTAAAGGCAACTGAAATATTCCTGTCAGGGCTGATGAGAGTAAATGTGACATTTAGATAAAAATAAAAGCTCTGGAATTCTTACATTTAATGCTGGCAGCCTTAAATGCCAGCTTTGAAATCACCTCGCTTGATCATTAATCTGATTTTTCTTTCTTTCTTTCTTTTTGCATTTGACTTATGTGCCCTTTAGAAGTTAAAAACGTGTTCCTTGCTTTAAGAAGATTTTCCGTGTGCCCCCAGAAGCAGGCCTTCTACGTGTCCCATGTGCAAAATTATGCAGTTCAGCCCCACACTGCCTCGTTTCAGAGAGTTAGAGCTCTTGTTTGTGATGAGTCTTGAATAACAAGGGGCACAGCTCAGGGACGGACTGCGTTTCAATTCAGTCCAACGAACATGTACTCTAATGCTGTACAAATAAGCCCGTTTTTGTTGTAACCTGTGGATCTGCTTCCCTGAAAGATAAAAAATTCCAATCAATTTCAAAATATACGGATGATCGTCAGGTAGCTCCAAGAGACACTAAGAAAGCTGTGAGCTTCATTTAGTGGCCACAGAGTGGAAAACAACCAGATGCGCTTGTGTATTTGCTAGTTAATCAGCATCTTTTCATGGAATTCTAGAAGAGGAATTACTTTATAGATGATTATCTCTGCTAATCAGGCCTTTCTCGAAGGGGGGGGGGGGGGGGGAGGATTTAAGCCTTGTTTGCTGGTACAGATCATGTGTAATTGTTTCCATACTGTTGGCAAAACAGCTGTAGGAGTTTTGCATGGGCCATAAGTACCCAAGGTCTTTGAGGCAATTTCTTTGTATAAACAATGCAAATTTTTATTGCTAGAGTTGAGTTGAGTCTTTTAAAGAGGCTTTAAATGGAGCAGGAGTTTTCCCCTTTGGGTTTCTGCTTAGGAGAGCGGAGGTGGTGATGGTGATGGGGTAACATGAAAGATCCTGTGCTCCTGCAGCAGAGGCCCAGGGCTCTTTCATCTTGGGCTCAGTCTTGGCCCACTGCTGCTTGAGGATTTGGAGTGTGTAAAAGTCCTGGGCTGTTTAATTATGTGCAAGCCTTTTAAGAAGCCTGCACCAGGAAGGCAGAGATGGAAACATGTGCAGTGAAACATTTTATATCCAATTTGAGGATTCAACCAAAGGTCTTCACTTGAGCGAAACCAGAACTTCCAAGTAGATCAAAGGTAGCATGGAGCGGAGGAAAACCTCTTTGTTGGGGGTTGACTAACAATGCCTTACAAGAATTAGTATCGTGTGAGTTGCATAAAAATAACCTGAGAAGAGTGGAAAACAAGGGAGAAAATCAATCAGATTTACACCACCTATGTTAACCAACTATATTCATGTTTTTTTAAAGTGGCATTCCGTATATGTATGGGTTTATATGCCTATGTTCTACATGCGTGATTGTGATATGTATTTGACTTTCAGCTTTCATACTTAACAGCATGCGAGTATTTTCCACGTTACTACATGGTTGGTTCAGTGGCACATTTTAAATGGTTTTGCATGATCCCATAGGATTTCTGTTCCGTAGTTTATTTAACCCCTTCACTATGGAACTTTTGGACTGTGTTTCAGTTTTTCATTATAAGACCCAATGAATACGACTATATATATTGGGGGGGGCTTATTTTCATAAAATTCATTCCACAACCTGGAGTTATTGGGACAGAGAGTCTCCACATTTTCGAATCTTCTTGTTAAAAATGGATCATTGCTTTCCTGAAGAGTAGTGCCATTTTTACACTTCATTAGCATGGGGTGGTATCTGAATTCTTTCCCAAGCCAGCTGAATATTGCTTTATTGGTTTTGGAGAAAAGACACGAGTTGCTTCAGTGTTGTTTCTCGTATACTATCCACCATCTTTGCAAAAAAATAAAAATTATATTCTAGGAAGAAGAGACATTCCTCATTGTTGATAAGTGGCTATCGTGTCTAAGAAAAGGAGGCCTTATAAGGGGCATGGCAGACCCAGTTGCCTCTAACAAGGAACAAATCTGAGGCACCTGCTTCTCTCCATCTGCCTCAAAAAATTGTAGTTGCCACGATAAAAAACGAGTGTGGAAGGGAGAATCGTATGGATTAGCAGCTCCTGAGAGAATGCCCAGCCCACCAGCTCGAAAGCCGAGTTAATGAAATGCAGTCTCCACGCAAATCCGATGGTATAGTGTTCCTCGGTTCCGCTAAGAGGTTACCACAGTCCTCTTCTTGAACATAGCTGTACCTCGAAGTGATATCCCTGGATAATACAGTACAAATGCTTTTGTAACTGAGAGAAGACTTTATGCAGGTTCCTAGGAAGGTTCGAACTTCTGGAAGAATTGCAATGGCTGAGCCAAGGCTTGTGCTGATTTCAGATTGTTGGTGTGGCCAACTGGAGGAAAATGACCCCACTCACCTGCTGGGCTGACCTCTCTGAGCACAGAATCAGAAAGCCTCCCATTACCTTTTCTCTCGTGCACACACTGTCCATACCCAGATACACATGGTGGCTTCACTTGCTGAGTCCCACATTTGCCCACACCTCGATTTCGTTTCAGGTTCTGATCTACAATGGCCAGCTGGACATCATCGTGGCAGCTTCCCTGACAGAGCGCTCTCTGATGGCCATGAAGTGGAAGGGGTCCCAGAAATACAAGCAGGCAGAGAGAAAAGTTTGGAAGATTCTTAAATCCGATAATGAAGTGGCTGGTTATGTGCGGCAGGTGGATGACTTCTTTCAGGTCTGGAGACACTTTGGGGCCTGTAGGTTTTGGGGTGGGGGGTGGATGGTGGGGTTGAAACAAAAGCTTGAACACCAGGAAGGCATGGCTAGCCCTACGCAGGGTCACACAACAGCCCAAGGGTGTCTTCTGTGGCTCTCCTCTCCACAGGGCAGAGTGCCTGAGTTCATTAAAGTACACAGTGCTTCATGGGAACCAAAACAAAAGTTTAGATATTATTCAAGAGACAAGGTAACAATCAAAAAGATAATACTCATCCCAAAAGACAAATCATTAATGAGAGAGTTAGTCTATTTGGGAACAGAAGGGAGCTTGAACAAATAACATGAGTTAGAGTCAGTGTAATCTCTCCTGGCAAATCTGTGCTCCCATTGGGTCTCACGCATGAAGCCCCAGGACAAAATCTGTGCATCTGATGCCCCTAGTGTGACCTCCACTTCAGGGCTCAGATGTTGCTCCTAGCCATGCCTGTCCACTGTGCCTCCAGTCTGCAGGTCTCAGTCCTTCATTCAAGGGTCTTCAGGCCTTCATTGGTGACTACGTGATGATTACATCATTTACCTCCAGAAAGTTCTTGGAGAAATCAAGAATGGTTTTGCATAGTTAGTCAGGAGGAGAGATTTAAGTCTTTGGACCTGAATTTTTTTTCCTGCAGTTTTTTATTGGAGGAAACATTGGGAACTCAGTTCTGTAGTTTTGAGTATTTGGAATTACAGCATTCCAAATGCTCGAGCTTTTCATTAGGCAAATCCATGCTCCAAATAACAATTAATCTCAGAGGCATGCTACCTTGAAAGTACTTTGCTTTGGCAAAATAAATGAGAGTTCACAACAAATTCCTTAAAGGTCACTGAGTTGTGATATGCATTACTCACTTATGTTAGAAGAAAGGATGGATCAAGCAGAAATTATGGGTAGTCTAATGTATACAGGGACCCTTCCATCCCCCCCCAACCCCACCCATCATTCTAACCATGTAATAACATATACAAAATTTAAATATTGTGCAACGTTAACTACCTTGGACAAAGGAAACAGTTGAGAGACATAGTTCCGGGCTCAAGTAAAGGGAAACTCTATGTTGGAAAACTTATAATGTTATAGTTTCTAAATTGAGATAAATTATACCAAAGAATTAAAAACTGGTGCCACAACAAACTAAATGAGTCAGAGCAGAAACAGTTCTGGCAGGACGCATGTGAGGTTTGAAAATAAGGCTGGGGCAGGATGGAGACAGGAGTGTCTGTTGAACTGCAGAGAGATCTGGAGAGGAGATGGTGAGTGCTGTGTCCACCCTGGGTCTTCTGTAAACGACCCAAGCAGTCTTGGATTGAGTACCAACTTGGGAATCACAATAACTGGTTAACTCTAAAGACTGATTCCAAATGATTGAAATTCCTGGACAAATGGAGCCTCTTCATTTGCAGAAGATATCCTGGACTTCATTTTTGGTATTTATTTGTGTGTTTTTAAGTAACACAAGTTATATATATATATATATATATACACACACATATATGTACACATATATGTTTGTGTGTGTATATATATATACACACATAGAACAGAGAATATATATATGTATATATAGAGAGAGAGAGAATATATATACACATACATATATAGAGAACAGAGAACATATGTGTATATGCTCTCTGTTCATTATTAAGTGTATTGATTAATATAAAATATATATTGTATATATAATATATACTTAATATGATTTTTCTATTCTCCTTTTACATCCATTCTTTATTTATTTTGTCATTAAATGCATACAGCTATAGAAGTTACACTTTCCTGGCAAATTAAGTCAACATTATTCTCAGGAAGTATCCCTCTTTAAGTCTAGTAATGTTTCTTGTCCTAAAGTCTGTTTTGTTGATAGTACTATAACAATGCCAACTTCTTTTTTTTTTTTTTTTAAGATTTTATTTATTTATTTGACAGACAAAGATCACAAGTAGAGAGGCAGGCAGAGAGGAGGAAGCAGGCTCCCCACTGAGCAGAGAGCCCAATGCGGGGCTCAATCCTAGGACCCTGAGATCATGACCTGAGCCGAAGGCAGAGGCTTAGCCCACTGAGCCACCCAGGCACCCCACGAACTTCCTTTTTGATTAATGTTTCCCTGGGACATCTTTTTCAACTCTTCGTTTTCAATTTTTCTGTATCCTTATATAGAAAGATGTGTCTCTTTTAAGTAGCATTTAATTGGGTTTTGTATATCTTTAATAGAGCCTGACAATATTTTTTTTTAATGGAATAGTCCATTTACATTTAGTGTAATTACTGATATATTGTGTTTAAATCTACTGCTTTACTATTTGTTTCTTACTCAGCTTACTTTTTTGTATTTCTCTTTTCTTTATTGTATCCTTTTGTATTACTCAAGTGTTTTATATCATTTTTGGGTTTTATTCCCTCTGGAAACCTGTTAGGCTATATACTCTTTTAATCTTGTTTAATGATTATACTCAAGGGTAAATTATAAATTCTGGACTTAATCCTAATATAAATTAGAATTTTACCACTTTCCACAGAAATGCAAGAACCTTAGATCTTCCTTACAAATTCTCCTGGTTTTGTGTTATCATTAAAAACAAAACAAGGGGTGCCTGGTGGCTCAGTGGGTTAAGCCTCTGCCTTCAGCTCAGGCATGATCTCAGGGTTCTGGGATGGAGCCCTGCATTGGGCTTTCTGCTCAGCAGGGAGCCTGCTTCCCCCTCTCCCTCTGCCTGCCTCTTTGCCTACTTGTGATCTCTCTTTGTCAAATATATAAATAAAATCTTTAAAAAAAAAATCTACACACTCTTCGAACACCACACAATGTTACCTGCATCATGTTACACAGCCAGTATCATTGTGACTTACCCATAAACTGATCCATTCGATCCCCCTTCAGCCTCTTTCCCATTTCCATGCTTCCGACTGGAATTATTTTTCTTTGCTTAAAAAAAAAAAACTATTTTAGTAAAGTTGTATTGGCAACAGTTTCTGGTTTTATTTGTCTGAAAATGTATTTGTGTTGCCTTTAATTGAGAAGTACATTTTTTGTGGAATTGAAGTTTAGCTGGGAAGTTATTGTCTTTTCAGTTTTCTGTCTTTGCCTCGGGTCATGATCCAGGGTCCTGGGATGGAGCGCACCCTCAGGCTCCCTGCTCAGCGGGGAGCCTGCTTCTCCCTCTCCTCCCTGCTTGTGCACTCTGTTCCCTGCACTGCCTCAAATAATATCTTAAAAGAAAGAAAAAAGAACAGCAGTCTGTGATACCCTTATAGGATTATTGAGAGAATTCAACAAGTTAATTAGCAGAGAACAGTTCCTCATCATAGTAAACATTTGTTATTATTACCCCGAAGTGCATATAAAAATAGATATAATAAAAGGAAAATTATAAATCATCAAGATCAGGGAAAATTATTAAAAATCAAGCCTTCAGGGAATTTTAAGTATTAATGTTTAGGCTATTAAGGCTAATATAAGGTTAATAGGAGGCTATTAACATGAATGCTGAGCTGCCAGGAGCAATGGACATGTCACTTGTCCCCTGTCTGCTGCACAGCTTTGTGATGACAATACCACCAGGCACATGAGCATATCCTCTGGGTTCTCGATGGCTGTGTCTGCCGCCTGTTACTTTATGTCCCCCAGGCCAGCCTTGCAAACCACTCCAGTGCCCCGCACCACACCTGTATCTCGCTGGGCTCGGAGCATAGAACCTCTAGCTGGGGAGGCTGGGCTGTGGCTGCAGGGACAGCACACACTACCAACGTGGGGAGAAGGGATTGGCTGCCACCCCAAAACTTGGGACGAATACCACACTAAGCCTGCTATCTCTTCTTGTGAATGCAAAACACACTGAGAGATGAAATGGCCCTCGACCGGCTGCCAAAAAATGGTAACAAATGCGGCAAGGCCCACATGTGTTTGTGACGAGGAGTGCTTTACCACACGCCAAGGGATCTGTGTTTTATGTAGGGGACATTAAAATGTTGGCAGAGCTCCTGCCCACTTACGCCTCAGCGTAGGCTCGGGGGTGGCATGTGGAGATGGGGAATTATGGAGGAAAAAGAGCACCAGTGCTAAGAAAGGCATTCTCTGTGCGCCTCGGATTGAGAATCCTGTCCAAAGGTCCAGCGTCTGATAACGAAAAAACCGAACCTTAGCCACGAACTTGCCTTTCAGCACTGGACACTCAAAACAGAAACGTGAATATGTCTGCCAAAAAAAGAGAGTTCACTCTCTGCCAAACTCCACAGCTCTTAATTTAAAAATCAAAACCAGTGTAGACCCGTCTCCGAGTGGTTACCTAAAGTGTCCATTCAAAAGAATGACAGCTGTCCCTGGGGAGCAACAGGGTCGAGAGAGGGAGCCTCTCTCTCCACATATTCCCTGTCAGCTGACGCCTTGGGAAAACCCAAAGGCAGCTCCAACCCGTCTGTGGAGATCTGCTGAAGGAGGGCTACGTGTTGCCTCTTGCTGGTTCTGGCCTAGAAGGCCATGTGCCTTTGCGATCTCTACCATTCTAAGAATTAGACACTGCCTTACTACATCACCCAGGCAAGTAGCCTTTGCTCCGTTTGTTCATCTATAAAATGCAGGGTTTGGACTGAGTTATCTGTAAGATATCTAAGAGAGATCTGAAATATTTATTTTTCATTAATGCCCAGAAGGTCTCAGTTAGCAAGCAAGATCAAACAGCTTAGTGACTTTCTGCATAGTGGGATGCGCGTGCGCGCGCGCGCGTGTGTGTGTGTGTGTGTGTGTGTGTATTGACTTAATAGCATTATGGTGCAGATCCAAGTTCTCATCCTCTTCCTCCTTGGCCGGTGATAACCCAGGGTCAACACTGTCAGGACCAACCTGTTCCTCCTTTTGGGGTCTTTCTCTATCCTTCTCTGAAAATCAGTCACTTTCTAGAGCTTAGTAGGTTAGGTGGGGAGGCCAGGTTCATCCAAAGAAGTTATGGCTTTGTCTGGGGATTTCTGATACTAATAAAAGGGCAGATGCTGAAATTAACTAAAATGAACAGAGCAAACATGGTGAGCCATGTCTCATAATGGGAGCCTGAAGAGCAGAGCACCAACAGACTGCACAGCCTGCTGGTTTCCAGTCTGGAGCCAGGAGAGAGACTGGGAAGGGTCATGGGCCATTGATGGTAGGCCAAGGGTGTGTGCTCCATTGTGTAAGCAGTGGGAGGCAGGCCACTGAATGTTTTTTTTCCCCCAATTTTTTTTATTGTAAAATACATGTAACATGAAGGTTATCATCCTGACCATTTTTTAAATTTAGTTAATTAACTAATTAATTTTTTAAAGTAGGCCACATGCGCAAAGTGGAGCTTGAACTCACAAGCCTGAGATCAAGAGTAGAGAATGTTCTACCAACTGAGCAGCCAGGGGCCCCTAACCGTAACCATTTCAAAGTGTGTCATTCAGTGGCATTAAATACATCCATAATACTGGGGCACGATCACCACCGTCCGTCTCCATAGCTCTGTTCATCTTTTAAACTGAACCTATGGCCATTGACCACTAGCAGTGTTCCCCCGCCCCAGTCCCTAGCAACTGCTCTTCTACTCATTCTGCTTTCTCTTTCTATGGACTTGACTGCTCTAAGTGTCTTGGATAGATGGAAGCATACAGTGTCACCATGGAACATGTTTGTGCACCTTTTTGAAGCTGGTCTTTTGGAGGTTTAAAATGGCAGTGGTAGGATGAATTCAGGTTGGAGAGAGGTCAAGGAAGGGGATCCCAGGGAATAGGGAGTCCTGGTAGGAGCTTTCTTGGAAGGAGGTTCTCCACCTAAATCCTGAGTCCACCTTCATGATGCTCATCTCTGAGCTCCTGGAATAGGGGTTGGGGTGGGGGGATAAGCTTTGGAATGCCCAAGCTATGAGGACCGATTGCTGTGTGAGAACTGGTGGGTACTGTGGAGGCACACTGACTTAAAAGCTAAGTGTCCACAGGGAGAGCCTGGCATGCTAGTATCATACAGCACTCTCCGTGGTCAGCCACAGGAAGCCCCTCCAGCCTCCTCCTGAAGCACAATCCCTGAGCCATGATTCCACCTTGACCCTGACCTGGGCTTAGCTTGTGGGGCCCTCAGGCTGGTGGTCTGCCACACTCTCCTCAAGGGCTTCTCCCTGAGTTTCCAACAGGAACAAGACCTTCCACAAGCGGTTATGTACAGAGAAACCAAAGGCAAGCAGCCCCCCACCCTCCGAGCTTCACTGTTTTGAAGAGTTGTGACCAGGAGAAGGCAACCTGGTGTCAAGACCAGAGTATAGACTCGAGCTAGACACATCCGGTGTGAATTTCCGTTTTGGCTGTGGGCTGCTCCTGGTTCTGCAAACCCTGAGTGAGGAGGGTGTCAGGAGGGCCCGTGCTAATGGGGGCTATACCAGTTCTTCAGCATTTGTCAGCTCTCAGACCTGCCACACACTTTTTCTCCACGGTTATGGAACACTAATGATAACCCCCGTAAATTATGTGATTATATTTCCTAATTTATAAATGAGCAAAGAGAAGTTTTGCCTGAGCTCCGGGCTTCAGGCTTCAAATAGTCATCATACCTGAGATTTGACAACACAAATCTCGATCTTTCCCCTGAGCCATCGTGCCTCTCAGGACCTATGAGGACAGTGAGGTGGGAAGGGTTAGGATACTTCGTTGGCCAGACTAGGCTACATGTGTGCCCTGGGCTGTGTGTGGCGCTGGTGACAGAGGTGGGCGTGGCCAGCACATTTGGCAGTACATCCAGTCCACACAGAAAAGACTGTTTCCTAAAGGAAAGCAGAGTGCTTTCAAGAGGCAGGAGGACAGGGAAAGCGTGGTGTGCAGACAGAAAGCAGTAACAGCCCCAGCTTCCTAAGTGTGCTTTCCTAAAACTAACATTCACTTTTGTTTCTCTGACTTCCCACAACTAGAAAATAGAGAAAGGAATAACCACAGTCCTCGGAGGACAAAGGAAGGTCAGGCTGAGATTTGTATGTTTCCACGGATAATCCACAGAGGGAATGACAGAGAGCTGGCCACCTGCCTCTTTTGGAGTTCCTGCTGACTTTTTTTTTTCTTATTTTTAGAATTTTAAACAGCTTAGGGAGCATTCTGAACTAGTTCTGAAGGAACTAACAGTTCCAGAAAGGTCTTCATTGAGTCCTTGATTGCACTGGCAAAATCAGAGTAAGCAAAGAGCAACAAATGGATTTTTGCATTCGCCTAGTGAGATGAATGTAAAACAATATTTAATGCAGGAAAGTAACTGTTAAACAGATTTGAGATGATGATTCCCAAATACACCTGATTCCCTGGGAAAATGTTTTGGCTTTGTTATAGAGATTGTTACACTGAATCTTCACCTCTCTTCCAGCTCTGTTGCTTTCTACGAAGAGAGATAACCTGATTCATAGCTTCTTTGTCTCCATCACCTTTATCTGGGGATAGTTCTCTCTGTGTATGGGAATTGAGATGTGAGCAGAAAGCCAGAATATAGCAGTCACATCATCATCATCATAAGGATGACTTCTCTATCATCAGAGAGCTCCATGGTAGTCACAGACTGAGTTCTCCAGAAGCAGGATCCAGGTCAAGTTTGGGGTGCAAGGTGTTTATTAGGGATCAACATGTGTGAATAGACTGGGGAAGAAACAGAATAGACAGAAGAGGGAATCAAACGCTGAGGCAGGCCTGAAAAAGCTCGGCCAACCCGGCAGAGAACTCTGGAGAAACTCTTCTTCCATCAGCGTCCCTCATTGAGCCAAAATGTCCAGATCTTTAAGTGCCACCTCATTCAGTCATCACATGCAGGCTGCCCCAAGAAGGGCATCATCTTGGGGAAAGGCTGTTCTCTGTAGCTGAGGCAGCCCCCGGAGCTCCTGACAGCTGGACAAGTCCATCCTTGATCTGACAAGTCCATCAGATCCCCCTTCAAGGATGGGGATCTGATGGTACCTCTCTGTCTACCATAAAGGCCACCCAGATAATGCAGTTGGGAGCTATCAGGGTTGGCGTGGTGAGGGGTGAGAGCAGGGGCTGGTGGTTTGCCTAACACCACATAAGATTTCGTATCACTCGCTCTTTGCTGGCATAATATAAGCTTCCCCCTAAGCTCTCAATGAAATTATGTCTTCTGTCTGCATTAGAAAGATGGATCCAGCCTTGCTTTTTAATTCATATAAGATTCCAAGATGGAAACAGCAGAGTTTTCAGGAGAAAGAATGAAGAATTATCAGTAAATATTTCCCCCTTTCAGTTATATATTAACAGAATAATAATAGATCACTCCAAAACTCAGTGGCTTGACACAACAACAGTTTATTATTTCTCATCATATGTGGGTGGAATGGGCTTAACTCAGTGATTGTTCTGACTCACATGAGCTACATGAAGGCCATCCATGCAGCTGCATTCCGTGGGGAATATGGCAAAAGCTAGGACATCCGAGGTGGCCTTCTCTTCTCCAGTGCTCTCTCCATATGGCCGCAAACCATTCGGTGTCTTGGTCTGGGCTATGAAGCATGGCAGCTGGTCTCCCAAATTGAGAAGCAAAAGATGTCAGTCCTTTTAAGACCCAGGTTCAAAAGTCCCAGAATATTATTTCCATTGCATTCTTTTGGTCAAAGCCAATCACAGAGGAAGTTCACATTCCTCTTAATGGGAAGAATGGCAAAGAATTTGGTACCATTGTTAAACTTGCTACATTTTCCTAAAACAGTGTATCTATCTCCAAATATTCTTACTTTATTTGTCTGAGATAGGACCTGAGCATTAGGATATAAGCTTGTTAGGGAATTCTAATATGCATCCTATTTGGAGGAACCCAAAATTATGATTTCTTTTGCCCCTTTGTTGATGCCAAAATGGCTTTGGCTTCTAGGAACCCCATGTGGCTTATGTTTGGATAAACTTTCATTCTGATCCCTAAAGGCTGCTCTAAATCCTGACCTATTTTACTTCCTCCCAGGCCAACCAGAAACTTGAGAACATAGTTTCACTCTTAACAAACCAGCCATTGATCTGAAACATCACTTTTAGAAAAGTGTCCTCTAGTCAATAGTATCTACTGGTGGGGCTCTTATTCTGTAAAATCCTCAGCCAAAACCTTAAGCTAAAGCTTAGACCTCAGTCTCTGCTGTGCATTGTTGTTTTACAAGTGGTCTTTGTTCTCTTGAAACACTGATAGACCATTGGTAATGCAGACTCCTAGAAAAACGCTTGTTATTTACTCAAAAGATTAGCTTCCTTTTCCCAGCTGACTTCTGTGCTGTACTGAAATAATGTGGTCCTCCCGGGCAAAGTCTTTAGATAGTAGCGTGTCTTATGCTACTTTTCGGAAGTGATACAGCTAGATCCAGGAAGGTCTGCTATAAACATCATCCAGATCCATTCTCAGCGAAGACGGTGTCCACAAGCCATCTTGAATTTGTTTCTGGATATCAATTAATGATCAAATATTATGATAGATTGATATAATTAATATCATGTCGGCAAAAAAAAAATGCAGCTGTTTTACTGAGGAGTAACCTTAGTATTTTCATTAGGTGATTATTGGGTTCTTAAAAAAGGGTTCTTAACCTAGGGCAAGGGTCTGTGGATAGTATTCAGGGGGTCAGTGAACTTGGGGGGAAAATACATTTTATTTTCACTAACCTCAAACTTAAATAGCTTTTCCTTCTGTTATGAATTTTTAAATTTAGCATTTCCTCCCATTATGAATGTAGGCCACAAACCACAGCTGCCTTAGCGGTATCTTTGACTCTGTCACCAATAGAAAGCAGAGATACTTTGATATCAAATACAAATGCCGTTGCAAATACCTTGAAACAGCATCACCATCACTGTTACTTTGAAATTACAGTAGTTCTCAAACCCACTGGTTGTTCTTATTGAATGTGTTTATAGAAAAGTACATATATTTTTATATCCAACTTTATTTTTTATGACTTTGTTAATTTCAATATAATGGGTTCATTTATAATCTGTAATATGTATATATAAATATATAAAATGTATTTTAAAACATTTTTCTGAGAAGTATCCATGGGTTACAGAAGACGCCGTAGGGGTCCACAGCACCAAAAAGACCAAGAGCCTGTGCATTAGACAATTTGAATTATTGAAAATAATTTCTAGATCCTCCCCAACCCAAACCATAGACCGCCTTTAGCCTTTGGGGACCCCAGATTGAAAAGTTACAAATTTAGCTATCAAGTAGACTTGAATTTTCTCTCTAGTCTTATTACCTTGGCAATTCTAGCTCCTCCTCTCACCATCCTCAAGCA
Organism: Mustela nigripes; assembly: GCF_022355385.1. Lineage (NCBI taxonomy): Eukaryota > Metazoa > Chordata > Mammalia > Carnivora > Mustelidae > Mustela > Mustela nigripes. Next base: position 46,915,506 of record NC_081560.1, read on the forward strand.
ACAGAGTGTTGAGATTAAAAGACCGGATACTGTGCCAGACACTGCTCCAGTACTGGCTAGCTGTGTGACCTTGGGGAAGTCACTTGGCTTCTCCAAGAGGTTCTTCATCCGTGAAGTGGGGATAACATTAATACCTCTCTCTCTCATGAAGGGATTAGTTATTAGGATTCATTGAGATTATGGGTATCCGTGTATTACTTGACATTCTACGCGGCACCTAGTAAGCATGGAAGAAATATTTATTGCTGCTGCCTCTCTTAGCATTCATCTGTTTCCATAGTTTAAGATGTACTCCTCCTGTCTAACAGGATCCTTAATAGATACTATGTTTTTAGGTTAGGCCTCAACTAAATATTATTTATCAGAAAGGCCTAGAACTACAGCAGTTGTTTCCATTTGTAACTTCATAACAAAAAAACTGTCTTGGTGAGAGGCGGAGGAAACAGAGAACAAGGGGACATGTTCCACATTTTGCTACATGGTGGTCTAATAATAGTAAAGAAAAGTGGCTACATTGAGTAATGAGATGTTTCTAAAACATCAAGTCCCTTCTGGTTGAACAGTCATCTGAAACATCCCTGTTGACAACAAATGAAGCATCCAGCTTTTTTTGTTTTTGTCTTTTTTTTTTTTTTTTCCATTTACACTGAGCTTCTAATAACATATGGAAACAGGGAAGAAGAGGAATATAGGAGTTGAGAGTTAGAGAGTAAAAAACTATGCAGCAAAACAGAAACCCCAGTTGTTTGCCGAACTTTCTGCTCTTCTGCTGTCCAGCATGGAGATGTGGGTGTTTATTTTTGTTCCTAATATTTATTTTCTTATGCAGCAATCAGAGTCCCAAGGTTTAGATTCTGGCACTAGCCCTGTCTTCCTAGAGCTGCTTGCCAGGGGGGGACTTCCCATTTTTGCTTTTGTTTCCCTTTAATTGCTTCTCTGTATCCTCCCCACTTACTGTTTTAGACACATGGCCCATCTCATCAGTTCTGTGTTAGAAGAAAAGAGCATGACAGAGAACATGTTATATTTTTTTAAGATTCGTTTTTTAAAATTTTGTTAGCAACTATAAGAGGTTTCTCTCTCTCTCTCTTTTTTTTTAGTTAAAAATTGAATAACCAAAAAGTATGTATAGTACTTGTATGAGATAAAACAAACAATGATAAATGAACCCCTTTGTACTCACCCCTTTCTCTCATTGCCCCTGGAGGCGAACCACTGAACTGGATTTTGTTTTTATCATCCTTTTTTTTTTTTCCTTAAGTAATAGTTTTACAGATATACATCTATATAAATATTTTACTTCTCATGTTTAATTTTCTATAAAAGGAATGATTCTGTATGGATTTTGTAATAACATGCTTTTGCCTCTGAGCAATGTTGAGATTTCATCCATGCTGATGGGTTCAGTTGTGCTGTTTCCTTTTTTGTTGCCATATAGTATTCCACTGCTTGATTCTGTCCCTCAGCCATTCCACCGCTGCTGGACATGTGGGTTGTTGCCAGTGTTTTGCTACCACAAATATTGCTTTTGTGAACATTCTTGCCTTCCTCGTACCCATGTCCAAGAGTTTGTCTAAGAATCATCCCTAGAAGTGGGACTGATGAGTTCATAGGGTTTGAGCATCTTCAGTTCCATCAGATCATGCCCAACTGTTTTCCAAACTGATTATAACCTTGCCAGTAATGTTTAAGAGATCAGAGTATTTCACTCTCTCACCAAATCTAGGACTTGCTTCTAGACTTTTTTCCCCGTGGAAAGGTGAAATTGAAGGGGAGGCTTAATGTCCTTTCCCATGTTGGCCATTCGTGATTTGTCTTCTTTCCCTCTTGCTGTATTTCCCATCTTCTCTGGCTGGCCTCAGATGGAAAGACTGTAGCTTCCACACAAAGCAAGCAGGTGGGATGGACGTGTCATGTCTAAGTCTTAGCACTGATTTGGTTAGGCAGATGTGTTTTTCTTTCTGAACGTCCTGTGCTGAGGTTGGCTATCAAAATATCCGGCTTAGGGGCACCTGTGCGGCTCAGTCTGTTAAATGTCTGCCTTTGGCACCGTCATGATCCCAGGGTCATGTCCATGTTGGGATCCCCACTCAGTTGGAGTCTCTTTCTTCCTTTGCCTCTGCCCGCTCCTGCTCTCTATGTCTCAGTCTCTCTCTTTTTCTCTTAATTAATTAATTAAAAAATTTTTTAAAAAATATCCAGCTGAAAAAAAACAGGGAATTTAGTCCTCAGCACCTTTTCAGTTCAACTCACCAACAGTGGCTCAGTATAAAGAAGCAACTACTAAAACAGATTTCAGTTTATGCCTTGGATTGTAGTCAAGCCCTAGACCTAGATCAGGAGGAGAATCTGAATCTTTCCACAACACAACACAGGGACCCTCAACTTCCATCATTTTCCCACCAAAACAGCAAGGAAGTCAAGTTATTTAGCCAGGTGCTTTGCTGTGTGTCTTACCAGAAAATTAAGAAGAAGAAGAATTGGTTAACTATTATTCACATCTGCTTTCTAAATCCTTCTCAGTGGGCTGATTTTATTCATTTCCTAGTGCTTGACAAAGAAACCACAAAGAACTACTTAAAGAGAAAAATACTGATTTTATATAAAGCAATAAAAAAATACAGTATTTTGAGGAAATTTTTAAAAAGAGGCTCCCCTACTTTATACATTCTAAAATGGGACTGTTTTTGCTTTTGTGATGTTTTAAGAAAAGTCCCAGGTTTTAGAAGATGCTATTCAAGAATGCTCTGTGTTTTAAGTTGTTGTGGTTTAAACTACTTCCTTTGACAATAGCTGGTCTTAACAAGTCCCCTTACTCTCCAATCTACTCTTCTCTCGGTGCTTTTGCCAAAACACAAGTCTGATCATATTTTCTTGTTCGAATTCTCTCACTGACTCCCTGCTACTTCCAGAATAAAGTCTTCATTCCTTATTAGGTCCTTTCTGCTCTTCTGGCTGCCCAGAAAACTCCCATTTACCTTCAGGGATTACAATGACCTCTAAAGGGGTACCTGACTGGCTGAGTCAGTAGAGTACGCCACTGTTGTTGGTCCTGAGTTCAAGGCCCACGTTGGGTGTAGAGATTACCTATAAATAAATAATAAATAAATGAATAAATAAATCAAACTACCTCTAGGAAGCCCTTCTCCCAGAATACCTCATTCTGTGCATCTCTTTGTGCATGAACCATACTGGGGTTTCTCTTTCATTTAACTCTTTAATTGCTTTCCTCCCCTACTTGACACTGAGCTCCTTGAGGACAGGAATAACATCATTTATCTCTGTAGCAAACCCCCTTAGCACACTTCCCAACACTCAGTGAATGTCTGGTGAATGAAAATCAAATTGGCCCCCACCTTATACTGACACCCATCTGTGTGTGTGTGTGTGTGTGTGTGTGTGTGTTTTAAAACCAGTACCTGGGTGGCTCAGTGGGTTAAGTGGCCACTCTTGGTTTCAGCTCAGCTCATGATCTCAAGGTTGTGGATCAAGCCCCGGGGTCAGACATCATATTCAGCGGGAGTCTCCTTGTTCTTCTCCCTCTGCTCCTCCCCGCCTCTCGCAAATAAATAAATAAACAAATAAGATCTCTGAAAACAAAACAAAACTGCATTTCTCAAGGGATGCTGTGGTCGCTGACCCATCATACATACCAAAGTGTCTTCTAGGAAACAGACTAGGCGTGCTAAGATAATGAATAGTTCAAAGCAATTCCCTTCAAAGGAGAAAGGATGCATTGTTTGTGTCAGCTGAAGACGATTTCCTTCTGTGTTACACAGGAGAAGAAAGGAGAAATATTCTGGGAAATAAATTTATGGGAGGAGTTGTAGAAGTTTCATTATCTCAGGGGCTGATTAGAATATCCCCTCCTTCAAAAAAAAAATCGACTTTTTAGCATTTGGGATTCTTTTTCTTTAAAAAAAAAAAAAAAACCCACACAGCTTGCTTCCTGAAAACAAAGGAAATAATAAACAATGGCAACTCCCAATTTTACTCTGATTATTTGCCAAGAGTCCTCTTAGTTCATGTGGTTCTATTTCATTAGAGAGGGCTGATTAGCATAAAAAGAATGCTTCTAAATTAAGCTACCCAAATATGCACTTAGTTAATACTCAGAGAGCTAATTTATTGTATTATTTAAAATATAAATTGGATAGCAAATCTATTTACTGAGGTATAACAGCTAGGCAATGATGCATAATTTTCTCTTAGCTGTTGAGTGGTTTTTAATAATCTATTGAAATTTAACAGAGAACCATTTCATTATGGGAAGTGAATAAATACTAAGAAGACTAACATTTAAAGTATTATCCACACATGGAGAATAGGTTTTAAAAATTAATGATATTTGAGGAACAAAAAGGGAATTGGGGTTTGCTTTTTAAACAGTAACATTTTGTTGTTTTAATTTGAAGTGTAACCAGATCCACAAAATTGCTTGTGGAAATGTTAAACAGAGCCCAGAAATAAACAAGGTGGAGGGTGGAGTGGGGCAGAGAAAGGGGCAGCGTGAAGGAACAAAATAAAGTTGTCTTAAGATACTGCCCCATTGTCAACTGGACCACGGGTACTATTTTTGCTTTGGACAGTCTTTGGCTTGGTAGTGAAAACTGTGTGCCTTGTTTTATTTCAACCAATGGCATCATGAAAATGTTGTGCCCAACATGAAATGTTGGCATGTCCTATGTCCTCAGTTCCTGGAACCTGGGGACATTATCAGTTCTGGAGTTCCCTGAAGCTGTGGGTCAGGAACACAGTTGAATCTAGACCCCCTCTCTGGTTAGTAGCTGTCCCACGCAGACCAGCTTCGGAATGTCACAGGGGCTCTGATACAAACAGAAATATCCATGAATGTAGTGGTGTGGTCTTGAAACTCTTCCTGCCAATTACACTAGAATTTCTTTGGGGTAGGGGAGAGGCAGGAATGGAAGCAGGTAGCAGAAGCTTCTCATCTTTCTGCAAATATTTGATACCTGGCCCATCTGATTTCCTGAGCCAAAATTTCAGAGAGAGAGGTTTTGGATCTTATAATTTACTGATCTGAATAGATGTTTCTTTGATTTATTTTGGGAGAGAGAAAGAATGCTCTAATGTTTCCTCTTTCCCCAAGAGAGCCAAAATGTCAGAGAACCGGGGTTGGGATGGTAAACTGGCGTGGGGGGGGGGAGGGGAGACACTGATTTATAGTGTTTGCCAATTTCCGTGGTGTAAATACTCCCACCATGGCTGATTGCAAGCTACCAGCATGACACCACACTGAACGTGGAGTTGGGCAGCAATGTGCACAGTCCGCTCTCCTGGACCAGTTGCTGAGCTCCAGCACACAATGCTAGAGCCATTCCCCCACTGCTGTCTGCAGGAGGTAAAACTTGAGCAGGTTGGCCAGCTCTTGTCTCCCTGTTCCCCAGAAGACAATGACTCTAGGTCCTCACACTCCCAGCAGAGAGCATTTGCTGCTGTAACCCCTGCCCTCTCCTCCCAAAGAAAACTACAGACATATATTATACAGTTAAATATTGAGTTAAGAGTAATTAACAAACTGGATTTTGCTTTTTCTCTCTTTGTGGATTTTAAATATAAAGCTGGACATGGAGGAAGTAAAGTTTTGATTACTTCTTAACTGCATCAAATCCTGTGTTGCCAAGTGGGTTCTTAAAAGGGTGAAAAAGGCAGAACAGCTTTATGCCATTCTGCTAAGGCAAGTAAGGTCTTGCTTGCTTGACATTTCTGTGTGGGGAGACGGGGGTGTTTGGCATTGCAAGTGGTAAAAGCGGATGGAGGGAAAGAATGGGATGGATCATGGTGTTGGCGGGTTTAAGGGATAAAATTCACTGTAGACAGTTAAGTCAAGCATATTGACAGAAGTTTGAGCTCATATTCAATCTGCTTTCTTACTTTAATTGGACCTTTCCCGTGGGAAGGAAGAATTTATAGCATGGAAATAAAAAAAGAAGCCTGGAAGAGAAATAGTGTCCCTCGTAAACAATATAATTTTTCCTTCTAAAAAGTGTAGTACTATCTCTTATATTTATTAGTATTGTTGCTTCTGATCTTTCACAGCTCTTAAAGGGAAAAAATACTCCTTTGACAATAAAAAATGAAATAATAGTATGATGACTATTACTTGAGTGCTTAGTGTATGTCTATATGCATGTGGTGTGAGCTTATTATATATTTGTGAATTGAGTACCATCCAGTGGTTAATATGCATTTATCTCCTTGAATCCATACAGAAAGTTACTCTTTTTTTAAAGATTTTATTCATTTATTTGAGGGAGAGAATAAGAGAGAGAGAGAAAGCATGAGAGAGGAGAGGGTCGGAGGAAGAAGCAGACTCCCCACTGAGCAGGGATTCCCAAAGCAGAATTCGATCACAGGACTCCAGGATGGTGACCCCAGCTGAAGGCAGTTGCCCAACCAACTGAGCCACCCAGGCACCCCAGAAAGTTAAATATTCTTAGGGCAACAAACCATCCTAGATTGCCTGGCACTTTTTCAGCTTTAGCACTGAAAATCCTGTATCCAGGAATCCCTCAGCTCAGGGAAAACTGGGACAATTTGTCACCCTAATTCTTACCTTCAGATGAGAAAACAGAAGCAGTTAAGTCCCTTTGCCAAAGTCACAGAGCTGGACTCAAACCCAGACCTCCCAAATCCTGACTTCATGCTTTTGACCACCATGCCGAATCACTTCCTACTACTGTGCTTTTAGGTTTCCAACAGCAATAATGATCAAGGGAAGAGAAGGCTATAACTTTAGTCATTCATATCAACCTTGCTGAAATTAACATATAGATTCTTGGAATTAATTGAGAAAAATTTTCCATAACTCTTTCTTTTTTTAATCAGAGACATTCACAGAACGTTGAAACACCTAGCTGATTTGGTGAGATGAGGCTAAGAGATTTGATTGAAGGGTCTTCACCTCTCAGGCATTCATTTTGTATCTCTCTAAAAAGACGGTATATTATTTGATCAACAGATTTCTTCTAATTTAAAAGTTCCCTGATTGTCAGAAGTCTGTTTTTCATGTTGCACAGAAATGTCTGTGCTGTTGATTCTCATCCTTCTATTTTGTCTTTTCTTTTGGAGACATAATGCTTTTTCTTAAAACCAGTATGAGCTTATTGATGATACATTGTTTTATTATGTATCCTTTAATTTTATTCTTTATTTTAATTCTAGTAGAGTTAACATGCAGTGTTATATTAGTTTCAGGTGTACAATATAGTGTGATTCAACAATTTTATACAGTACTCAGTGCTCATCGTAAGTGTACTCTTTAACCGCCATCACATATTTCACCCATCCCCCCACCCACCTCCCCTCAGGTAACCACCAGTTCGTTCTCAGTAGTTACGAGTCTGTTTCTTGGTTTGTCTCTCTCTTTCGTTTTTTCCCCTTTATTCCTTTGTTTCGTTTCCTGAATTCCACCTATGAGTGAAATCATATGATATTTGTCTTTTTTTTTGTTAAGATTTTATTTATTTGAGAGGGAGGGAGAGAGAGAGAGCTTGAGAGGGGAGGTCAGAGGGAGAAGCAGACTCCCCATGGAGCTGGGAGCCCAATGTGGGACTCGATCCTGGGGACTCCAGGATCATGACCTGAGCCGAGGGCAGTTGCTCAACCAACTGAACCACACAGGCACCTGGTATTTGTCTTTTTGACTGGCCTATTTCACTTAAATTATATTCTCTAGGTCCATCTATGCTGTTGCAAATGGCAAGAGTCCATTGTTTCTGATGACGACTAATATTTCATTGTGTGTGTGTGTGTGTGTGTGTGTGTGTGTGTGTGTGCGTGTATGTGTGTGAGTGAAGTACACACACACACATCTCCTCTAGCCATTCATCTGTCGATGGACACGAACCACTTCCATAGTTTGGCTGTTGTAAACAGTGCGGCTCTAAACATCAGGGTAATATCTGTCCTTTTAGAAACTACAGCACACATACTGACTTAAGAAAGTTGACTTCAAGTTAGTACATTTATCATTTCCCAGATGTGTGAGTACCTGACAGTACAATTTATGCCACCTTTTGTGCAACTGTCGCCTTTTTTTAAAACTTCTCTGTGGTTCATACTCCACAAGATGTTATTATTATTATTTACATTCTTTTTATTTACACATGTAAATTCTCAATTGCTCTTCATTCTCCTTATTTTTGTGTATCTGTAGGGATGATCATCTTTTTTTTTTTTTTTAAGATTTTATTTATTTATTTGTCAGAGACAGAGGGAGAGAGAGCGAGTGAGCACAGGCAGGCAGAGGCAGAGGGAGAAGCAGGCTCCCTGCCGAGCAAGGATCCCAACGCGGGACTCGATCCCAGGACCCCGGGATCATGACCTGAGCCGAAGGCAGCTGCTTAACTAACTGAGCCACCCAGGCGTCCCATCCTTCTTTCTGAAGAACAATCTTCAAACGTTTCTTTACAGATCTGCTGGTATTCCTTTTTCCAGTTTTTTCCCCCCCTTGAAATACCTTTATGCAGTCATTTATGTGGGAATCCTAGGTGGCAGCTACTTCCTTTTAGAACTCAAAGGATACAGCAGCACCTGGGTGACTCTGTAATTTGAGCATCCAACTCTTAGTTTCTGCTCAGGTCATGATCTCTGGGTCATGAGGTCGAGTCCCACATTGGGCTCCACACTCAGCATGGAGTCTGCTTGAGATTCTCTCCCACTGCCCCTCCCTCTGCTCTCTCTCCCTAATAGTTAAATAAGTAAAATTAAAAAAAAAAAACAACACTCAAAAGATACAATTCCACTGTCTTCTAGCTTGCATTGTTTCTGTTACCTAGTCAGCTTTCTTGTTTCTTTTAAATTATTGAAAGTGCAGTTTCTTTTTCTGCCAACTTTTAGTATTTTCTTTCTGTCTCTGGTGTTAGCAGTATACCAAATTATGTGCCCAGATGTGGCTAGTTTTCTCTGGGTTTTTCCAGCTTAGGTCTATAGAACTTCTCAAAGCTGTGGCTTGACAACTTCTGTTGATTTGGGGGAGCTTTTAGTCATGATTTCTATATTTTACTATGTCTTTTGCACAATGCCTTCCTTATCTTCTAATTCTGGGACTCCAGTTAAACATAGTTAAATAGTTTGTCATCCCATGGATTTTTTTCTCTTTTCTGTGTTTTCCATAACATCTTAAATAATTTGTTCGTAGTTATTTTAATTTTTTTTAAGATTTCATTTATTATTTGACAGAGAGACACAGAGAGAGGGAACACAAGCAGAGGGAGTGGGAGAAGGAGAACCAGGCTTCCCGCCAAGCAGGGAGCTCAATGCAGGGCTTGATCCCAGGACCCCCGGGATCATGACCTGAACCAAAGGCAGATACTTAATGACTGAGCCACACAGGGGCCCCGATAGTTATTTTAAAACCTATACCCAATAACTCCAATATCTGGATCCCTGTGGTCTCTTTCTGTTGTCTGCTTTTTCCCTTGTTGTAGTCATTTGAGCTTATCTTTTGGCAACACTACTACATTTTACAGAATGCTGGGCAAAAATATAGGAAAATGATGCTATCTTCCTCCAAAAATGCTTTAATTTTTTCTGAAAGGCAGTTAACGTAGGGACAGATCAAGTGGCTTCAGTCCGGGGCTGACATGGTGATTTGGTCCTGGATTTCAGATTTGGGGAGGGTTAACCTGCTTCTGGTTTTCATTACTTCTAAGACCTTGTTTCCCATGGGTCTAAGAGAAAGCCTAAGGAGCCATGCCTCCTTGACAAGCCTGCGATTCCAGATTTTATCTTTGGTTTCTTCTGCATTTTCTTTTGTTTTTATTTTTTGGTCTCCCAAGCACTCTAAGCTCTGCTTAGCTGTTCATTCTTTTATCTGTCACTTTTTGCTGGACTTCTTGCCAAGAGAAGCTTAGAAATTGGTGAATTTCTCAAAGAGAGAAGGACAAAATGATCAGTTCACTTCTCTGTGATTCTCTTTTGTCCACACTCCTGGCCTCTCAGTTGGTTGCTTTCTGATACTTTCAAATAGCATTCCTTTTTTAAATTCAGCTTTTAGTGTTGCGGGGGTGGGAGGAGTGGTTTGACACATGCTGTTGCTGTTGAGTCAAAGGTGGAAATCCCAAATTATGATATTGTTGCAACTGATTAGGTAAGATGGTATATCTTGAAAGCCCTGAGGGAACTAACTGTCAGGTAGCACCAAAGCTACTTATTGATAACTCTAGGGATATGTCCCACCATGATGGCTACATTTTGGTCAGCTAAAGCACCTTTCCCCCTCCTGTTCAAGAATGCTTTGCTACACTAGAAGTGCACACACTGGTAACTCTCAAGTTTTCCCTGACTATTTTGGGGAAGTTCAACCTTGATCAAAACCCAACTTTGGCTTTTGTAGGGGAAGGGGAGGTGGGGATGTTGTTGTTACTGATTTTTTTTTTTTTAAATGGGTTGCCCCATTCTTTTTTAGGAGGTGGCTGCTAACAAGCTTTGGCTTATATTTTTATTCTCATTCCCAAGTACCTTTTGTTTTTTTAGTATATTCTTTATTTGAGTGCATATTTATTCCATTTCTATGTGTGCTCATTGTCTGAAAGCTAAAAGGTAAGATTTTATAAATATGAAATAAGATAAAAAATAATAAACTGACTTTAGTGTAAATCAGAAACTATAACAAGCAAGATTCTTTCCCTGTGTCTGCATCATCATAGAGTGAAAAACAAGAACTATAAACCTATCCCATATTGTCCACCTTCCAAACCTGCCTCTTTCCTTCTTTCTCTGTTAATAGCACCACCCCTTGCAAAGCTGCCAATGTCAGAAGGCTGAAATGGGGGGGATGTGTACATGTGCTGGGAGAACACTTGCGCTTTACCTTGCAGCTGATTAGTCCCTGATTTTATTGCTTCCACCCCAACATCCCTCTTCTCCTTCCCCTTCTCCCCATTTCTCCCAGACACCCACATCCTCTCTCACCTGAACAGCCGGCCTTCTAGTCACCTCCCTGCCTCAGTATCATTTCCTCCAAATCAGCCCCCTCATTGTACATAACGTCATCTTTCTAGGATGCACATCTGAGCATATCACTGCCCTGCTTGAAACCCTCTTGGATACGTCTAGAATAGGCAACTCCGCAGAGACAGAAAGCAGCCTCCTGACTGCCGGGGGCACGCAAGGAGAGGAGAATAGGAAGAGACTGCTAATGGATATAGGGTTCCTTTTGGGGTGATGGAAACATTCTGCAACGAGATAGTGGTGATGGTTGCACCACACTGTGATTGTATGAAATCCCACTGTTCAATTAAAAATGGTTAGAATGGTGATTTTAGGTTATGTGTATTTTAGCGCACACACACCCATCACCGCATCATATGGGGCATCGTATGGTCTCACTAGTAATCGTCTATTCAACCCTCCCTTTTCTTTCCTCTCTAACCCTCCATATGGGGAATGCTGTGCAGATTGTTGCTTGTTGTGGATGCTGTGTGGTTTTCACGCCCTGCTGCATTTGCAAGAGCATTTCCTCTGGGTGCCATGTGTCCCGACCCCACCCCACCCAGTACTGCTGCTGCTCCTCTAAGACCCCCACGAAGTCTCCCTGGACAAACCTACACCCACACTCCCAGTGTGAATTTCCTTCTCCATCTTGTCACTGCTAATGGCACCACTGGGAGACCCTTGCTGCCCAGGTCCTTGTTTCCAGTTCCAGGGAGGATTGTATCTTTTTTTTTTTTTTTTAAGATTTTATTTATTTGACAGAGATCACAAGTAGGCAGAGAGGCAGGTGGAGAGAGAGGAGAAAGGAAGAAGCAGGCTCCTCACTGAGCAGAGAGCCAATGCGGGGCTTGATCCCAGGACCCTGGGATCATGACCTGAGCTGAAGGCAGAGGCTTTAATCGACTGAGCCATCCAGGTGCCCCAGATTGTATCTTTTTCTAAAAAAAAATTAATAAATAAATAAAGTAGAATGAAGCTTTAAAGTGTTTGCATAACCCTTTTAAAATTCATGACACATCTGTGACCCTCTGGAACATCTGGAATGCATGAGTTTGGAGGTTTCAGCTCTCGTGTGGAAACATCCAACATACAGAGTTTCTGATGATGAGACCATTTCTATCCGGGGAGCCTTGAGATGAATCCTGTCACATTTAAATACAGAATCACAGACCTGTCACATTGTGTTATACACCTCTAAAAACCACGGAGTGGTTTGTGTCCTTGATTTGTGAGTGGTGAGCAGCTTGGCTATAAACAACAGGGTGGGTTTTTGTTGTTATTTTTCCCCCCACACTCACATATTTATTTGAGGTTAACATCGGTAAAATGCTGTCAATGTGCTAGGGGACATACTTTAGAATTTTGCTGTGTGTGCAAAAGACTTTGTTCCCAAATGAACTTTTCTTTCCAATCTTAATGACGCCATTCATGATGTCATTTGATCATTACATATGGCAGCTCAGAACCAGACTGGTGGTGATGCAGGTTACCGAGAAGGAAAATTGTAACACCCAACCTTATCACCTCTTCTTCACCACTTGATTACTGTGGTCCTAGAATGTGTGTGTGTGTGTGTGTGTGTGTGTGTGTGTGTGTGTGTATACCAAGAAAGCGGATGATCAAGAGAAAATAGACTAAGGTGAGGCCATGAGTAGATGTCAAACAAATTTCTGTTTGTATTCTCCCATGATATAAATAGAGAATTGCCTGGTATGTCAAAGAATGGAAAAGGTTTTTCTGAACAGCAGTTGTCGGAGGGCAGTCTTTTCACCAATAGCATTAGCATCACCTTAGAATTGTTAGAAATGCAAGTTATCAGGCCCTGCCCTGGACCTTCAGTGCTGGAAGGTCTAGGGGTGAGACCCAGCATCTGTTCTAATGAGCTCAGGTGTTCTGATGCACATTCAAGTTTGAGAACCGCTGTTTTAAACAACTCCCTGAAACCAAGATTTCTTTTTTTTTTAAAGATTCTATTTATGTATTTGACACAGAGAGAGATAGAGAGCAGAGGCAGAAGGAGAAGCAGGTTCCTGCTGAGCAGGGAGCCCAATGTGGGGCTCGATCCCAGGGTCCTGGGATCATGACCTGAGTCCAAGGCAGATGCTTCACTGACTGAGACACCCAGGTGCCCCCCGAGATTTCTTAATGCTAACATAGGAATACAGTGTTTTAGGGTAATTTGATACAAGCATTTTGACCCTGGATTTTGAATAGGGATAACTGTTGAAAGAATAATGACAGTGGCTAATATTTGTTGAGTACCATCTAGGCGCTATGCCATATGTTCCATGGACATTATTCCATGAATTGCTCCCATAATTCCCAACTATCCCAAGAGGTGATATTTTTTCTCTATTGTACAGTGAAGGCTCAGAGCAAGTAAGTGACTTGCCCAGGGTCATACAGCTTGCTGTGCCTCGAGTTGTGCTCCTGCGCTCTGAGTCTAGGCCCGGGCCATAAAGCACTATGTTACCCCCCCATTAGCTGCAGCTCTGGTCGGGGAGGCAGGATGACCGTTCGTTCGGCTCTTGGACTCAGCTTACCGCTGCTGTTCAGGAGCACTGCTGCCAGATTCATTTCCAGTGGAGGCAGCAGCTGGGTTTTGTCACAAACCCAACTTCCGTGAGTGTCCTCAGCTGAGCTGAAGTTGCACAGAATCACTCATCAGATTCCTGCCAGAGCCGGAGATTTGGATGGGAACCTACAGGAAGAGAATTGTAGCCTGGGATTGTGGGGGCAGCGAAAGTTCTTCTCTAGAGTCACATAAAGTGGCTGATATCACACATGTGTTTACTCTCAGCCTGTGGGTTTCCTGTCTACCATTTGCTTGTACGAAAATGGTAGATAGGCTCCACTGTCATGGCAGCAAGGCCCAAATGGCCATTGATGGCGTGCGGCATACACCAGGTGTTTCCAATTTTGTATGAGGGTTAAGTCCAATATCACATCTGTAATGGTGGTCCACTTCCCTCACTTGCCTCAGAGGGCTGTTGAGAGCCAGGCAAAATGTTCTATGACTAAGCCGGAAAGTTTGGTTCAAATGTAAAGAATTCTCATACAAATACTAGGATTTGAAAAAACAAAACAAAAAACACTGGTGTGTGCATCCAAAGCCAGGTCCCAGCTCATTCTCTGAGTAATAATTGTGTGACTTGGACAACCCTCCTAAGAGCTCCATATCACTCAGTCACCGAGGTTGGTATGAATGGAGCTCTCTGAAGTTAGTTGTGCAGTGTACAACTTGCGTAGCTGTGAGCTGCAAAGCAAAATTCACCTAATTGTCTTGATCCCACTTTCCTCACAGCAAGGTCATAAGATGCTGAGTGTTGGGGGTGGATTATTAATATATTAAATGCACTATGAAAATATATGTATACTTTTCTTCTGTCTCAGTTCCTTTCTGATCGAGGCAGGTAAAACTAGCTATGAAGGGCCTTGTTAAGGTGGCCTTTACCTGCTGATTTTGAGTTAGCAGCTAGAACTTACTGAATGTGATCCTTTTCCTGCCTATGTTCTCTCCCTTCATCCACTACTAACTCCTGCCCACTTTTCTGCATATGCCAGTGGACACAGCAGGCCATATCGCTGTCTCCTGCAGGGGTTCTGCCAACACCGTGTCAGACACCGTGTCAGTTCTTTCCCTTTCTATTTGGAACGTTTGTTGAAACCAGAGACTTTCTGAATACAGAGACTAGTCCCCTCCACAGCCCCCCCGACCCTTCCTCCGCATTTTCCACCCCCATCGGTAGGACACCAAGCACAAGAGTCTGAACTTACCTTAACTCTAGGTATTTCAGAATACTTTATATATATTGTTAGGTGTCACAGGTACCACTGCTATCCAAACTCAGTAAGTCCACACTTAACACAAGTGCGTTTCACTGTGTGTTAATTTTACAATTACAAAATCTGAGGGAAGTGGACTGATACCCATTTTTGACTTTAAAACGTGTCAAAAAAAAAATAGGATGGATAGTGTGAGAAAATGAGTAAAGTGCGTGTTAATGAGAGAATCAAAGTCGTAAGTCTATGAAATTCTTTCAGATTTACTCTATGTTTGAATATTCTTCATCATAAAATGTTGGGAAAAGAGAATGTTCTAATTCTGTGCTACTCAAAAAAAATGGCCTTTTAAAAATGTGGGTGTCAAGGATTTCTTGTGTTTGTTTTTTTAATTTTTTGGAGCATCAAAATATCCCCTGTATTAACGGCCAAGACTAAGATGGCAGGTAGAGCTCAATGTAAGGGCCACGTGGCTCAGACAGAAGAGGAAGTTGGGTAGATTCCTCTCCCCAGTTGGGAGGCAGAGGTGGCCCCAGGTTAGGTCTTCACACCTCAGGGGCTCACCAGGTTAGAATAACAGACAGCACGTGCTAGCAGACAGCTCACTCCCAAAAGAAAAAAGACACTTTTCAAGTTCCATACGTGTGAAAGATGAACACAACTTTGTGTTAAGTTAAATAACCGCGCAACAATAAACCTCTCCTACCTTAAAGGGCCTATTATTAAAGCTATCAACACTTAGACAATCAGCGTATTCAAAGGCATGGATTGATAGGATATGTTCTATAGTTCATGGAAGCTCTAATAATACTTTAATCTGAACTAAAACTTTCCATTCATATAGAACATCCATTTCTCTAAAATTTTAACTTTTCTTTTTCTTCTCCAAGGTAATTGTTCGCGGTGGAGGACACATTTTACCCTATGACCAGCCTCTGAGAACTTTTGACATGATTAATCGATTCATTTTCAATAGAGGATGGGATCCTTATTGATGGATAAGCTGCTTTCCTAAAAGAAAAAACATTGCGGGGAGGGGGGGTGGTGTTAATCTTTGAGAAGAAAATTTTCAAAATGGAAACTGTCATAGAAATAAGAAAATTATCTTTTTATTGCTTTAAAATGTTTCTCATCAATAAAAATTATCCTTGAAACAAGGAAGGTTCTCCTTTGGGGAAGAGATGGTTCATGACCAAATTAACTTTAAGAAAATGCTACTCGTGCATCAGAATGACCTCTTAACTTAATGGATGGGGAGAATGGATTCTGAGACTCTGTTTCAGAGAGAAGCGGATACATGGAAGGTTGAGGTTTTGAATAGGAATTTTTGATTCCTTCTAAGTGCAAAGTGCAGTAAGTGAATAAAGTTATAACAGCACCTTGCTCTGTAAATAACAAAAGCTTTTTCATCGTATACACATCTAAGTGTTTGGTAAGTGTACTGGGTAAGAGCATCTAATTATCACAGGTGCGGCCATAAGAGTGGTGGGCTCGACTTTGGAATGTGGAGAGTCGTAGCAAGAAAGGTAGCTTGGAACTCTTTGAAATAAAAATCTTTTTTTTTTTTAAGATTTTATTTATTTATTTGACAGAGAAAAAGAGATCACAAGTAGGCAGAGATTCAGGAGGAAGCAGGCTCCCTGCTGAGCAGAGAATCGGATGCGGGGCCCGATCTCCTACTGAGCAGAGAATCCGATGCGGGGCTCAATCTCAGGACCCTGAGATCATGACCTGAGTTGAAGGCAGCGGCTTAATCCACTGAGCCACCCAGATGCCCCGAAATAGAAATCTTATATATAAAAGTAATAATGTACCAAGGAGATACACAGAGGTTCCTACTCTAAGAACACACCACATCTTTGTCTTTTCTTTGTTTTTTGCTTTCTCATTTTTCAGGGTGTTGGCTCATCTCAGGGGCACACATTTATCAGACAGCCTGCAGGCTGCATTACTTACCAGCCATTTTAAATTTGGGTTTTAAATCCTGTACATCTTTAAGCTAAATAAGGAACAAGCTAGTGTTGTATAATTGTCGGAATATCACAAAAATTTGACATAATCTGGCATCAAAATACATACATTTATAAATAGGCATACATTAGTAATTTTCCAACTAAAATGTCACATCTTGGTCCATCTCTCCTGTTTATGCAACATGTGCTCTCATCTCTGAAATTCCCCAGCACGTTTGGCTTTTTCAACATCATTTCTCTCTCACATTACCCCTGTATGAATTGGCTCACTGGAGAACTAAATTTGAAAAGTCAAAACCTGTTCTTGCTGCAAATATTTTGGGTTGTTTTAATTTCTCATTTTGTGCCTGATTTCATTCAAGTTTGTGATCTCCCTTTTTTTTTTTAATAGCTATCTTTCACTGTGCCCCTGTACCACCAGACATCAAACCAAACACTGATCGAAACCAGATTTTAATTATTGCAGAGAAGCTAGGAGGAGTGTGCAGAGTTTTGCATATAGCCCCACCTGCCATTTAAATTGTTGCATTTGGTCCCAAAAATATGCAGTGGAAAGGGCACCAGCTGTGGTTGGGAAAGCAGGAGTTCAGTGCCCTGGGTGGCCTACATGCCCTGGACGTTTTGGGGCAAGTCACTTCACTGTCCTAGCTTCCTGAAGTCTCCAAGAAGACAGCTGGGAGAGACTTCTGACGTTCCTTTCAGTTTGTGTCTCGTTGTACTAGTATCTGTTTCACAAGGGCACCCGGACATGACATAGTCAGACATGATACATTCGATCTTCATTATTCATAGATTCCATATTTGTATCATCTACTCACTAAAACTTATTTGTAACTCCCAAATCAGTGCTTGCTCACTTGTGTGGTCATTCGTGAATGTGTGCCATGATGAAAACCATGAGTTGCCCAATATGTACATTTTCAGCTACGGCCAAACAGGTGTTCTTTTGTGGTCTGTTTAATGCCACATTTTTCTGCATTTTTGTGATTTTTGTTGATGCTTTTGCTATTTAAAAGGCTCCTAGGCACAGTGCTGAAATGCAGTCCGGAGTTCCTCAATGCAAGGGGGCTATGGTGTGCCTTATGAAGAAAGTACACCCATTAGAGAGTCTTCATTCGAGCACAAGTTACAGTGCTGTTGGCCATGAATTCAACATTAATAAAGTAACGTTATGTATTTTATAAGGTTTCTTTAAACTGAAACACACGTGGGGCATCTGGGCAGCTCAGTCCGTTAAGCACACGACTCTTGGTTTCAGCTCAGGTCATGATCTCAGCGTTGTGACACAGAGCCCTGTTTGCGGCACTGCCCTCAGCAAGGAGTCTGCTTAGGATTCTCTCTCCCTCTCCCTCTGCCCCTCCCCTCGCTCGTGCTCTCTCTCTCTCTCAAATAAATAAATAAAATCCTTAAACAGAAACACACATAAAACAAAGTTATGTACTAACTGGTAGACAAAAATCTTGTGACCAGAGGCCAGTAGGAACCACATCCTGTACTTCCCTTACAAGCAATGGTTCAGAATTCACTAATTGAGTATTTAGGGAGATGTTATAGAAGAGAACGAGAGGAAACAAAGAGATTCGACTGTATTTATGGAACACCTAGAGTAGGGACCCACACAAAATAATATAGCTCAATAAATGGAAGTTCTGGATATTGTCCTGGTTATCATCTTGCTGCCCCAGGCATAGGACGGTGGAAAATATTGGGGGACAACCTGCCAGGTCTTCCCAGAGCAACCCTCGCTGACTCTGCTGAGGGTCCCATGGAGACTCAACTGGCAGGTATTTTACTTCAAAAGGGAGGGAGGAATAGTTTAGAGACTAAAGGAAATCAAGTTTTTTAATTTACTTGGAGAGAG
This sequence comes from Mustela nigripes, assembly GCF_022355385.1. NCBI lineage: Eukaryota > Metazoa > Chordata > Mammalia > Carnivora > Mustelidae > Mustela > Mustela nigripes. The sequence goes on from NC_081560.1 coordinate 46,934,082, forward strand.
TTCTTTGTGTAGAGAATCTTCGTGTGGGGTACACACCTTCCATGGGACACTCAAGACAATCCATTAAGATGCCCTCTCTTGATCCAAGCAGGAGACAGCCTGTTGTCCCACGTGGCTGCCATTACTGTGGGCAACTTCCTCACAGTGAGCAAGATACCGGAAGGAGATGGGAGGGACCTTCTCATGGCTCTGGGTCCAGCCCATTGCCAGTTGGAACATTCATGCTTATAGGATACTATCAGTGGAATTGATTTCATAAAAACAGTGCCTTCAAACTAGCATCCTTACAGCGCTTTGCCATGCAAGGGGGGATGGCCAGGTCAGCCTCAGGTACCACACTGGTCACCTCATACCAGTGTGTTTAAGGGAGCTGTAGAACCTGGGAACAAGTCATGCATTCTTTCTTCAACAAAATGGTAAGTGTTGCAGACGACCTGTCATTTTCCATCATGGCAAGTGGCTATTGTTACCACATCACCTAGCACATTTTTAAAAAATAAACACACAAAAATATATACATACACAGAGTAAACTCACAATCTGTCCTTTCAAGGCTGAAGTGGCACTTTAACAATCAGTGAGAAAGTCACTTCTTTCCGAAAGAAATTCAACCTATGGCAAGAATATTTTGAAAACAGGTATTTGGAAATGTTTCCATTACTTTGTTGCACATGACAAAGAACAAAAACCTTAAGTCAAGGAAAGTTTCAACAAACTCTTTGCACAAAAGATAGGATTGAAAAATGAGTTTGGGGAGTTAATAAAACTCATCTCATGAGGTATTTTTCCATTTTTGGATCTCTATATCTCCCTCTGTAAAGTGTCTTCAACTCTGATGGACTTCAAAACCAAGTGTCAAAGCGAAGTGAACATAGTCAAAGTCTGGTTAGACTTTGAACTGCTGTATCACAAAAGGGTGACCCAAGATTTTTTGAATATGACAAAGTATATGCAACACTCTGATCCTGTTAAAAATATTAACAGTAATGTTTTAGAAAGCAAAAGTACTTTGTACTACTAAAAATCAAATACAGCTTTCAAAAATTAAGTATGTAAAATTTCATCTTTATCATTTTAAAATTTCTATTTTGATTACTATTTTATAATGTCAATGTTATTAATACAGTAGTGGTATGATTATACTCTGTAAATGAATGAATAATTACAATTTTTGGTATGCCTTCAGCAGTTTATAAATGATGGTATGATACATAAAGATTTGGAGAGCTCTCGGGCGCCTGGGTGGCTCAGTGACTGAAGCTTCTGCCTTCGGCTCAGGTCATGATCTCAGGGTCCTGGGATCGAGCCCCGAATCAGGCTCTCTGCTTAGCAGGCTCCCTGAGCAAGGAGCTCAGGGAGCTCCTCAGCAGGTAGCCTGCTTCCCCCTCTCTCTCTCTCTGCCTGCCTCTCTGCCTCCTTGTGATCTCAATCTGTAAAATAAATAAATAAAAATCTTTAAAAAAAAAAATTTGGAGAGCGCTGTTTAAGAGGACAGAAAAAGTCTGCATTTGACAGTGGCTTTGAACTATGTACCCATTTGGCTAAGTCAAAAAAGCTAGACATGTGGGGGGCTTGGGGGGGGCAACACAGTCCATTAAGAGTGGACTCTTGGTTTCAGCTCAGCTGGTGATCTTTCTTGAGCTTGGTCCCAGCAGGGAGTCTGCTGAAGCCTCTCTCTCTCCTCTTCTGCCCTTCCCCCCACCCTAACCCATTCATTCTCTAAAAATAAATTAATATATCTTTTTTAAAAAGTACAGCACAGAACAAAACAGCATGCTTTCATTTGTAAGAGAGGAAGGAACGGAAATTAAATAAACAAATAAGAGAAGGAGGAAGGGAGGGGAAAGAAACACAGAAGTTTTGTGAACGGTAAGTGCCTCTGGAAAGAGAAGTAAGAAACTAACAACAGGAGGGGAGGAAGGACTGGTTGTCTGTGGTGGGTGTGAGGAATACTTAGGATTTTTATAAAATTTTCTGCTTGTGGTACATATATATAAATGTGTGTGTATATATAGAACTGGCCCCACAATCTCAGGGAAAGACTTGCCCTTTGGGTCATTTTGCTGTGGAGGCAGAGCCCTGAGAGAGGTCCCGATGGACTCAATCTGTTCAGCAAAATCCCAGGAGTGTTCAGGTTTCCTGGGCAGCCTGACAGGTGAGTGAGGAAGGTGCCGGAAATATATGCAAAGGGAGGGTTGGGGAAGGTAAAAGAGGGAGCCTGGCTGAGACCAGAGAAAGCTGAAATCTGCAGAACGTGGAATCAGGAACAAAGTCAGCCACTGCTCTCCTCAGCCCCACCATGCAGAAAGCAGGGCTGCCGGGCAAGGAAGGCGTGCTGAACGCTGTGGCGGCCTTGTGCTTAGGCGGGGAGCAGAGGGTGAGTTCATTTGACCTTGGGGTTGCAATCGTGGGGAGGCAGAAAAGCACTTCTGTTGCAGTGGGCTTGACTACCAGGAGACCCATGGGGCAGGTCTGCAACGCCCAGCCTTGACCCTTGAGAAGTGGTTCCCGAATGGCAAAACAGGGGTCTGTTTGAGCTGTGCATACCTAATTCTGTGAAATCAGATGTAATAACAGCTATCCTTTCTAAGTCCCTAAAATGCACCAGAGGTTCACCAAGACATCACCAGGGAAATGGCTTCCCCCTTCCATAATGAGGTCATGCCCCTCATGGATGCAAAGAGACTGGCTGAGTTTCCAAAGCCATTGGCAGGCCGGTCCAGATTCAAACCCAGGTGTCTCTCCCTCAGCTCCATCCTCTCTCCATGGAGGAGACACACTCCCTCCTGATCCCCAGCTTCTTTCTCAACTGATGAAGGTGAGTGTCAGTGACAGGTGAGGTCAGGAAGTCTGAATCCTCAAAAATTTCCTTTAGGGGCCCCCGGGTATCTCCGTCAGTTCAGTGCAGGCCTTGGACTCAGGTCATGATCTCAGGGTCCTGGCATCAAGCCCCACATCGGGTTCCCTGCTCAGCGGGGGGGCCTGCTTCTTCCTCTGCCTCTGCTGCTCCTCCTGCTTGTGCTCCCTCCCTCTTTCTCTCTAGCTCTGTCAAATAAATAAATAAAATCTTTAAAAAATATAAAAATAAGCAAAAACGTGCTTTACTCTGAAAATTGTATAAACGAAATCCTTGGCCATATCTTGAGCCAGTATCCGCTCCACCAAAGAGGAACTAACATAAACTTAAAGTATGATTCTTTGAAAAGTACTGAGCTGTCATTTAATTATTTACTGATGTGCAGTTATTCAACCGTCTTTTCCCTTGCCACCAAAAACAGGACAGATAAAGGCCTGACACCAAGGACAGAGCCTGTGACCAAAAGCTTGACTTGAGCCCTGATTTATTTTGGAAAGTCCAGTGTCATCTCCTTCTCTACGAATGGCAAGCCCCCCCACTCATGCGGCTGATGATAGACGGGCCGTGGCTGTGTCTGTTTTGGTGCCATTGAAACCGCTGATTCCAAAGCTCAGAAACCACTACTTGCTGAGCTCCTGATGTAAGGATGACTCGGGGAGGCCCGCCCCATGCCACCATCACACAAGAGGTGTGCGGCCCGGGGACGAGAACACGGCAACCCCCACAGATACTTACTGTTCTTGCACACTGTAATGGTTCCTGCTATTAGAATTCTGAAGATTTAAAAAACATTCAGAAAACCAACCTGGAAGGGATTGATTTTGTTGCCCCTAAGACAACAAGCCTGGAATTGAAAGCAGACTGTTGTGATGTACATCCGCTCAACCCCAAGAAAAGACATCTGCTCAATCATTTTCAAGGGATTTTTGGCAACTTCAGGAGCATGACGTGGTGCTGTCTGCATTCCCCCTGGGCCCTGTGCAATTGAGGAGGAGAGAGCAGGCCTGTGGTTGCTGTTCAGATGGATTTAACAGGAAAATTCATTGCATCTAGCCAGATCTTTGGGGGCAAATATTATTCTTTTTCTTAAACCTTTAAGTTTTAAATTGTTCATTGCAAAGATTAAGTAAATCCTCCTCTCCCCAGTCCTACACTGTACATAGTGGTGACCACTGATGACTCATCCCAGGCCAAGGGAGAGTGGGCTACCTTGAACTCAGTGCCATCAAGGCTGCACCCAATGGGGGGAGACAATTACACCCCCCCCTCAAAAAAAACCCCAGAGTATCGTTACTGGAAGAAAGGGGGCCTGGATGCTGGGAAGCCGAGAACCAAAAAAATGCCCACCTTATGCAGAAGTCAATACTCAGTAGAAAGATTAAAACCAGCCCCTACATTTTGACATGCAGTGGGAATACATGCTGATAATCTTCCTAAAATCCCAATGAATATTTGTAATCAAAATTTACATGCACATGTAGTTACTTTTTTTTTTTTTTTAATTTGAGAGAAAGATTGAGAGGGAGAATGAGAGAAGAGAAGGTCAGAGGGAGAAGCAGACTCCCCATGGAGCTGGGAGCCCGATGTGGGACTCAATCCCAGGACTCCGGGATCATAACCTGAGCCGAAGGCAGTTGCTTAACCAACTGAGCCACCCACGCAGCCCTCTAGTAACTTTTTTTAAAGATTTTATTTATTTATTTATTAGAGAGGGAGCAGCAGAGAGAGAGGGAGGAAGCAGGCTCCCCACTGAGCAAGGAGTCCAATGTGGGGCTCGATCCCAGAACCCTGAGATCATGACCTGAGCCGAAAGCAGACGCTTAACCAACTGAGCTATCCAGGCACCCAGCATATCCAGTAACTTTTGCTGATACTTTATTTTTATTATGTGACTCAAAGGGAGAAAGGGAAATAATAGGCTGAGAGAACCAAGGACAGGGGAGGTGGGGTTTTGTCTTAAGGGATTAGGAAAATGCAGATACCCATATCAGCATTATGAACAGAAATGCCCCTGAATCCCTGGCCCACACACGCTCACAAACTTATATTAGAATATGCCCTATTAGACCTCTGTACAATAGGTCCTGGGTGGTGAAGATACTGAGACAAATTTGGCCCAATTCCCCGCCCCTGCAAATAGAGGCAAAGTGGGTGACTACTGCACACATGACCATAATCCCAGAGCACCAAGTACTCTAACAGAGGAAAGCACAAAGCCCTTTGAGGGTGGAGAAAAGGGAGTGGCTACTTCTGGGGAGAAGGAGTTTTCCACACTGAGGGGGGGGAGGGGCAGAGGTAAGGCTGGAGGGTTTCCTCAGAGGCAGAGGCCTGGATAATAAGGGTTAAATGCCAGGGGATGGTGAGGGTCCTGCTTCTGCCTTCTCTCCTCCCATCTGTAACCTCCCAACTCTGATAATTCAATGATTTTGTTGCAAAATCTGAGTTCTCAAATGCCTAGCCTAAACTTCTGTAAGAGAGGAAATAAAAGGACTGATTCCCATAATCAACTGATATAAACAAACCCCTAACAACCATACTTTAGTTTTCCCATCTTATGTCTGTGGAATCAGGGAAAGATCTAGAAGGCTGCCTCCGTGTAAGTCCATCCGTCAAGCGGCTTTGGTGGCAAGCAAGATGCCATTTCTTTATTAAAATCCCCGCACGCAGCATGGTAACATCTCCCAATTCCCATTTACCCAATTCCCATCTCCCCTGGGAAGAGAAACATCCGGTCAGATCATTTTGAAATGGCCCCATAGTGTGACTCACTGGAGGCAAATGCCAAAGGCTTTGGGGCAAAAATAAACAAAAGTGAAAAAATATGTGCATTCTAACCAAAAAAAAAAAAAAAAAAAAAAAAAAGGCTTAGAGTGACACTGCACTAGAAAATTGAACTTATCTTGGACAGGCCAGAGGGAATAGTGGAGAGAGATCTGACTTAGTCAAGTGAAGTAGTTTATTCAGGGTGAAATTTCACCAGCATGTACTTTCCCAGGTTACAAAGGACAGAGGAAAAGGGACCCCTGCGAAGGCACAGCTCCCTCTTATATACCCCTTCTGCCCCTGAAAATCTTCACATTTGTTAGGCTACAACCTGAACAGTTCCTTAAGCTCTAGTTTCTTACATATTGAGAAATGCAATTCTCTTTTGATCCCATAAGTAAACCAAGCTCTGTGTAGCTTCACTTCTAGAACAACCTCTTCCTTTGCTGGATGGTCAAAGAGAAGACAAAGAGGCTCCAGCCCAGGGAGCCTGCGATTCTGACCCCCCAATTCCCAATGATCGGTGATTCAGTTTTTCACTAGACACTTCTCTGCCCATGGGCCGGAATAGAGGCAAGGTTGATAGTCACATACGCAACTTGGAAACATTACAAAGATGAGAACTTGCTTAATAACCCTATGTTATTAGGATCTCCCCAGGTATGAATATTGAACTCAGGTGGTGGCTCAGTGGGTTGAGCCTCTGCCTTCAGCTCAGGTCATGATCCCAAGGTCCTGGGATCGAGCCCTGCCTCGGGCTCTCTGCTCAGCAAGAAGCCTGCTTCTCCCTCTCTGCCTGCCTCTCTGCCTACTTGTGATCCGTCAAACAAATAAATAAAAATCTTAAAAAAAAAAATATACCAGTACCAACGATTCTCATGGGATCGTGAGGACAGTATCAGTCCTTTTAGTGAAGACAGTACCGGTAAGCAAAGAAGGCAGAGAGGTTTCTGTTGTTCTTTCTTACTTCCCCCTTCATACAAATCCCTTAGTCCCCAACAGAGGTGCCATCAAGTGGAAAAAAAAAAAAACCCAAAACCAAAAAACAGATCTTAGAGAGACATGGGAGTTGTGGAAAACCTTACAAAGAATCAAAAGGGAGGGACGCCTGGGTGGCTCAGTTGATTGGGCAGCTGCCTTCGGCTCAGGTCATGATCCCAGCGTCCTGGGATCGAGTCCCACATCGGGTTCCTTGCTCGGCAGGGGGCCTGCTTCTCCCTCTGGCTCTGCCTGCCATTCTGTCTGCCTGTGCTCGCTTGCTCTCCCCCTCTCTCTCTGATAAATAAATAAAATCTTTAAAAAAAAAAAAAAAGAATCAAAAGGGATAAAGGGAGCTGGGTTCCCGCGCCACCGGTGGAGCAGAGGGCGGCTTGTGGTACCCACCCTCGAGCCAGGTGGATTTTCTGCTCCCCCTTTCTCACATGTTCCAGTTGTAGATGCACCAGTGACCTTGAAGCCCCAAGTACTACAGATCTTCGTGATGAGCTGCCTCCCCAACTCTGCCCCAAGCGACAGAAAATAAGCTGGCACCAGAGCAGGTAAAGATGAGCTTCTCGGGGAACCCAAGTTCAATGCCGGGAAAGATAGCACAGGCGTTGGGGAAGCTGGCCATGAATAGCGGCTACTTTTCCAGGTTTGCTATGCATCTTAACAGATTCCCAGCAAAGAAGTCTCTAATGAATGGTATAACAACATGTAAGGAAGAGAGAATGCCTAGCAGAAAACACAGAGAATGATATAATTAATATATGCCTCAAACTGTATAAACATAAACCTTATAGACATACAGTTTAAAGGCTATTTCTTCTCAAGTCCGCCTGGACAGATTTCATAAAACCACCATAAAAGATTCTGTACTGGGGCACCTGGGTGGCTCAGTTGGTTAAGCATCTGCCTTCAGCTCAGCCTCTAATTCCAAGGCCTTGGGATGGAGCCCCACACTGGGCTCCTTGCTCAGTGGGGAGTCTGCTTCTCCCCCATCTCAACTCCCCTGCTATGGTTTCTCTATCTCTCTTTCTCTCTGTATCAAATAAATTTTTTAAAAAAAGTTTAAAAGGATTCTATATTTATAGAGAGAAAACCTGAGGTTGCATGGATCTGCTCTTCTATGTTCCTCATTGCAGCTGTTCCAAACTGTGTTCATGTTCAAGCTCCAGTGTGACCCAGGGACTGCTCCCCTCCGCCTCAGCCAGGTGCCTTGCTTCCTGCTTTACTGAGACGATCAAAGCAAAGCTAACACTGGATCCCTTGGTTTTCCTTCCCCACCCCTGCTCCCCTCTGCAGCATCCTTCTCCACCTCAGGACTGCTCTTCTGGGCACCCCCTTCCCCCGCTGCAGCTCCAACCTGCCCAAAGGACGCTTGGATTCTACATGAATAGCCTGTCGACCTTCCCCACAAACCAGCAGCTGCTCTTGGCTTTCCCTCCTCTGCTGAGAACGCCTCCTTTCCCAACATCACCATCCTCCCTGTGCCTTTCCTAGGCAATCGGTGCCCCCCCCCCCCCCGCTTGTTCTACAACCTCAGTAACTTTTGCATCTCTCTTCTCCTCCTGCCTCCTGTTTCTAGACTACTGCCTGCGGGATACCCTGCGGAACACCCTCCCTACTTCTGGCTTTCCCAGTCACCAGCCCCGACCACCATCCATCCTCCAAAGAGCTGCTATTTCATTTTCTAATGCACAGTTCTCATCTCGGCACTATATGACCCAGCGGTTGCCACGGGACTTTTAAGTTAACATCAAAATGCTCTGACTTTGGGGGCCTGTCACAGAATGATTCCAACCTACCTTTTGGGTTCCTCCTTTTCCCACGGCTCAAACACATCAGGTCGGACGAGATCATCTGCCTTCAGCGCTACACCACCTCTAATATATCTGCTTGCTTGGGCCTCTCTCTCCATCACCTTCCATGACATCATGTAATATGCCCAATACTGGCCAGCCTCCCGGGCTCACTCACAAGGGCAAGATGGCCTGAGTCTTTCTTTTTGCCTCGGTTCCCCTCTTTCCACCCCTGCCTCAGTGGAATCCCTTTCTTCTCTGACTTATCTATCCCACTCCTGTCCTGTCCATTTCTGACTTGTGTCAAAGCTCTTTGAAGCTCTCCCTTTCCACTCCCAACGTGAGCAGGTAGCGGACTCCCCACATCCTTTGCTTTAGGGAGGTAAGTGGCAAGATGAGAAACAGAAGGATTCTGGTTCTTGTTCTCTACGAGCCGGAGCCCCAAGGAGAAGGATAGAGTTTGAGAAATGCTTTAGAGACTTGGAAAAATAGGGGGGAAACAGGTGAAAAGGAAATCCCTCCAGTTGTGGGGAGGAGCAATTTCTGTGGGTTCCGCTTCCTGGCAGGGGCCATGTTGGGGCAAGACCCCACAGAGGAAGAGCTTTTGGGGAGCTGAGGCCACTAATGTTCTGGGGCACTAATGTTCTCTAATGAGCTGAGGCACTAATGTTCTCAGCTCTGGCCAGAAATAGAAGATGACCATCAGGCATGAAGGCGCCATTAGGACAAAACGTGGTAGGTTCATTAGCAGAGTCCCTTGTCACTGCCTTAGATTCTTAGAATCTTGACACCCCCACCCCCCGCTGTCCCCTGAGAGTGGCTCGGGAGGGAAGCAGAACAATAATTAAAATGAAATTTTCTACTGGCCCAGCTGTGCTGGAGTCAGAATTTTAAAAATATTGTAAAAAATAGAGACACCATATTTCTTAACACCTGAACTTGAACTTGTGTATTGATACTCATTCATGATATATGTAAAACACATATCACAACTTCTCCATTGAGGTAGAGAAAAGTACTTATCGAGTGCCCATGATGTGCCAGGTGTGGCCTAAATGGTAGAGATACAGCAATGAACAAGACTGAAGACCCCTCCTCAAAGACAACACATTTTGGTGGAAGGTCAAGGTTCAACTATATACATATTGTAAAGATACATATTGACAAATCTCATGAAAAAGCAGGTAAGGGCATGATTATATCAGGTATTTAGAAAAGGCCTTCCTTCCTGCCTGAGTGGCTCAGTCGGTTAAGTTCTGCCTTTAGCTCAGGTCCTCCCATCAGCCTCCCTGCTCAGCAGGGAGTTGGCTTGTCCCTGTCCCTCCCCCTGCTTGTGCTCTCTCTCTCTCAAATAAATAAAATCTTAAAGAAAAAAATACAAAATAAATGCTTTAAAAAAAAAAAAAAGGCAAGGCAAGGCAATGGAAGAAAAGGCCTTCCTGACTTGCTGACTGGGCAGGGGCTGAGGGAAGGGCAGGAAGGAGTCTCCCTTGTATCTGAGACAGTGACAGTGAGCTACCAACACTGCAGGACCAGCGAGGGGCCCCAACTCTAAGGGAATCAAACCTCAGCGATCTGATCCAGGTGGAAGGGCTGGTGATGTCAGACCCATGGGAGGAGGTAGATCAAGGTTAAGACGTGGCTCCTGCTCAGCTTTGTTTCCCCCACAAGGTGCCAAACACACAGTATGTGCTCAGAGAGTATTTATTGAGTAAAGGATGGATGGAGCATGGCCATTGGTGCCACACTGAGAAGTAAAAGATATGAATCAATATATAGGACGTAAAAATGATCCATATGCCTGGAGCCCAGATAGAGCCACTTTCAAATGTTAACACCCGTCCCTCTAGTCTTTTTTTTTTTTTTTTTTAAGTTTTTATTTATTTGACAGACAGAGGTCACAAGTAGGCAGAGAGGTAGGCAGAGAGACAGGGGGAAGCAGGCTCCCCACTGAGCAGAGAACCCGATGCGGGGCTCGATCCCAGGACCCTGGGATCATGACCTGAGCTGAAGGCAGAGGCTTTAACCCACTGAGCCACCCAGGTGCCCCCCCCCATCCTCCTAGTCTTGTATCATTTGTACCTTCTATCTCTTTCACATTTGAGACAATACTATGTCCTATTTTCTTCACTTAATCACTTTGTAATTTTCAATGTCATCTTTTAACTCATTTTTTTTTTTTTGCAGCGTGCATTTCTAACTGGTTCCAGTTACTTGGGCAAAGTGGTCATAAGGCAACTCTTTTTAAAAAATTTTTTATTTAAATTCAATTTAGTTAATGTATAGTCTATTATTAGTTTCAGGGGTACAATTTACTGACTCATCAGTTACATATAACATCCAGTGCTCCTTAATGTCCACCACCCAGTTACCCCTCCTCCCCACCCACCCACCTCCAGCAATCCTGTTTGTTTCCTAGAGTTAAGAATCTCTTATGGTTTACCTCCCTCTGTTTTTATCTTATTTTATTTTTCCTTCCCTTCCCCCACGTTCATCTGTTTTGTTTCTTGAATTCCCCGTATGTGTGAAATCATAGTATTTGTCTTCCTCTGACTTATTTCGCTTAGCATAATATCCTCCATTTCCAACCATGTCCTTGCAAATGGCAAGATTTCACTTTTTGATGGCTGAGTAGTATTCTCCTGTGTATGTGGTATATACAGACATCCAGATCTCACATCTTCGTTATCCACTCATCTGTCGATGGACATCTGGGCTCTTTCCATATTTTGGCTATTGTGGACACTGCTGCTATAAACTTTGGGATGCATGTGCCCTTTTGAATCACTGTGTTTGTATCCCTTGGGGTAAATACCTGGTAGTGCAACTGCTGGGTCGTAGGGTAGCTCTAGTTTTAATTTTGTGAGGAGCCTCCATACTGTTTTCGAGAGTGGCTGCACCAGCTTGCATTCCCAGCAGCAGTGTTAAGAGGGATCCTCTTCCTCCGCAACCTTGCCAACATCTGTCATTTCTTGACTTGTTCATTTTAGCCATTCTGACCAGGAGCAAGTGACTCTTTCAAGGGCCACAAGTGGTGTTCAGCAGCCACTGGATTTTATGAGGATGGAGATGCACAGGCCACAAAACCTTGCAGACTCCGAGGGAATGAGAGCTTGCAGACCCACATGACCCCTGCTGGGGCCTGGCCATGGGATGCCTGAGTCCACTCCCTAACCCAGGAGGTGTCCCTTCTCCACAGAGCATGGGGCTTGTCCTCATGAGCAAGACGGTGCCTGTGTAACTTTCCCCTCCACATTTAGGCTTGAGGCATTGGAACATTTCCTAGAGAGGCAGTGTGTTCCTTTTCTGTCTCTGCTTTTACAGCCAGTAGCTGTCCCCAGCTGTTCCTAATTCTCTTTCTCTGGGTGAATGACTCAGCTTGATTCTGTGTCTACAACGTGTAGCTTCTTAAAGGAGCCAGGCCATCTTGTAGCACTACGACAAGTAGCTCAAACCAAGGTAGTGAAACCACCTACGAGCTATAACTGTAATTTAGAAAACATGAGATGTATTTCTTTTCAACGTCCAGGATTATAAACTCTCCAATTATGAAAGTAGACATGTGCCTGAGTAAAAACAAACAAAATCAGAGGGGACTTACTAGAAATCAGGCAGCAAGTCTACATTCTTCTCCAATGCAGCCTTCTATCCTTGCATATGCTTTGGGGAGGGGTCTTTCTGGAAGAGCTGGGGGTTGCTGTGCTGAGGTGTGCTCTGAGACCCCAGAGAGGCAGATGGGCACGTTCATGACGAGGAGGGAAGGCCCATGGAGTGTTTTTGGAGGAATGCAGATTTTCCCAGTGAACCACCATTGTTAGAGCCTAATGATGTTTTTGGCTGGTTGTTAAAACTGCTTTTGCCCATGAGCAACCAATGAATTTATTCATCTTGCATAACTGAAAGGAAAACAAACCCAAGGCAGGACAAAATTAATGGGAAATTTTAGGGGGGAAAAAAAATGCAACCCACCACCACCAACAAACAACCCTGTTTGGTTGAGATGATTAGTGCCAGATGGAGAAGGGAGCCCAGGTGCCCAGACTGGGGGGTAGGGGGTGAGGGGGGGGTTGTCTAAGGACAGCAGCAGCTGCGCATTACCAGCACGATCCAAACCTTCAGATGACTTGCAAAGGAGAGACGTATTTCCTTTCTTCTTCCTTCTCCCCCTCCTGCTTCTCTCCTTTCCTCTTTCCCTATAGCCATGAGGATGTTCTAGGTCGGAGCTCTTCCTAATGGGAAGGCACTCTGACGCGGCTGCCTACGGAAACTGCGGAGTGGGGTGGATGGAACAAGGCGAAGCACCACGGAGTGTAGTTATGATTTCTCAACACTTTCCCCAGACTTTAGATCTCAAAACCAGACTTCCATCCAGAGATAGTAAAAGTTGCATTCGGCTGTGGCAATGGCTGTCCTGTAATCAGCTCATGGTGTGTTGTTAGATGCTTTGAGCTTAACCAGACCCGCACATGTCCTCAGTCTAATTCCATCTTGTGGCTCCTAATGTCATCATATGTAGCCTCTGGCAACCAAACTATTTTCCAATTGCTGACATCCTCTCCCTTCAGCACTCAGCCTGCCAGAATCTTTTACAGCTCCTCGTCCAACTCTACTCAGGAAAGATGTCCGCCCTCCCCCGACCACCCCCCACCCCCCTTCCCCTGCCTTTGGCAAGATGGTTTCCAGAAAACAACCCTTTCTGTAGGACAAATGAATTGAAAAGTTCTGTTCACTACAATCGACACAACAGTGAAGAGCGTCAAGGATCCTGGTGCTCCATTACAGGAAAAGAATGTCACGGAAGTCCTTTGTGCAGTACTTTTTTATTTATAGTTTTTATCACATTTGCCACTTCACCCGCATAGTGAAGAACATTAGTTTATTCATATCAACACTTCATTTCAATTCATTCCAGAAGCCCTTATGTGAAGCTACATGAGCTCTAAAGACAGGGATTTGGTTCTGGTGGGTTCAACCCTGTACTCACAGCTCCTAGCAGATTACTCGGCACTTCCTCAGTGTCCATCAAGACTCATTGTTGAATAAGTGAGGTATTTTCTGAATGGAAGTCCACCCACCTCTTAAATCTTTCGATGTTTGGTATGAAACAGAAGTGTTTATCTGTCTTGGAGTTAAGAATTAAAATTCAGACCTACTTTCACTCTTAAGAAATAATGAGACTCTTAAAATAGATGTTTATCTAGCTTGCTTTGAACTTGCAAACCACCCCTCCGGTATGTAGAAAGTCAACCCTTTCTTCCCCTACAAATAAAAATCCCATTTCGTGTCTAGCACCACTCTTTTGTCAACAAACGAAGCCCCACCAGCAATAAACAGACTTGCTCCCCTACATCATACCCAAAAAAAGGATTCTGGACTCCATAAACAGATTTGCTACCCTACATCATACCCAAAAAAAGGATTCTGGACTCCATAAGGAGATATACTTCAAATTAAACATGCTGAGATGAAATTTTATCAATTCTCTTCACCTTTGGGTAAACAAAATGAATGTATAATTCTGAAAATACCCCACATTGTTTTATTCTTAATCATCCCTAGCTATTTGAGCTAGTGGTTGAGGATTTGAGAAAATACAAAATTTCAACCTCTGCTTTTCACAGTTAGGGAAAAAGCTGATTTAATAGGACTCTAAAAGCTGATTTAATAGACCTCTAACAACCATTGGCCAAATCCCAGATGAAGCTGTGCAGAGGTTCCTAAGTGAGTTTTTAGAAGTCTGTCTTATTTATAATGAAATTATATACTAAAATCCAGACTGCTGTATACAATCTTTTCCCACAGAGAAAAGTCTATTCCAAATGTGTTGACAGCTAAAGAGAAAGCTTGGTGGTACTCCCAACAGTAAACTGGCTGGGACCAAAGAGTTAGAACTGAATCCTTTGACTGAAATTCAGATGGAGACTTAACAAGTTTGCTGGGTTTTCTTTGAACCTAAGAATGGGGACTCTGTACCACCAAGAGGTAAAACTAATCTGGGATGCTATCAGATGTGCCCCTTCCACTTCGCAACCTGCCTGTGGAATTCCAGGGAAGAGAAAAGCATCAGCACTTAGAGAGCTCCAATGTGCCACTGAGGATTGAGGGGTAGGATTTCCATGTTCTTCCTGTCTTGATACTTTTAAAACCAATCTCTGTGAAATCTGTGTACGATCCAGTGGTAGATCTCACCTGTGAAGGTGGTTATCTAGAACACGAGCACATCTTTCCTTGGATAACTGCTTTGTTCAATGCCAACTATTTCATTAAATGTTCCGGAAGTAACTGACATAATAATGGTTATGTCTATTTGTAGTGGAATATTACAGGTAATTGACATTATGATATATATCATGACCCTTCCTGAAATATAAAAAGTCAAAAACTCTCCTTTTTATGCATTCTCATTTTTTCAGCTATTGGGAAAGATAAATCCACGCATATCTTCTAGGACTCAGCCTCACAAACAGGAAATGAGATTTAAGAGCATTTAAGCCTCTGAGAGTTAAATGGATTTGGCTACGATTCCTTACCAGCATTAGCTGGCTTAGCAGAAATGTATTTTGTTAATTTGGCCGACATTGACATTGACAGTCTAACAGCATTACCACCCAAAGCAGCTTTGGTTTTTGCCCTTAATGAGAATGTTCATACCAGAGCACCTTGGATTTGCCAGGGAGCTGGGCTTTAATGGGATTATGCTAAAGATTATAAACGTGGAGCTCTCCTGTAACAAGACTGGATATTCATTTTAGGAATACAGCCCTGTCTCCGTATTGGTGGAGCTGCTGGAACATTTGAGGATTCCCATCACACTCTAGGCTGCTGTGAAAGCGGAGAATGGCTAAAGAAAAATCCTCCTAGAAAAGGCTGAATGGGAGTTGGCGTGGCAACAGTAAAGAGGACCCAACCTCTCCCATTTGAGAGAATCTGAACAAGTCTAAGAGCTGGCGGTAAAATGTCAGAACTATCTGAACCCCTTAATACTGAAAAGATAGCAGAAGTGCTGTTTAATGAATTAAGGAAGATAAAATCAGGAAACAGAGCTGTGGGGTGGTGTTAGCACAGGGTTGAAGAGGCCTTCATTCTTCAGGCCAGCGGAAGTGGGGTATCAGGTGGCTGAGATGCGACCCGAGGCGGCCTCGTGGGGCTGGGGCCATGGCGCTGGTCCCCGCAGCCCGCCAGCCCCAAGCTGAATGAAGAGGACAGGCTGCGCCAGCTGAAGAGGTGCACGCCCCACACATCATTTGAGATGCTTCATCGTGAAGCAAAAATGGTTTCTAAGGAGCTCCGCCTCCAGGAAAGGGATTTGGAATCAGACCAGTAATAAAATGAACAGGACCCCGATGTGAGCCATGAACCTATGAGGCGGTATTGGCTAATGTCATCGGCTCCTTCCTCAAGAGAAAACCTGAGCCCATTCCCATGAGGGAATGTACGGCTCTTCCCAGGCTGCCAGGAGTTGATGCGTTCCGATGGCATTAGTCATAAAGGGGACAGTTACTGCTAACCGGCCCCCCCCCCGACACATGCCATGTATGCGTATTCAAAAGGTGACATAATATCGAGCCTCAAGGTGTTCACCATTCATTTGGAAAAGATAAGGCTAAAACACACATGGCCAGTATTTTGCATACTTGTAAAGCCTTAAGTAGCCAGCTGCTGGATTCCAGAGTCTAGCTTAATCCCATTCTGGCCATTTAAAAACCCGCGCAAGAGCTTCGGCGGGTATAATTCCAAATGGGAAAAGACAAGAACGTTGCCAAATACATGCCTTGACAGTATTTTCCAAAAATGGAAATGTTCTTAATGCTCCTACTGATTAAAAGAGGAGATTGAGAGCAACACAAATATCCGCGATCTGGGTCTTCTTATATAAATATGATGCATTCCGTTTTCGGTTTTCGACTGGAGAATGAGGAAGCTTGCTTTGTGTTGATACGGAAAAATCTCCGTGTCACTCAGTGTCCAAACAGGGGAGTAGGAGCCGCTCTCCATGCTTCAAGCAGAGAAGGCTGTGATGGAGGAAACTGGTGAAAAAACCATCAGGAGGGCGAAGGAGCAAAGAAAGAGGGGCTCTTGCCCAAAGACGGAAGCTGCTGCTGTTCTTTGGCTGGATCGAATGCGTGAACGCTCACCTCTCACACTGCAGAAACCACCCCCAGGCTGCTGCAGCCCGGAGTACCAGCCCTCAGGCCCTGTGCCTGTTCCTACCACTGCCGGTAGCACAGGAAATGGCCAATTTCTTCCTTCCTCCCACCCAGAACCTACTGCTGGTGCTTCCCCCTGGAAGAACCCACCTTGAAACTGACCAGCTGAGTGAGTCTGGGAAGGGGGATGGCGGGACCTAGAAGGATGAACTTGGACCCAACTGCCTAGAGACACCATCTGGTACACGCGCCCCTTTACTGCTCAGATCCACACATTTCTCTGTATCCATGCAATGACTACATCGGGCTTTTACCTAACAGAATGCAATCATATGCCTCATACAGACGACTGCAGACTTACTGTCCCCAAAATAAGGAAACACAGAACAGGACCATGCAATGAGGCAGCCTCAGCCCCTATATCCACCTCTGCTTCATGTCAGTTCCTCTTCTGTTTTTATCATCATTATGCCGTGGATATTCTGTAACCTAAAGGCCAAACTGTAAAGTTAACCGCCACCAACCCTCGACGTAATTCATAGCAAGCAAAGAAGAATATATGCATAGCCACCACAGTTTGGGTAACTGGTAACAAAACCAGCTGATTGGCAGGGATAATTGTTGAGTCATCATCGACAATGAGCTTCTTCCAATGTCCATTCCATGTTTCCTTTGTCTTGCGCCCAAATCTCAGCTTTTGAGGTTCTTTCCTAGCAGGGTGACTTCCCTTCATCTCTGAAAGGCCTAGTTTTTTTGTCATGTGCTTTGTGGCAATATTATTCCAATAAACTTTTTGTACATCAAAGGGCTAAGAAGCACCCAGGAGAATTTCCAGGGCTCCAGACACAGTCTTTCCTGCCACGACTGTGTCACAGCAACCCAGTTCCTCTTGGTAACCCTGACCGATCGCCCCAGCCAGAACAGTAACCCTCTTCTCTGCCTGACAATTCAGCGGCGTGAGAACCTTAGAGCGAACAGATGGCACTATCAACTTCCTGTTCAGCGAAACAATTGTATGTCCCTAGAGAAGCACTGTCTCCTTGGAATCAAGACCTACAAACCAGCTGATCAATGCTGTGAAGAAGGCAGGTGAATATTCTGAGTGATGTTCCACACGTGACAGTGAGGGGAGCCGCTCCCCTTTCTCTCCGCATGATTCCCAGATCCACATATCCCGACCTGAAGAGACACAGCACCACTTTTTTTGTTGCTGATTCAAAGCTTCACCCACATTCTGCAAGACAGTCACCCACCTTGCAGAGAGGGGGTCTCCCAATGGTACCATTTTTGAAACTTCAACAATCTCTTCCTAGACTTTATCATGTTAACTGCCTTGGGGTGATGGAGTGTATGGTAAACCAGTAAGTCCCAGGGGCGTGAGCCCTATTCTTCTTCCGCTGTAAAATCAGATCTTCAGCCAGAAGCAATATTGTGTAGGACATCGTGTCATTGAATAAAGCACTCTGAAAGTCCACAGATGGTGGGACTGATCAAAGCACTGCAGGCAGGGGATGAACAGTGTATTTAGAAACAGTATCCATTCCAATAAGGACAAAATTCATGCTCTCCATAATGGAAAGAGTTCAGTGTAATAAACTTCCTACCAGGTGGCTCGGTGGGGTCCCTGGGGAATGAGGCCATGTCAGAGCTCAGTATTGGTCTCTGCTGCCAGCAGATTAGGCATTCAGCACCAACAGTGGCCAGATGCACCTGGGAGAGGATGAGTCCATATTGTTGAGCCCACGTGGAGCTTCCATTCCTGCCATGAGCCTACTGAAGAAGCCTTAGGTGGCTGGGAAAAGGGCTGACTGACATCCACAGAATGGACCCTCCTGTCCAGTTGATTACTGAGAGGCTCCTCACTGGATGCCCCGTGTAGCACTGACACAGCCCAGTGCCCACAGGGAGAGGTCCATCTGAAAACCTCTTCCTCAGACTCCCTTGTCGCCAACAGGCCAATCCTACCATTAGTCACCCATGAATTGTGGAAATCTCCACAGTTCTCTCCACCAGACAAAGTGGACAACTGCTATGTTGGCCTCAAGAGAACTTCCCTTACCACTATCCTGAGGGGAGCTATACTGTTTCAACAGTCCAAATCCAACCAGTGCCTTCAAATTGCAAGGGACCATCTGTGAACGTGGCCCAAATGTTGTCTTCCTCTGTCAACTGTCAATTGCAAAAGGACGTTGGTGTGGGCTGCGAGAGATTCAAAAGGCAGCAAGAGGAGACGCTATGGGAATCTGAGCTACCTAATCGTACTTCTTCTACTTTCAGGACTTCCTTGACCCCGATCTGGTATACACTATTTACAATGTGTGACGGACTGCCGGTGTGCATTCCCAACCTTACGTCCTAGTGGATCAGTATATTAGTTATCGATCACTGTGTAAGAAATTACCCCCAAACTTAGCGACACCCATTTGTTATCTCACATGGTTTCTGGGAATCAGGAATTCAAGGAACAGCTTCGCTGGGAGAATCTAGTTCAGGATCTCTCAAGAGGCAGAAGTCAGGTGGTCAGCCAGTGTTGAAGTCGCTTCAAGTTTAACTAGCCATGCTGTAGACCAGTGGTTCTCAAGGGGGAGCAATTTTGCTCCTCCAAGGATATGAAGCAATCTGTAGACACTTTTGGTTACCACAACTTGGGTGGTCTGCTGCTGGAATCTGGTGGGTAGAGGCCAGAGACCCTGCTAAACATTCTCTAATTCTCAGGATAGCCTCCCACATCTAAGCATGATCTGTCCCCAGAATCTCAAGAGTTCTGAAGTTGAGAAACCCTACTAATGAGGCTTATTTCGCTCTGGTCCCAACACAAACCTGGGAGCCTTGTGTGTTACACAAAACATTGCCATGAACAATACGCTGTAAAAAGTATATATGTCCTCTCTGAGATCAAAAGAGGTACAAAACCCTGTAGCTCCTTCTCAGTGGCAAGTGGTGCAAAGTATAGCAATTTGCCTTCTATTTTAAAGAGGAAATGTCAAATTTCCCAGACTTCTGGAGCCCTAGAAACTCCACTGGGGAGAAAGCCTTTGATTTTTCTCAGGGTTTATCTCCCACCCTCTGGCATACATATGCCTTACTACGGTATCTAGGGTATGTGCTCCCTCCTGCTCTCCATGTCAATAACATATCAGCATGCTGTTCTGGGGGATTCTGGAGGATGCTCCAAGACCCAGCAGACCAGATCTTGTCAGAGAGCAGAACAGTCAACTAGTGCCTGAGGTAGGACAGTGAGCTTGTCTTCCTGATCCTGCTAGTTGAAAGCAAACTCCTGCTGGTAATCTTTGCTAATTTGGTAATGAGAGGGAAAAAAATATATATAAAAAAAAAATCTGCCAGATCAACATCTGCATACAAAGTGCCAGGAGCACTGTTGTGTCATCCAGTAAAGACATGACATCTGGTCCAGGACCTGAATAATGTTACAAGAACCCACAGTCATTTCCCAACAGCCGTCTCACTCCTGCACATGCCACACAGACAAGTTAAATGAGGGTACGGCAGAATAACCCATGTATTGTTCAAGCGTTAGATGGGAATACTGATCTCTCCAATCCTCCCCCACCTCCCACCCCAGGGATAGAGTATTGAGAGTACTGCTCTCAGTTTACTCTCATTTAGGAAGGGCGAATTCCAGGAGGCTTCTGCAAGGCCATGCCCGCTATCCTAAGGCTCACTACTCAGGTTAGGGAATGCATATGGGGAGCTCCTTGAGTTGCTGGATACCTATTACGACTGCATTCAGGAGTGGGAAAATAACCATAAGTAGGTCAAGGGCCCACTGGAACCCTGCGAGGAAGGTAGAGGCCAAACTTTCATTTATCCCCAGATGACCACAAGTGACATACACCCCCAGTGGTCCAGAGGCATTTGGGGTCTCTGGGGATTAGCACTGTCTCCAAGCCAATATCCAGAAATCCCCTCTAGATCTGGCTGTTCCCCTTTCCCCAGTTTATAGTCATCCCAGCGAATGGTTGTAGGTCTTCTGAGAAGGACTTAAAGGAAGATTTATGCTAGAAGCTCATGGCAATGTTATCCAGCCCCTTCTTGAGGCTTCTTGGCCGCCCCTTCTTCATATGGCTAGACTTCTCTAACCTGAGCAGGCATCAGAGCCAGGGGAAGGGCTTGCCGAAACACAGACCCCTTGGACCTGCCTCCAGAGTATGTGTGTCAGTAGGGTTGGAGAGGGCCTGAAAACCCACACTTACCACAAATGCCCAGGTGACACTGCTGCGACTCCTTGCACAGTCTGAGAATCAGTGCGTTGAGGATTCCTACACCTTTGAACTGATTCAGGTCTGAGACTGCTATTTGGCTCTGTCCCTATAGAAGCCTGTCATCCACCAAAATCAAGAAGTCTACTTTAATGAAGACATCTTTTCCCATTGATGGGTCTCTTAAGGACCCCTGAACAAGAATGAGAGCTCAATACATCTCCCAAGTCTGGAGAAGCTTGACTGACCACAGTAATATCAATTAAGAAAGACCCTTCCCACAGCTACCACTCTGTCTCCCCAAATTCCCTCCTAGAGGGACCAGAGACCATAGTGAGCATGGTGGGGTCATAGAGTAGAAGCCCTTCATGGGCGAGAAAAGATGAAACCGATCCCAACCCCATCCCTACAGAACGGTTCTTGCTCGCTTAAGGTACGGAGAAGGAGGCTTATCTTCAAAGCAAGGTTTTCGTTATTACATGGAATTTAATTACGAAAATGGGAATATGCTTTGTGACTGGAGATCCATTTAAATGCCTTTAAGAGTGACCAGAGAACTCAGGGGTCTGCCTGAGTTTCCATCCAGGTGATGGCAAAGAAATATCCATGGAGTGGCTTATAAAAGACACTGGAGGGGCACCTGGGTGGCTCAGTGGGTTAAAGCCTCTGCCTTCAGCTCGGGTCATGATCCCAGGGTCCTGGGATCGAGCCCCGCATCGGGCTCTCTGCTTGGCAGGGAGCCTGCCTCCTCCTCTCTCTCTCTGCCTGCCTCTCTGCCTACTTGTGATCTCTGTCTGTCAAATAAATTAAAAAAAAAAAAAAAGACACTGGAAAATACAAGTAAGGTGGCTTTGTCATTGGACTCTTGAAGACCTGCTTGTTCAGTGTACCGGCTTACAATGCCAGATGATGTGGAAACAGAGAGATGGTTAAATCTCCATAGAGAAGGCAGGAGATAAAACAGCATGCTCCCAGACACGGCCAAGTCTTCTCAGGTCCACAAAGGACCACAGAGACGGGCAGCTGCGGAGGACACCATCACGAGCAATGAGGATTCTTACCAGAGCCTAGAAGCACATTAATGGGTTTTTACATCCTCCTAGCGCTCCGTCAGCCTGGATTGTCCCAGAGACTCTGCTAAATGCCCACACGCTCATGGAGTATGAATCAGGAAACTGAGGGGAATGAAAGGCCATATCACAGGAGTATCCTACAGGAGGCTCAGGCTTTAGATCTGCCTGAGTTTCATTCCCGCAAGTCCCCCAACCCATTCATTGAAAAGTTCACAATTTCTTCTCTTTTTAGGAAATGATAAAATAAGTACTTTAAATAAAGTGTTCCAATAGATAGATAAGCACCTTTCTAGATTCTAGATTCTAGATTCCTTGGATGCATGAGCCTATGCCTACACCGGCACCAGAAGAGCAAAAAGGGCCAGTATGGCTGGAGTGAAATGAGAAGGGGAAGAGAAGAGCTGGAGAGAGCCCTGACAGCAGTGTGCTCGGGGGCGGAAGGAGATCCACATTTGGCCTTTAAACTCTGAGCGAGCCACTGCAGGGTTCTGAGCCAACGGTGAAGGGATGTGAGAAGTATTAACAGGATGGCTCCAGCTGCTGCGTTGCTCTACGGAGGACGGGCTGTGGGACGCGTACATGCAAGCAGGGAGCGATGGAAATGATCCAGGTGAGAGCTGACAGCTTCCTGGACCCGGGTGCTGGATGTGGAAGTGATGAGAAGGGTGAGAATCTGGGTATCTTCGGAGAGGGGAGCCTACAAGGCTCCCAATGGGTGGGATGTGATGTGCGAACAAGAGTGAGGTCAAGAATGACTCCAGGGTTCTTGTGTGCATTAACGGGAAGGATGGAATGACTATTGCCTGAAAAGAGAGAGTGGGGAAGGAATAGGTTTTAGGGAAAAGGCCAAATGTTAGGCATGTTTGATCTGAAAGAGCTCTGATATTCAAGGACAGAAGTCAAGCAGGCAGTTTAATACACAAGGCTTGTATTTGGAAGAGAGATCCAGGCCAGGGACAATTTGGGGTCTTTGAGATAGACACAGCATCTAATGCCATGTGGTTAGATTAGATCACCAAAGGAGACAGTGGTGAGATCCAAACACTGGGACCTGGGGCACCCCAATATCAAGGTGGCATGGAGACGGAAAGAAACCAGCAAGGAGAGTGAGAAGAAACTGCTCATATGCTTGGAAAAGAACACGGTATCACTGAAGCCAAGAGAAGACAATGGTCCAAAAAGAATGGATGAACCACAGGCTGCAGACAAGAGCAAGATGAAGGTCAAGATCTCACCGCTGGATGTGGCAGTGATCACTGATGACTTGCCAAGAGCAATTCTAAAACATGAGGCTAAACGTCCTAGCTGGAGAAGATTCAAGACGATGAGGAAGAGAAGTATGAAGAGACAGTAACTGTAGACATCATTTTTCTAGCAGTTTCAGTGCAAAGGGGGCAGATACATGGGGTAGTGGCAGAGAGGGAAAGTACAGTCAATAAGTAGCTTTTTTTTTAAGACGAAAGAAATGACAGCATGTTCACATTCTAGCTGGAATGATCCAGGAGAGAGGAGACACTGATGATGTAAGAGGAAGAACCCATCCAGGCAAACAGGCACTCTCAAACACTGCAAGGAACCTGCATCTGGTTCAAGGTTTTCAAAGGGAAAGTTGGTACTATATAGCAAAAGTACAGATGCATATATTCCTAGACAAAGCATTTTTAAATGATTTTATTTATTTATTTGACACACAGAGAGAGATCACAAGTAGGCAGAGAGGCAGGCAGAGAGAGAGGGGGAAGCAGGCTCCCTGCTGAGCAGAGAGCCTGATGTGGGGCTCGATCCCAGGACCCTGGGATCATGACCTGAGCAGAAGGCAGAGGCTTAACCCACTGAGCCACCCAGGCACCCTAGACAAAGCATTTTTATTTCCAAGATTTAATTCTGCATAGATGCGCAAAGACATATCTACCTGTCATTTATCAGAACACTATATATGATATGAAAAGCAAGGAAAACCTTAAATGTATATTGACAATGGATGGTTAAATCCATACCTGAAATACCATGCAGCCTTGGAAATAATGCTGATCTCCACTTTCTGTTCTGGAAAGTCTCCAAAATTACATAACTGAAAGATACCAAGGTATAAAAGAGTACACAGTACGCTCCCACCTATGAAAAAAAAAAAAAAAGCAGGAATAAGGCAATATGTAGTTAAACAGAAAACATGTGTATGTACATAGAACATTTTTGAGAGAGAAGGATTTACTTTCCATAGCATATCCCTTTTCTAAAGTTTCCATTATTTTTAGGAAGTATATTTATTATTTTTGATTAAAGATTAACACAAAGAGAAAAATATCTTTGCTAGAAAGGAAAAAAGCAAATTTAACAATTCTGGCTGTGCATTATGTTACTAACATAAAGAACATTTTCTTCTACAAAATTTAAGGGAGAAAAGCCATTCCCTTCTAGGCTGTTTTGGAAAGTAGTAGGAGAAACAAATCCTTCTAAATTGATTTCTACTGAGCCAGCAATGTCTTTATTCAATATTTTGCAACACTGGAACATAAATTTTCATTATGCATACCCTAGGTAAAAGATTTTTAGTTTCAAAATGTATTTCTGTTGGGCACACAATAGGCATCCAATAAAAATTTGTTGGGTTAAATCAGATCGCTAATTAGATGAATGTCAACACTAAGCCTGGGGGAAATGGCATTTAAATACAAAGCACTGAGGCCCTCTTCTCTGTATGTTTGTAGGTATGTATGCCTATATGTGTACTTACTATAGATTAACATCTGTTCTGTTTATTTTCAGTTTACTACACAGAATATGAGGGAGCTATGGATTAAACCAAAAAGCTATCTTGATGCAATTTAGCAAACTATTTAATCATATCCTTTAACGATTAAGAAGTTATCAAGTAGGGGTAGAAAAGGAAAATGAAGGGAAGACCAATTTCCAGAAGCAGAAATTATTTCTGAGATTGCTGTCTTAAAATGCACCTATCCTGAGTTAAGAGGGTATTTTACACATAACCGTACTCGAATTAATAGTTCTTAAAAATAAAGAAAGATACCCATTAAGTACTTCTGAACTGGGAAAGTGGAAATTCATCACTTTTAGTGTCTGTCAGTGTGGAATCTCTTGTTTAGTACTTTCGTGAAACACATTCATATGGAAGACGACATTGACACTTTTGATGGATGACGAGACCCTGAACTGCCTTCTGAAATATCAAGTCAGACCGCATTCCTTTCTATGTTTTTAGTAGTAAGCATACTTATTGTAATCAAATCTTTTGAAAACGAGCACTCCGTGCTACAGAATAGAATAGCATCATATATAATAAGCCTCTCATTTCTCAACCTTAAGCATCAGGGATTCTCTGCTATTTATTTAAGCTTGTGTGTTTTTTCTTTCCCCGGTTTACTGAATTATTTATTAGTTACACAGTATTCATGCTCTGTGCTAAGTGCCGCTTCTCTCTCCTTCTGCCGCTGGAACACAAGTTCATATTCTATTTCATTATCAATTTAAAGCTCACCCGAAGCTAAGGAAGTAATCATTCATTGTGACGGAATCGCTGGGACGGTTGTATATTCTCGAAAACATTAAGATTTTGTTTTAAACATTCGGTCTATTTGCTGCGTTTTGTTGGCTAACGGACAATGATATATAGGCTATATATATAAAATCTTCACATCGCGATGCAATTATTTGCAGGCAAGATCCACACCTTGACAGGCTTCCAAGATGAAAAAAGGTGAAACTTGGTTCGCTGACAAAATGTTCATCTTGAATTCGAACAGGAATTGATGGATGGGGTATTCTCATGTCTGTA
The DNA here is from genome assembly GCF_022355385.1 of Mustela nigripes. Lineage (NCBI taxonomy): Eukaryota > Metazoa > Chordata > Mammalia > Carnivora > Mustelidae > Mustela > Mustela nigripes. The sequence continues at coordinate 46,959,715 of NC_081560.1, forward strand.
TGCAAGTCTAAGCAAGGTGCTATAGACCAGTATTTTTCAAACTTTATAGAGCTTACACATCAACGTGGGAGATGGTCACCTCGCAGAGGCAGATTCACGGGTTCGGGATGGGATCAGAGATTCGGCATTTTTAAGAAATTCCCAGGTGATGCTGATGCTACTGGTCCATAGACCTCATCTTGAACAGGAAGATGCAGAGCAATGGTCACCAATCCTGGTTGCACCTTACAGGGGAACCTAAAAGAAACACAAACATCCAGGTCCCAATACTGTATCAGAGCCTCTGGAGATGAAATTCAAGCCCAGTTAATTTTTTTTTTAATGTCTCTCAAGGGCTATGCCCTCCCTGAATGTGTTCTCACAAATTCATATACTGAAACCCCCATCCCCAATGTGATGGTATTTGGAGAAAAGGGGAGGTAACTGGATTTAAAGGATGTCATGAAAGTGGGGCCCTCGTGACAGGACTGGTATCCTTGTAAGAGACACCAGAGGGATGCCTGGGTGGCTCAGTTATCAAGGGTCTGACTTTGACTCAAGTCATGATCCCAGGGTCCTGGGATTGAGCCCCATGTCTGGCTCCCTGCTCAGTGGGGAGTCTGTTTCCCCTTCCTCTCTGCCCCTTCCTCCCCCCCCACCATTCATGCTTTCTCTCATTGACTCACTCTCAAATAAATAAAACCTTTAAAAAAAGAAGAAGAAGAAGAAGAGGAAGAAGAAGAAGAAGAAGAAGAAGTAGTAGTAGTAGTAGTAGTAGTAGTAGTAGTAGTAGAAGAGATACCAGAGAGCTCTCTTCACTAGGTGAGACACAGATGGCCACCTGCAAGCCAGGAAGTGGAACCCAAATGTGATGGCACCCTGATCTCAGACTTCCAGCCTCCAGAAGTATGAGAACATAAATCTCTGCTGGTTAAGCCACCCATTCTATGGCATTTTGTTATGGCAGCCCGAGCTAAGACACGGGGAGATTCTAATACCATGCAGCCTAGGTTGACAACATTGTTGTAAAGAGTATTAAAGTGCATAATCATAACTCTGTTGTAGGAGGCTTATAACCTATTGGGAAGCTAAAACGAGCCTATACAAGTCGTAGGTACTCAAGCCCGGGCCAGAGAGGTGCAGTATCAAGAGATTGAGAACAGGAGAGCAGGCAGAGTGGGGATGATGAAGGAAGAAGGCCGTTACTTCCTAAAAAGTTCTGCTGAGGCCCAAATTTTGAAAGATTTTACATACTGTAAAATGTAAACTGTGTAATGTATATTTGCATTATACAATAAAAAGGTTGCACAGATAATAAGCATTCCATCATGACTGTGATCACTGTATACACTCAGTGTAATCACTACCTCAAGCAAAATTTAGAACACTGTCATCACCCCAGAAAGTACCCCGGAATCCTGTCTGGCCAATTCCCCCCATTCACAGAGGCAACCACCATTCCACTTTCTGCCACTGTAAGTTAGCATGGTCTAAGTTTCTGCCACCATAAGTTAGCATGAAGTTTAAGAACTTCATATGAATGGAACCCACAATATGTACATTTTGTGTCTGGCTTTATTTCCTCAGCATAATTATTTTGGGATTTACCCACTTTATTACATATATCAATACATGCAATCTCTTTTTATGGATGACTGATATTCCATGGCATAGATATATAACACTTTGTCTATCTATCTAACTGTTGCTGGACATTTCGGTTGTTTCCAGTTTAGGGCTATTAGAAATAAAGCTCCCGTGAATACTCTTCTTAATGTCTTTTTAAAAAAAAACATATTTTCATTTCTCTTGGGTAAATACATAGAGGTGATCTCTCTGAGCTATGGGATAAATGTATGCCTAACTTTATAAAGAAATTGCCAAACAGTTCTTCAGAATGAATTTATCATTTCATGCTCCCACCACTGATGTACAAGAGTTCCAATTGCTCCATATTTTCACCTTAGTGTTGCCAGTATTTTTTCTTTTACGTCTTCATTTTTTAAAATTCACTCATCTGTGTGATAAGACCAAGGCTTCTGAGAAATAATTTAGCAAAGTAGTTAAGAGTACTGAATCTTGGGGCACCTGGATTGAGCCCCACATCGGGCTCTCTGCTCAGCGGGGAGCCTGCTCCTCACCCCCACCCCACCTGCCTCTCTGCCTACTTGTGATCTCCGTCTGTCAAATAAATACGTAAAATTTAAAAAAAAAAAAAAAAAGAGTATTGAGTCCTTGGAGGACAATCTAGAAATATAAAGAGAATTATAAATGTAATAAACTTTTTGTTTGTTTGTTTTAAGATTTTATTTATTTATTTGACAGAGAGAGATCACAAGTAGGCAGAGAGGCAGGCGGAGAGAGAGGAGGAGGAAGCAGGCTCCCTGCTGAGCAGACAGCCCAATGCAGGGCTCAATTCCAGGACCCTGAGATCATGACCCAAGCCGAAGGCAGAGGCTTTAACCCACTGAGCCACCCAGGGGCCTCTGTAATAATCTTTTGAACAAGCAATTCCACTTCTAGAAATCTACCTACATTTGCATCTGCTCAAGTACAAAACATAGATGTGCAACTTTATTCCCTGCAGTACTGTTTGCAATAATAACAGGTTAGAAGGAATGCAAAGAACCAGTAAGGAGAAACTAGTTGAAATAAGCTACAGCACACCAACACAATGAAGTTCTAAAAAGTTTTAAAGAAAGAATGAGAAAGGATTGTAGGTACTGAAATAAAGAGATCTCCAGAATATACCATTAAGTGGGGGAAAAAATTTAAGAAGCAAGGGGTATGTGTACAAAGAACGGAGGGGTTAAAAGAAGACTATATGTCTACCCACATACACATACTTGTATGTGCAAAAAAAAACCTACTAGAATGGATAGACATATAAATAAGGAACTAATAAAATACAGTCGAGTGTAGATGGACAGAAAACCTAGCTAGAGGGAGCAGGGGGAGAAATAAGACTTCCCCCTGAATATTTTCCCACACAGTTTTAATTATGAATTATAGAAAGGCATTACCATTAAAAAACTAGAACTCAAGTGTTCAGCTGAAATAAATTTACTCTATTTTGTTAAACTCTAAAAAAAAAATTGCGATTGAGAAAACCCTAGAATTGAAAAGCAAACCCAAACTTGTATCAAACTGGCAACATAAACACACAGAAAAAAATTGTAGGAAAAAATTGATTCTGTGAAAATCGAGGGGATCTTCATGCTACTCGAAAAGAGGCAGAGATCAGTGGTCATCACTGAGGTTGTTATTCACAAAGTCCTCCCTTTGAGAATGGACCAAGGAAGAAGCCCTTCTCCTGCTGCCCCAGTCCAAAATGCTTTTCTGAGTCACCAAAAGGATCCAGCTGATTAGGGAAAACTCTTCTTCACTAAAGAGTGGCAGCTGATCAATGCAGGAGAAATGATAACATTAGAAAAGTCATCGTTCTGTGATTTCTAATGCATGTTAAGTCAGACAAAGGTTGCCAAATGGAACTGGCCACACAGAGAATGGCTGAGGGGAGACCACACATCTGTGTGGTATTAAAGGAACTCCATACTGAATACCTTCTGGTCATGGTGGGAATCCCATCACTGTGGAACAGCCAGCTCAGGCGGCCATCACGTGACCCAGAGGGCAGTCTGAGTTTCAGTGATGGTAAAACCACATGGCACGTGCCTCCTGAAGAAATGCCGTATGAAACATACAAAGGCACCCAAAATGTATTCTAGACAAAGTTTATTAACATACATGATCAAGCTCTTAGATGTACCTTCTGATTTCTAGGCAATACAGGGGACAGAGGAGCAGGCTAAGTGACAGCATGAGGAAGTAATCAAACATCAAGCAGGAAAATTACCGGATGAAGAAAAGGACTGTTTTAGATTCAAAACACCTAAGGGATATACAAATTGGACAAAATGCAGGCTCCGGACCTAAGCCGTGATTTGGACAAACTAGCTTTGGGGAAATCGTTGTGCAACCATTACGGTAATTTCAATATGACTGAGGTATTAGATGCTACGGAAACTTATGGACAGGGAAAGAGAAAGATTATGAAAAGAAAACAAACTGCTTGCAACATTATGATATTGTTTTAGTAAAAAATACATACATGTGTATGAAAATACGGAAATACCTATAATGAAAGATTAACACTTAGTCTCTGGGTGGAGGGTATATTGGTTTTCTATTGCCACACAAATTACCAAAAACATGGTGGGTTAAAACAATAAAAAGGTATTATCTCACAGTTCTTCAAGTCAGAAGCCCAAATGCGTGTCTCTGAGCTAAAACCAAGGTGTTGGCAGCGCTGCGCTCCTTCCTGGAGGTTCTGAAGGAGAATCTATTTCCCTGTCTTTTCTTGCTTCTAGACGCTGCCTGCATAGGCTCATGGCCGCTTCCTCCAGCTACCTCCCTCGTTAGCAGGTTGTGTCCTTCTCATCCTCCATCACTCTGAACTTCTCTTCTGCCTCCTGCTTCCATTTATTAGGACCTGTATGCACTGGGCCACCAAAATAACCCAGAATACGCTCCCCTCACAAGCTCGCCTGGTTAGCAATCTTAACTCCATCTGCAACCTTAATTCCCCTTTGCCCTGTAACTTAACAGGTTTGCAAGTTCTGGGGATGAGAACTTTGGAGAGCCCACTGTGCAGCAAGAATGTGCTGTTTATTTTCCTACCATTGCTCACCTGTATCTTCTGGCTTTCTACAATGCTCATATATTGCTTCTGTAATAGCGAAAGGCTATTCTTCATTTAAAAATAAGTACAGTGATGAGGGAGGAAGCAATACTGGAAGTGGGAGTATTATGAGGATCATGAAGAAACACCTCTAGCAGGAATGCAGAAAACGTGCGGCCTAATAGGTACTGGTGGCTTGGAAAATTTCCACTGACAAAATCATATTAAAAAATGCTGTAGTTCCAATAATGTGCATAAAAAGGCAGATGCTGGGGTGCCTGGGTGGTTCAATGGGCTAAAGACTCTGCCTTCGACTCAGGTCATGATCCCAGGGTCCTGGGATCGAGCTCCGCATCGGCCTCTCTGCTCAGTGGGGAGCCTGCATCCCCCTCTCTCTCTGCCTGCCTCTCTACTTACTCGTGATCTCTGTCTGTCAAATAAATAAATAAAATCTTTAAAAAAAGAAAAGCAAATGCTATATTCTGGAAAATGTTATGTATCCAAAAAAATGACTCTAGGGATGACAAGGACACTGTGGTCAAAGATACGTGTGGAAAGTATGAATAATAATTTTCATCAAATGTGAGTTCAAATCTCAGGTCCGTCACTAACTAGCCCGGGCCACCTGTGCCAGCTCTTTAACCTGCTTTTGTCTCCACCGCCATCATCTGAAAGAGGAGGCTTTTCCGCATGGCGTTGCTGGAGTAAAGGATTTAATACCAGCACAGGGCTTAGAACTGTGTCTAGCACACGACACGTACGCACCCTGTAGATGCTAGTCAGTAACGGGGATGATCCTGGCAGGTGTTTTGCGGCCACCTGTGTCAGACGGAAAACGACTTCTGGAATTTTACTTAATCTGGTACTTATGTTCCATCACTTCAGGGAATCATAAGAGTCGTGCGCTGATTACCAAAGAGGTTCTTATGCCCAAGGATACTAGAATAATTAGCCTAAGGGTTTCACTGCTGGAATTTTCGCCAAATGGCTGGGTTCCCAGGCAACACCCCAGTGGCGCTAGCATAGTGGCTACATAATATTTCTGTAGCACCAACAGCTATTTTGCCCGGAACTGTCAATAAGGCCAAATGGTGCTTGCAACCATGGTTTTCTAACACTTGAATCATGACAGAACGAAACATATAATAATTTGCCAGTCTGACGATATGGGGGCCAAGCAAACAAGTTTGCTGGGACTGTGAGAGACTGAGACAACTTCAGGATATATTATCCTGCCCACTGTGGATTAATATTAAACCCATGAGATACCATGAGTTGTTGAGATCAGTCAAGCACAACACAGAACACCATATTTCAAGAACTTTATCATTAACAAATTCTAGTGATGTTGAATAATGTTCCAAGAAAGAAGTGCAACAGATTCCTTAATGTTTAAAGCAGGAAGAGATTTTAGTGATCATTTTAACCCAGTGTGTCTCAGACTAGGTTAACGGTCCTACCTGTCACCAAACGCCAACACATCCCCCACCTCCGCCATCCCTTTGTTTTCTGCAGGATTTCTCAAAGCCTTGAACACGCGATCTTGCGCTGTGACTCTCTAAGATGGAGACATGGCATATAGTCCATGCTGGCCACAGAAGTCCTCCTTTCGATAATCTTTTACCTTCACAGGGGCTACTACTGAGAGTAACACCCTCTAGGCAAAAGCCGATGTATTATAACCACACTCCATAAAGCACCATGCCCAGAGTCGTCATGTGATTCACCATGTAGGGTAACTGATGGCAGAGCTGGCCCAGAATCTAGGCCTGCCCAGATAGCTACTGGGGAGAACCAGTGCGCTGAAGATTGGGTGCTCTGGGCCCAGGCAGCCAGGAGTAGTGCAAGGAAACCATGAAAAGATAGAAACAGAATCTACAAGGAAAGGTAGAACAGTTACCTGGAATGCACCTTTCTCCTCTTTAGAAAAGACCCTGTTGACATTGCAGAGGACACCAAAAACCTATGCATACAGCATAGTCCTGCCCTGGAGGGCCACAGATTCTCCCAGACAAGACATGCATGAAGTTGAAATGAAGTTGGAATCCTGATTCCACAACACTGGTAGTTACTAAGCACCTTCCCATCCATTTCCCAAAACTCATACATTAGGCAAGTGTCATTTGTCCCTTTTTATAGATAAGAAAATGAACCACTGATCCAAGAGACAGACATGGGTCAAGGTCAAAGACCTAATAAGTGAAGTCGGTCTTCTGCTCACCCCATACACATCACATGGGGAGTTTAGGACAAATGTTTCGCTCTTTGATGACATCTGCAAACATTTTGGGGGGTTTACACGGTATACAGTACATTCAGTATTCAAAATTATTTCCATTACCAAGCAATCTTGGTATCTTTTTTAAAAGGTCTGTAAGAAAAAGCATTTGTAACAAAGGAAGAGGGACATGTCAGGGCCATGGGGGAAAGCAGACTGAATATGGTATCATATATACTCTTAGCAAAGACTGTTAGCCACAAAAACAAATGTTCATTGTAGAAAATTTTGATCCTAAAGTAGAATGAGAATAATATCTGTTCTCTTACCAACCAAAGAAAAGCAGTGTTCAGCAACCCCTCACTCCCAAATGTTTAAGGTCATACACACTATAAAACTTGACAATTGACATGAAGCTTTTGAAAATTCTTGAGCTCTAAATATCTTTAAGTGATAACAATCACTTTTCTTTTTCAACCTACAGCGTATTCAAGCAGACCATAAAAAAGATGCTCAAAACATTCCCATCGGCAGTGTTATTAATTCTATTTCAGAAATTAAATAGGGAGGCACGGGTAGCTGGAGGAGTGTCCTACGCATCCATTAGCTTTCTAACGACAGAAATATGGGATCCTGCCTACAGCACGACCCAAGCGCTGTGGCTGGAACCTTTGATCTTGCATCCCACTCCAGCATATGGTGCTACTAAGCATAATCAAAGTACAAATCTTTACAGAAAATTACAGAGACTCTGCAAAGGGGATGGGTGCTCCCTTCCTCTGATTTCCTTTCCTGCCATGTTCCTGGTCTTAAGTGAAAAGCATTTGGCCTTTGGATGAAATCTGAAAACACTTTGAGGGTGTTTACTTTCTATATAGTCAATTATTTGACTGTCCAAGATTATTTCCATTGTTGAGATTGACAGACTGTTTTTTGCCAGGATAAAGCCACAGTTTTCAGCAGCCTGGGAGTGAAATCGCCTTCCTTATTTTAGCCGTGGACCGTGACATTAGACTAAGGAGACACTGAAGCTCCGGGATAGATGGGGGGGCGGGGGCTTGACACAGGCGCATCCGGGCTTAGAAAAAAGTCATTGGTAATCAACAGGATGGCTTACTAATCCTTGAAGTCGATACTCTTCAAAAGGGGTGACCACCCACAAATATTTTTAAGCCATTAATTGTAACAATTCAGATCAAGTTGTGAGAAGCTCTTTATGAATTAAATTCCCTTCAAACATATCTGGTGGCCCACCGTAGAGAGGGGGAGACAATTTCCAAATCATAAACTGAAAACAAAACTCATGTTGTGTGAAACGCTGATGACTTCGCCCTTTCGCCAATGTTCTGTTGGTAAGACTGGAGCCCAGAGATACAGGCAGGCCCCAGGCGAGTTCGCAGTTCAGAAGAATGTAGACCCAGGAAGGCTTTGTGTCTTGTTTCTCATGGTTACTGATTATATTGTGCCTAAGCCTTAAGCAGATTGTTTTTAATAATGGAGTTATGAAGAAAAAAGAGAGAGAGAGAGGGATGTCTAAAGCACCATTCAAAAACTTGAATCAAGTACAGGCGAGTCCACTTACAGCTGGTGGGCACGCTGGGCTGGTTTTTCATGGCATCTGTCTGTCCGGGCTGGGGCAGTGCCAGACTTGGCTGGCTGGTGCTCTTACTGTACCAACTGCTAAATTTTTGAATATCACCCCAACTGGCTTCATTAGTTGTACACAGAGGCATGTATCAACAGGGAGCCCAGCAAGGTCCAACCATAAAAACCTGAGGTCAGAAGCCAATGGTTTAGACTGTGGTCTATACTCTGTTATTATAGCGCTGGATCATTCCAGAAGTTAGCTAACTTCTCTAGTTCTTTGCACCCTCTCCTCCCAACCGGGATATGAATAATCCTCACCTCATTGCCTGGTGAGACTTACATTGAGGTTAAAACCAGATAATCAATGTGTTCTTTAAAATTTTGTTTAAAGTATTTTTCATTAATTTCAAAGCAACATATAATGATTGTACATCATTTAGGAAATGACAAAAAAAAACAACAACAGAATGTAAACAATTGCTCGTTTTCTCACTGTGGAAAGACAAATAACTATGAACATTTTTAAAAAATTTTCTTCTAGATTTTTTTTGTGAACACTCTTGGAGAAGTCAACAACAGCTGTTGAGGACCATAAACGTGAAATGAAATAAGGCTGTTGTTGTCTTTCCAGCTGGGTGGGATATAAATCACTAAATAAATGTTATTATTGTAGTGTGAAGAAACCCAAATAAAAGAATATTGAAAAGTTGTACCATGAAATACAATTACAGTTCTGGTTCCCCAAGATGATACCTAAATATTTCAGTATTTAGGAATAAGAGACATTTTTTTTGCTTAAAGCATTTCCTGAGGCTACTGACTGAATTCTATCTAAGGGAGGACACCATTGTATTACCACTATAAAGTTTCAGTTTACACAAAAACAAACTCTATCCTGCCACCATAAACAGTATGTGGAGTTGCCTTATTTCTTAAGTTACCACGGACTCAGCCAACAACTGTCTGTCTCTCTCTCTCTTTTTTTTTTTTTTTTTTTTTGGAACTTGCCAGGAGCGCCTACATTTCACTGTAGTTCTTGTAGCGATAGTAAAAGCAATGTGCTTTGACATGTCAGTTTCAAATACTCAGGCATCTTTGAATGGATGGAAAAGATGTTCCTTGAACCTAAAATCCAGTGTGGTGGAAGCAGTCACTTGTCAATGGCCTTCAACACATACAAGATTATGTGGGCTGATATTTTCTACAAAGAATTCAGTTAAAACTTTCTTCTCAAAACGTAATTGCTCTTCCAGCAAATGGTGCCCATCATATTTATCTATGATGGTACCATCTTCTCGGATTCTTACCTACATACATTTAACTCCCAAGCCATGCTTGAGCAATCAGAAGAAAGAGAAAGGGGTCTCGCTCATCTTTCTGCCCCTGGGCACCTAGCAGAGGAGGCACAGAAAGTTCTGAAAAAGCCCTTCAGAATTCTCCTTCAGTGATAATACCTAAAAAAAAAATCTCTGGGAATGTGCTAATTAAAGATCCCCCACCTCTGTTCTGAATCAGTTTCTGATTCAGGTTCTGAATCAGTCTATGGGGGCGGGTCTAGGATCCTGTATTTTTAGCAAGCTCCTCTGTTTCTTCCTGTATAAAAGGGGTTGACAAAAGTTTCTACCTCACAAGGTAGTTGTGGAAGTAAGTGAGTGACTTCACGCAGAGTGCACACACCACCTCCTGGCACTCAGCCAGCCCCACCACATAAGTGCCCGTCACAGTTACTGATATTACCATAGTACAACAAACCAATCATCAGCAGGTGTTTTAGAAATACCACCGATCAATTTTCTCAACCTTAAGTGCATATAAAAATCATCCGGTGGCTTGTAAATGCAGATGTCAGGGCTCTTCCCCCAGAGATTCTGATTGAGTAAGGCCGAAACCTAGCTGGGAATCAGCATTCCTATTTGCTTCAGGGGGGACATGGAGAATCTGCTCATCTACTGTAACCCACCGGTCCTCTTATTCCCATTCCTATTCCCCAAGGCAAAGAAACTTGACTCTGAGACAGAGAGTAAGATGAGGTTTGGTCAGAGAGAGAAGGGGAGTTTTGGGGGCTGGGTTTGATAACATGCCAAAGGACCAACGGGGACTCTTGGCTTCCTACTTCATCTGTGTCAGGGGCCATGCTGTCCGTCTTGGGTTGGCTTACTGGGGGTGAGCCGACAGCTGCTTTCTCTGCAGGCTGCCCTGAGTGAGCTCCAGGAGGCTACTATCGCAGGACTTGACAGAGCCACTTCTCCCCGCAGCAGGGAGTCTGAGCTCTCCTCCCCCTAACCCTTCCTGCCCAAGAGCAGCCAACTCCAACCAGGTCCAGGAGCTACTGAAGACATGGCCTGGAATCCTTCTTGTCTCTGCAGTTCAAGTTCAAGGGAACCACAAGTTGCTTGGGAAGAAAGCAGTGTACCTCCCTGGCAAGCCCAAGAAGATTCCAGGCCTGGGCAAGAACATCCTAGGGCCCTTACACCATATATATGTGTCATGAAACCAGCTCAAACATGCTTCTGCTTCTGACCTTTGCAACTATCCCCCAGTGTGCTTGAGATTTAAAGGGCAAGCTTTCCAAAATTGAACGAAAAGCTCTTGGTTCTCTCAAGAACAGCATTCCCTTCTGGATCTCCATGTGTGATTATCCAAATTATATGTGATTTAAGCATAAGCAATACTTGAATCTCCTGGAACATGATCAAACCTGGATCCGTCCATAAACAAAGACATTACATAGTTGAGAGACAGGGATTTAAATTTAGGAGAAACAAGGTCTGTGCTTTTACTAAAAATTATTGCTTTTTATTGAAAATTTGGTATAGACTATGTTCTAATAAAGTAGAACTTACACTTTCAAAAATGCTTTCCTTCACACTTCTGTAATGTTTTTCCTTTTTCTTTCTAGATCCAAGTATATGAACTTTTTCCTCCTAAAATGCTACACATGGACAGGCCTGTCTCGAATATTTGAGGAGCCCAGGGTTAGAGTGTGAGGGAAGATCCATGGTCCCTAGCCCTCCTCTCAGCTCCCAGTAGATGGGCAGATTCTCCATGTCCCCCCTGAAGGGCCCCCCCACCCCCAGCGCCGGGCATACCACAGGAAATCACAACTCACACCTCCAGATTCTTTTTGCACAGCTGCCTTGTGGCCATCCCTTGGCCCTGGGCATATACACGCTTGTGGCATAGTCAGCCCCCAAGAGGACAAGGTGGATAAAAGCCTTCACCGATTAGGCAATTGAGTAGGAAATTCCAAGGTCCTAGGAGCCTTGAGCAGGAGTAGGGCTGTGAGTTGTGTGTGGGCCCATCCCTTTGGAAGCACAGGCTGCTACCAGTACAGTGTTCTGTACTGGTATCCACACAGTGCCCATGGATATCTTGAGTAAGTAAATACCTGGGTGTGGAGGTTCTATCAACACATATCTCCCGCAAACCACTGTGGCAGCAAGGTTCTAGAGATGAGAACTAGATAGATAACATTTTCTTCGTATAGCACCGACTTTATTTGGCAGAGACAACTTTTGACCTTTCTGCCTGCAGAAATCCTTCAAGGGGAAAAAGGGAGTATGTATTTGGAAGTCATCGTACAAGCAAGGCTGTGTGATACTGTTGAAAAATACAAACGTCAAAATATCTTATCAACCGGGGCGCGTGGGTGGCTCAGTGGGTCAAAGCCTCTGCCTTTGGCTCAGGTCATGGTCCCAGGGTCTTGGGATCAAGCCCCACATAGGGCTCTCTGCTTCCCCCTCCCCCGCCTGCCTCTCTGCCTACTTGTGATCTCTGTCAAATAAATAATAAAATCTTTTTTAAAAATACACCTCATCAACCTGAAGGTGTCCCTCTTGCACCTGTTGGCAGGCTTCTAGCACTTCCCTCCTCTGAAAACCTTCCTCGAGCTCTCAGTCCAGGCCAGGGGCCCTCTTCAGGGCTCCCACAGCTCTACTCCTCCCCGCTTATACCCCAGTGATGCCCTCCTTGCCCATCAGCCTCCCCGAATCCTGGGGCCTGGCACTGAATCCTATCAGCCACTGCATTCCTGACAAATTCTGGGATTTGTCACTTGCTAGATTCTCATTAAATACTACCGGCCGGACCACTAGCATTCAAAGCAAATGCAGCTTTGGAGTTGCTATGGAGTTGCTATGATAGCAGTACTGCGGGCTCCAGGTACTGCTGGATTCAAGCAAAATACCATTTAGCTCCTGGAAGAGAGAAATGGTCTGAAAATAAAACACCTGAATGTGTAGCATTACAGAAACAAAGACCACTGGGGGCACACAGTTAGTGTCCTCTGAAGGATTTAAATGTCATTCATTTTAAAGTGGACCTCAAGTTACATGGCGTTAAGAAGGGAAGCATTTGTTAAAAAGACCTATTTTTAACTATTTCAGAAAGAGTTCATCTGCATGCACACACCCATATGTGTTTCTACTTCATCTGTCCATCTCAAAGTCTCAATCTCACTGAAACTGGATTGAGAATCCTAACAACACCTACCGAAAGCTCTTTATACTTATTTGAAGTATGGCACACTGTATCTATTTTAAGCAAGGTTAACTACATGTGGCAGACGGATTACTTCAAGAAAATGGAATGTTATGGAAAAGCAATCGTCTTTTGACCTAAACCACATATGATGTTATTTCTACCTGCAAGCCAGCACTACTGGTAGAAATGTTAAACACGGGGCAATAATACCAAAGGCCGTCAAAATATTGAAAAATCCCGAACATCTGCAGGGGTCTGATGACTTTGTAAATTTTACTTAGAGGCACCTATAAAGCAAAGATACTCCAAGTGCAGTGAGTGACCCATGCAAACTATAGAGGTCCTCTGATGGAATGCAGCCTGTGCTCCCCGCTCTGCAGACTCAGGGATGGGGTCCAATCTCTGCTTTTCCCTCTTTCTACCACATACACCTCTCCTAGCTTCCAGCCTCTTATCTGCTCTGATGGCTGTGTGTGTGTCCTCACACCATGGGCTCAAAGCCGATGCTGCCAAAGCTCCACCCCAGGTAGATCTAATGGTTCAATAGCCAATAGCTTCTTAGCCTTCTTTTCTCCAAAAAACCTGAAAGTCCTCCTAACAGGCTCCAGGGCCCAGGTCAGACCAGCTTATGCCACACTGTGCAAGCCTGGGTTTCACGCTCTAGGACAGCCGTACCTTCACAAGAAGGACTGCAGTCAAGAACTAAAAAGGTTTCAGGAGTTTCTCACCATGAGAATAAAAAACCAAACTACCTTATATCTTGTTGAGACAGATACTTGTTTTCCCACATTCATCCTGTATTTGAAAACTCAAAGCACATCACAAGTCAGCCTGGGTCTGCTCCCCGCGCCTGGAGTAGGCATTGCACTGATGATTGTCGTTAGCACTCCACTGCCTGTGTCCCTGGAACCCAGGACCTGTTCTCCAGTAAGTCTTTCTTGACCATGCAGCCAAGGATCTGTTTCCTGAAATTTCCAATTCGTCTCTATCACCTGCGTACACAGATCGCTCAGTGAGGCACTCAGTCACTGCCCAACACTGGAATTACTAAAACTCACTTTGTATCTGCGCAGCTGTCTCCTACTACTGCCTTAGGTGATGACCTAACCTTTCCATGACTTGCCCTCCCCACTAGACAGTCAGCCTATGGAGAGGTGAAGATACGTCTCCCTTAATTTTTCAGAGTGGACCCTTAAAATTAAACTTTCTGAACATTTCGGGTGGTGGGGGTGGTTGAAGGGGCCTTTATTTTTACCAAGACTGTTTGCATGAACAAATGATATAAAACTGCTACTCCTTGCCCATCCTCACTCTCAGCGGGGGCTGCCTTCAAAGGCACCAAGGACACAGGTTCCATTCTATATTGATCAGTGGTGAGACTCCCCCACTGAGCCAGGCCTGAGGACTTCTGCGCCTCAGGACTTTGAAGATCCCTGCAAGCCCAGGCATCGAGCCGGTGACTCCCGCAGATGCAGTTACCCGAGGGTCTGGGGAGGTGATTTTAAATATGCGCACAGGTACAGAGCCTACCCCAAAGGCTCTAAGGCAGGAGGAGGACTAATGGGACTAAATCACCTAAATCTGACAGAGCCACCTTCGCGGTGGTGGAACCCGTTCTGAGCTTCTCCAGGCTCTTATCTACAGGCGGAGCCAAGCGAGTTCTGATCCCTACGTGGCACGATGCCTCCCCTCGGCCACCTGTACAGCCAGGTCAAACACCCGAACACACCACACTCCGGAGGGGCTGACCTGGCCTCCTCTGACCGCACTCCACCAATAGCTCTTTGGAGACAACCTTGGGCTGCCCTAACTAAACTTCTTCCGGAATGTCCGCGCACTCCGTGCTGCGTGAACTGCCCACGCGGGGTGACACTTGGAAGAGCAAGAGACTTAAAAACGAAAAAGAGGAGCCGCGCTCCCAATGCTCCAAAATGACTGGTGTACTCCTCTAAAATAAAAAGGTCTCTGTCTGCAAATTCCGTTTGCTAGCCCGGTAATCCACCCCCGCCCCCAGCCCTGCGTCGAGGGCCGGCCCGTACAGCTGTTTTTAATCCCTACTTTTCTCACTCGGCGTCCCGGGCTCGGGCTGACCAGACGCGGAGCCACTTAGCGTTTCCTCCTCCCCCTGTCGGGGTCTGTCCTCCCTCCGCCGTCTCCTCTTTCTCCGCCTGCATCCCCGGGGGGCAGAGTGTGGGAAGAACGAATTTCCGCCGGGTTTGCCCGCCACTCGCCGACTTGGGTCCCTTCCGGACACAGCCGGCGCACCCCCCCCGGCTCCTCCCCCGGCTGTTCCACGGAGGCCGCGCTCCTGGTGCGGGACCCAGAGGAAGGAGACGCAGGCTGCCGGGGCCGAGCCGCTGGGGCGCAGCAGCCAAGCCGCGCCCCGAGGAGCTCTTGGAAGGGCTCCCGCCTGCAGCTGGGGAATCCGCTCGGCGGGGAGAATCCGTGCCAGGGAATCCAGCTCTCCGGACTCAAGCTGCAAACAAAAAGCTCAGGTCTGGCTCGCTCCCTCCGCCCCCCGACGCACACCCGGAGAAACAGTTTTGCGCAGAAATGCAACAAGTAGCACCCGGAGCTCCCGGAGCGCCCTGAGCCGCCTGACTTGGCCGGGCGAAGCCCGCCTGCAGAGACCCGGGCCAGCCACCGGACAAAGGGCGGAGGAGGGGCTGGACCGCGCCGCGGAGTCCGAAAGAGGCCATTTAGCGACTCTGGCCAGGCCAAGGGGAATGCAGAGGAGACACAGAGCAGGCGGGCCAAGAGGACGATCCGGCCGCAGCACGCAGGGCGGGCGGCGATGGAGGCTGCCCGCGCCGTGCGCTTCCTACTCGTGGTGTGCGGCTGCCTCGCGCTCCCGCCGCGGGCCCAGCCGGTGTGCCCGGAGCGCTGCGACTGCCAGCATCCCCAGCACCTCCTGTGCACCAATAGGGGGCTCCGCGCCGTGCCCAAGACCAGCTCGCTGCCGAGCCCCCAGGACGTGCTCACCTACAGCCTCGGCGGCAACTTCATAACCAACATCACGGCCTTCGACTTCCACCGTCTGGGCCAGCTCAGACGGCTGGACCTGCAGTACAACCAGATCCGCTCTCTGCACCCCAAGACCTTTGAGAAGCTCTCCCGGCTGGAGGAACTCTACCTGGGGAACAACCTCCTGCAGGCGCTTGTCCCGGGCACGCTGGCCCCGCTGCGCAAGCTGCGCATCCTCTATGCCAATGGGAACGAGATCGCGCGCCTGAGCCGCGGCTCCTTTGAGGGCCTGGAGAGTCTGGTCAAGCTGCGGCTGGACGGGAACGCCCTGGGGGCGCTGCCGGACGCGGTCTTCGCCCCCTTGGGCAACTTGCTTTACCTACATCTGGAATCCAACCGGATCCGCTTTCTGGGCAAGAACGCGTTTGCCCAACTGGGCAAACTGCGCTTCCTCAACCTCTCTGCCAACGAGCTGCAGCCCTCCCTGCGCCACGCAGCCACCTTTGCACCGCTGCGCTCCCTCTCCACGCTCATCCTCTCGGCCAACAGCCTCCAGCACCTCGGGCCGCGTGTCTTCCAGCACCTGCCGCGTCTCGGCCTACTCTCACTCAGGGGCAACCAACTCACACACCTCGCGCCGGAGGCCTTTTGGGGGTTGGAGGCCCTGCGCGAGCTGCGCCTGGAGGGGAATCGGCTGAGCCAACTGCCCGTAGCGCTGCTGCAGCCTCTGCACAGCCTGGAGGCGCTGGACCTTAGCGGGAACTCGCTGTCCGCTCTGCACCCCACTATCTTTGGTCACCTGGGCCGGCTGCGCGAGCTCAGCCTGCGCGACAATGAGCTCAGCGCCCTCTCCGGGGACATCTTCGCCGCCAGCCCGGCCCTCTACCGGCTGGATCTAGACGGCAATGGCTGGACCTGCGACTGCCGTCTGCGGGGCCTGAAGCGCTGGATGGGCGACTGGCACTCGCAAGGCCGTCTTCTCACCGTGTTCGTGCAGTGTCGCCACCCGCTGGCCTTGCGGGGCAAGTACCTGGATTACCTGGATGACCAGCAGCTGCAGAACGGATCGTGTGCAGATCTCTCGCCCTCAGTTTCCCCGACCGCCCAAGGCCCGCGGGCGCCCTTACCCACCGCCACTGGGGAGGAGGTGGCGCCCCCTGCAGGTAGCCTCTCGGAGGAGCTGCCGCCGCAGCCACAGTCGCAGCCACAGCAGCGTGGGCGATTTCTGCCTGGGGTGGCCTGGGATGGGGCCGCCAGGGAGCTCAACCGCAGCGCTCTGAAGCTGAGCCGACGGGGCCCTGGCCTCCAGCAACCGGACCCCTCCGCCGCAGCTGCCGCGGGCCCTGCACCACACCCCCTGGACCTGCTCCAGAAACCCGAGCGGGGACCTCTGACTCCGGCAGATGCGGCCCACGCGAAGCCCACCCCGACGGCCGCGCCGGCCTCTGCGCCACCGCCCGCCGGCGACCCCTGGCAGCGCGCGGCGAAGCAGCGCCTGGCCGCGCAGCAGCAGGAAAGTACCGCCCAGTCCGACGGCGGGGTAGGCCTGCCGCCGCTGGTGTCCGACCCTTGCGACTTCAACAAGTTCATCCTGTGCAACCTGACCGTGGAGGCGGTGGGCGCCGACAGCGCCTCAGTGCGCTGGGCGGTGCGCCAGCACCGCAGCCCACCACTGCTGGGCGGCGCGCGCTTCCGCCTGCTCTTCGACCGCTTTGGCCAGCAGCCCAAGTTCCACCGCTTCGTCTACCTGCCAGAGCGCAGCGACTCGGCCACGCTGCGCGAGCTGCGCGGAGACACCCCCTACCTGGTGTGCGTGGAGGGCGTCCTCGGGGGCCGGGTCTGCCCGGTGGCCCCCCGTGACCACTGCGCCGGGCTGGTCACCCTCCCGGAGCCTGGGAGCCGGAGCAGTGTTGACTACCAGCTGCTGACCTTGGTCTTGCTGGCCGTCAACGCGCTGCTGGTGCTCCTAGCGCTGGCGGCCTGGGCGTCCCGCTGGCTGCGGAGGAAGCTGCGGGCTCGGCGGAAGGGTGGGGCCCCTGTGCACGTTCGACACATGTACTCCACCCGACGTCCCCTGCGCTCCATGGGCACCGGCGTGTCTGCGGACTTCTCTGGCTTCCAGTCGCACCGGCCGCGCACCACTGTGTGTGCTCTCAGCGAGGCGGACCTCATCGAGTTCCCCTGCGACCGCTTCATGGACAGTGGGGGCGGTGGCACAGGGGGCAGCTTGAGGCGGGAGGACCATCTTCTGCAGCGATTTGCTGACTAGAGTCAGACTCCAGGGGGTGTGGAGACCATCTCATTGGACTGGAGCAGCCAGCCACTTTCTGTGGAGCCCCTCAACCCACCTCAGGGGGAGATGTCATTTAATCAGAGCTTCTCCTTTCCCCCTTTTGTGCACTTGCCAGAGAGGCCAAAGGCGAAACCACTTCGGCCCACACACACCCCCGACAATTCCCAGTGCCCCCTCATAAAGCGAATGGGTGGTACCTGGTGGTCAAGGCCAAGAGCAGGGGACAAACGGGAGGTAGTGTCCAGAGCTGGGAAGCCTTCTTTTATATGGAGACCTTGGCACAACTATGGATGTGGCTTCTGTGGGATCGTGATGCAACAGTCTGGCCCCCTTTGGGGTAGAGAAGGGGGCTTTTGCCCCCGGTATGGCCAGAAAGAGATTTGTGTGCATGCTTTTTGTTTGCTCAGTGTGAAACAGAGGAGTTTTGTCCTATTTAAGGGAAGAGGAACTTATTAGTATTACAAAGGAGGCTTGGCATCTTGACTACACTGGGCTGGTGGTCTCTGCCAAGAAGGTAGATGTAAACTGGTGGCGAAGTTTAACACACCCGCCAAGGAACTCTTTCATGTTGGTTAATAGAACATTCAGGATAATTTAATGTTTAAATCATTAGAGATGCTATTTTTTTTTCAACAATGTGAAGAGCTCAGACATTTAACAAACTGACAGTAAACTCAAGGACTGTCGTAGTTGAGCTGAGCCATTCAACTAGTATTTTCTTTTTAACATTAACATGCCAAGAACATTGGCTGACCTTGGGGTTAACTAAGATTACCTACTTTCTCAGGAGAAGGCTGCATGCAAGACTTCTCTGTCAGGGTTGCTCCTGTGGCTTTTTAATTTTATTTTTCTAAACCTATATATGGAAAAGGAAATGTCAGTGCCAGACTTGGGAAAAGAATGTAAAGTGTGCATAACCGATGGCCGCGTAGGGAACCGCAGCCCTCAAGTTCACTTAACTGCATCTCTGACACTGTGTCCAGATGGGAACAAGTATGGTGTGGTACTTCTCATGTTTTTATCGGTCACATGCAGATTGTGCCCTGCTTTTATTGAGTTGCACCGTTAAGTGTTCAAGGCAGTTCCCTAATAGGGCAGCAAAAGGTGATATGCACTTGACAGTGTAACCCTCAATCACCTTAATGTTTTACTCTATATGAAATAGAGGGGAAGAAATTATTGGAAAAAAAAATGTGAAAAAGGGTACATCAGTAGTTGTCTGTTTCTACTAAAACCAGAAGATTTTTAGGAGTACTTAAACCTCACTGTGAAATAATGATCTGTTTTGCAAGTTAATCTCTCCACGACCCTGTGTTTTACCATGTTATTAAATCTTACCTTTTGTCAATAATTGCAGTATTTCTTTTAAATGTCTTTGTTTTAAATTTAGGATTAGGCTCCTTTATTTGCTCAATTGTTTTCAGCTCTTTGGGACCCTCTCGTTCCCTCATATTTATGAAGTACATGTTTATCACTAAAGGTAGTGCTTTGGTTTACATTAATAATTTTGCGTGTGGTCTAAGAGCACAGGAAGAGCCTCAAGGAAGATCTGCGCGGTGATATCTGCAGTGGTTGTGGATTTATTGGCAGTGGGCTGTTTCGGAGGATATTGTTATGGTGCTAAGGCTAACCAGGAATCTTCTGTTTAGGGCCTTAAGCCCCTGAGGGTCCTGATGACTCAGGGAATCTGTCATAGTCTGGGGGATGGGGGTCCTTCAACCCCAGTGCACTCCCTTTTATGTTCGGCCTCCATGGAGCCAAGCCTACCCTTGTCCCAACAGCTGAGCAGGGGACCCAGGGCTCTAAATGAAGGGATCTGTGTTTATGTTCAGATGAATAAATGTCCAGACCACTTAAAGTGCAGCTGCTTCTCTGGTCATCTTCTCTGTGAGGCCAAAACTTAATAAACCGCAGGAAACAGGCTGTCATTCTTAGCATAGGAGTACGTGGGAGAGGGGTCATTGCTTGCTCTTACTTGCAAATTTTGGGCTATCTACTTGCCCCTCTTGTGCTCCTAGTTTCATTCATTTGTAGAGCAATGGCATCCTTGAGCTGGTCCTTTTGCACAGCAGTATCATCTTGAGCCCCACTGAAAGTCTGGAAGAGACCTCTGATGCTTCCCACCACTCACCCTTTCAACTTCAGAACATCACTGAAAGTACTTCACGGAAAAACACTAAAATCTATGTAAAAACAGTTCGACTGGAAGGTCTTTCAGTGGGAAATGAATAAATGTTATACATTGTTATGTTCAGTTATGTCAATAAACCCGCTTATGGAGATCTTTTATTGTTGGGAGTTTCCAAATACCTTAGACACTTGGCTTTCTATAGCAGATTTCATTGACGACAATGAAACAAATGCTTGAAGTCTGTCTGTCTGTCCTCTCATGGTGGTTTTTAATTGCCATTTCTATGGGAAAGTGTGGACTTTATTTTTCAGAAATAGTTAGGAGAGTTTATACCCAAAGAAACAATAAGATGACTCTAAAAGCCGATGGTGAGCCATGATAAGAAAATGCTGTTAAAATACCAGGGGCAGCGAGATGACTGGCCGGGTCTCAGCCAGCATTTCTGCTATTTAAAGCAATCAGGACTTTTGACTCCCATGGTCAGTAATAAGGAGCTACCTTGAACTGGAGGTCATTTTTGCCATTACAAAGTGTATAAAAAGGTAAGATTCCTAAAACAAGAAAGAATAAACTTTGTATAAGGTAGGAGTGTTCATTTAGAGGACCACCGAGGGACACCTGGGTGGCTCAGTCGGTTAAGCGTCTGCTTTCGGCTCAGGTCCTGATGCCGGGATCCTGGGATAGAGTCCCACATGGGGCTCCCTGCTCAGCTGGGGAGTCTGCTTCTCCCTCTGCCTCTGTTTGTGTGCTCTCTTTTGTTTGTTTACTCTCTCTCTCTCTCAAATAAATAAAATTTAAAAATCTTAAAAATAACATAAAATAAAGCAGCATTGAAGCAGTTTGGAATGTGGTCGGACCCTCAGCTCAACCTGTTAAGATTTTTTCTGGGAAATAATTGGCCTGTGATGAGAGCACCTTCACTAATGTGCAAAGACCCGGTTTTCTCCAGAAGTACAACGTGAACAGCTTCTCTCTATTAAGAAAGCATTAGAACAGGGGCACCTGGGTGGCTCAGTTGGTTAAGTGGCTACCTTCAGCTCAGGTCATGATTCCAGCTCCTGGGATCTAGCCCCGAATCGGGCTCTCTGCTTGGCAGAAAGCCTGCTTCCCCCTTTCCCACTCCCCCTGCTTGTGTTCCCTTTCCCTCTATGCCTCTCTCTGTCAAATAAATAAATAAAATGTTTTAAAAAATAATAATTAACAAAAAAAAAAAAAAAGAAAGCATTTCAACAGACACTGGATTACCTGGTATTTGTGCTTCACTCCTCCTCAGTCTGCTTCTAAGCCTTGGAAATAAGTGACAATGAAGCAGTCTCATGCCAGAAATGTATTAAAAATTGAGACCATGACCCAAGATGAAGCTAGATTTTTACCCAGTGTTATACCTTCACCATCTTAGAGAAATAGAGCATCATTAAAGTTCAGTATGATTTTAAGGAAGCGATGAAAACATTTCAGTCATTTGGAATTGCATTCTTTCTATTTACCTGATCTCTTTGTGCCTCCGTTTCTGCATCAGTTAAAATGGGAATCTTGGGTCCTGACTGCAGAGTGCCTTTGTGAGGAATAAATGGTTAAAAAAGCATTTGACAGCACCAGCTATAAGACAGATGTTCAATAAATGTTAGATGTATTATTAGTGGCAGTATTTTGTGCACAGAGCAACAAATTGTAAGAGACATTTTAGAGATGTCAGGGACAAGGCATTTCTGCTTAAGCCCTAACCAATCAGAAAATTCAGGTAATGAGATTCAGTGACCCCTCCCTTTGTTCTGGTTAATTGAGGCTCTTGTGCCATTTAATGTGGAAAGATAGCTCTTGAAATACCTTCTCATTATTTTCTTCCTTTTTTTCTCTCCTTTTTAAAAAATTTTCATTTTTTTAAGATTTTATTTACTTTTTTGACAGAGAGACAGCAAGAGCAGGGACATAAGCAGGAGGAGTGGGAGAGGGAAAGCAGGCTTCCTGCTCAGCAGCAAGCCCCATGTAGAACTTGATCCCAGGATGCCAGGATCATGACCTGAGCCAAAGGCAGATGCTTAATGACTGAGCCTCCCAGGCACCCCCCCACCTCATTATTTTTTAAAAAGAAAAAGTGAACATACTAGTATTTGAGCGAACTTTTCTACATTTACTGAACTCTTGGCATAAGCTCGTTCATCTTGTAGATTGAAACTAAGGATATGTAAATGGCCTTGCTTCCCATTAACTTAATGATAGCATCCCCAAGTGTCCTTTGAGTTAGTTTTCTTAAAAAGATACTTGGCATACAACAATGCTTTTTTTGCTAGGGATTTCAGGTCACTTCGTCCTTCTCTATCATGTGGCAAATAATATTCTTTTCATTTTACGTGAGAGACTGAGGTATTTGGAGATTATTTTTATGTTGATTGCTGAAATAATTAGGGGGAAATGTAGCTTCATCTGGTTGCTTTATCTTGGGACAGAATACCTAAATTTATCACTACATCTGTTTGAGAGATTTTAAGCTACAGGTGGTGTGATTCCTTATTGACACAGAAATATGGCTTTATAATTTGGCTGTGAAATAGCATCAGATGCCAGACAGAAATATATCGTCATACACCAGCATTTCAAGCAACAGCATCTCTTGACTCTAAACCCATAACACTTTCTTCCAACCGACCAAAGCTTTATAAGGCTTTCTCCTTCCCCCTACTCTGTCTTCAAAATCAACTACCAAGGCAAGTTGGCTATGTTTCCTTCTAGCAGTCAGTTCTCCTCATTCACACAAGTGATGTTGTACAAAGTCACAGCAAACACTGAATGAACAAATTCTGACATTGCTCTGAGAGGAAATTCTGGTTTGGATTCCTGCATGCATCTGGTCACATTTCCATCAATGTCTCAATACATAACTTTTATTTGGTGAGTGTTCCTGTTTCTGTTTAAATAAGACACCCTATTTAAATAAGACACCCTATTTTAAAAGATGCTGTTGATTCATTAACGTGGAGATCATGGCCAACAGCCCTGTAACTCATGCCTAAATGAAGTTGACCTCACACACCGACTTGCTCTCTAGGTCACATCATTGCCATCTTTCACTGAGGAACTCTCAAGGGCATTTTGAAACAGCAGATCAACAAAAAGCAAGAAAGTGTGAGAACTGTGTCACCACCAAACAGACTATGAAAGGGACACTTGCTTATAGGAGGAGAGCTGCAACAAGAAGATGACACATTGCCTCCTCAGGGGACATGCATGGACAACTGAAATTTCCCACGGCTCTGCAGGGGTCCACAAATAGTCGTAATGGCAGTGAACATACCACAGGGTATTGATTCTGAGTTTGCAAACAAATATTGGTGAGTAGGAGAGTTCACAAATACATAATCTGCAAACAGTGAAGATCAACTCTGCTTTTTATCTGCCCAGATCCTCCTCCTGGGACCCCACCCATTTTCCCAAAGCCATAAATTACCCACTTTTAGCCTTTGCCCATCTTTTGTCTTTGAAGCTGATAAGCACGCCTGACAGTCCAGGTGTATCATCGGTGCAGGTGGCTCTGCCCCTGTGCGTGAAAGGAGAAGGTGGTGGGGAGCTTTTTGTCTTTAACAACTCTAGTTTGATATTTCCTAGCTATTCAGAATGCTTTTTGCTCCCTTGCTACATAGGCACAGTTTGTAGTTCTTCGGGAGTACTTACGCAAAAATAAATAAATAAAGCTATGTGGGGCTTTTATCTCCACCCACTCACTATTCCTGGTTTCTCAGGAAGGGCTCTGAGAAAGAAGAAATGGCTAAATATATGCCAAGGCTGTGGGCTAAGTATAATCCCCGACCCCCATCTGCTCTGGGTTGACTCTTCAGATGATGTCAGCCTCTGCCCCCCCTTTACAGTAAAGGTACTGATACTCCTGGACTCCACGACATTCTTCTGTGTGCCAAACAAAAACATTGCTCTGAAAACAGTTTGCTTCTTGGAAGTTCTTATTTATGTACTCTTACTGCCTTCACCCACCTTGTGGGGTCATTTACTTTTCCTATTTTTATTTTGCTTGCAGAATCCATGCACACACAGCTTTTTGTTGGTTTTTGCCTTGTGCTCAATTCTACCTAGGCTGTTCTTCTTTATATCTTGTCGACGTCGCTCATTATTATCTTCTTTCTTTCTTATTTGGTTCTTTAAACAAAACTTACAATTTTATATAAAGCCAACAGACACATGAGAAGATGTTCAACATCACTCATTCTTAGACGTATGCCAAAACAAAACTACAGTGAGAGATCGCCTCATATGTGTCAGAGCGGCTAAAATTAATGTGTTAGTGAGGATGTGGAGAAAAAGGAACCTTCCTGTGTTGTTGGTGGGAATCTGAACTGTGGAAAACAGTAGGGAGCTTCCTGAAAAAATTGAAAATAGAACTACCCTACCATCCAGTAAATGCATATCTGGGTATTTACAAAAAAAAAAAAAAAAATACGAAAACACTAATTCCAAGGGATACATGCACTCCTATCTTTATTTAAGCATTATCAAAAATAGCCAAACTATGGAAATAGCCCAAATGTCCATCAACAGATGAATGGATAAAGAAGTGGTATATATGTACAATGGAATATTACTCAGCCATAAAAAAGAATGACATCTTGTCATTTACAACAACATGGTTGGAACTAGTGTGTATTACTCTATGTGAAGTAAGTCAGACAGAGAAAGAAAAATACCGTATGACTTCACTCATATATGGAACTTAAGAAACAAGGCAAATGAGTGAAGGGGAAAAAAGGGAGAGAGAGAGAGAGACCAAGAAACAGACTCTTAACTATAGAGAACAAACTGATGGTTACCGAGGGTGGCTGGGGGATGGATGAAATACAGGATGGATGAAATATAGGATGGAGGTGAAAGAGTACATTTGTCATGACAGGAAAAAAAGAAGAAAGAAAGAAACTCAAAGTGACTAAAATTCTTTAAAAATATAACATAGTTTTCAACTTAAAAATAGGTTGCAAGACTATTTCAGAAAATTTCTGTATACCCTTTAACCAGCTCTACTAATTGCTAATATTTTGAGCCATTTGCTTCATTATTCTCTTGCTTAACTATTTGAGAGTAAATTGCAGACATCATGTTTCTTTATCCTAAATATTTCAGTTGTGTTTCCTAAGAACAAGGACATTCTCTTATATAACCATAGTACGATTATCAAGAAAAACCTTAACACCAATAAAATGCTGTTCTCTAATTCATAATCTATATTTAAAATACAGCAATTGTCCCAATAGTACCCTTTCAAAAGCTTTATCCCCCCTGTTCAATGTAGGATCATGTGTTGCATTTAGCTGTCAGTTTATTATGCTCTCTCTCTTTCTCTCTCTCTGTCCATTTCCTTTGGTTTGATACTCTTTTTTTTTTTTTTTTTGAAGCAAGGATTATTGAGATATAATGAAAATCTAATTATGGGTATATTTGATAATTTGATATTGTCCTACACAGCTCTTGGATAGTCTGTAGTTTTTTTATCCTTTGACACTTTTAAAATCTTTGTAGTTCAGCTTGGATGACTTCTTTTGACCTATCTTTATATTTACTGATCTTCTTCCAACCGGTTCTATCTCCTAATCAGCCCTTTAAGGAATTCTTCATCTCTGATATGTTTTTTCCCCTGGCATTTCTTTTGTTTCTTTTTAAAAAATATGTATAATTCTCTGTTGAAAGGCTGCATCTGTTCTGTAGCTTCCCACTACATCTTTTAATATATTAATCTAAATTGAATTAAAAATCCCTTTCTAAAAGGTTCAACATCTTGGTCATCTCTGAGTCTAGTTTTATTGTGTCTATTTATAGTCTGTATTTATCTAGTTTTATCTTTAAACAAGAAGTAGTCTCTTTTATGTACTTTTTTGCTTTTGTAAGTCTTGTAAGTCACATACACATATATCTGTCAAACAGTATGTTTAACCTCAATTTTTAAAATCATTTGTTTTCAGAAGAACTTGTTATGCATAGTAAGTAAGAAGATTTCTTGATTCAACAGACTGTTTTTGGAGATTTTGTACACATAGACAGATGTTCTTAAGTTAAATTTGTGCAAGAGTTTGTGCTAACATATATGCAGATTAACGCCTAGTGATGGGTTTTCTTTTTACTTAACTCTTTTCTCTCCAACAAGGGGTAAAAATTAGGGACCCCTTTCAAGTAAAATTAATGTGAGACTCCTTTTGTTATGAATAGCTCTGTGAACGGGATGACGTTTAGATGTCTGAAAGAGTTCAAGGAAGGAGAATAAAAAACTATGCACTTTTTAAAGCCCCATGTTTGGGGTTCTTCACGTCAGCTAGAGAAAATCCCCAGTCATGGTATCATGAATTCTCAGTTAGACATTTTTGTGGTGCATTTGCTTAGGAAGGAAACTTATCTTATAAAAGGCAATGACTTTCTGATGCACACATTGAACTGTAAACAAATGCTCAGTCTGAAACCAAATTGGTAGAAGAAGAGCCCAAGGAATGATCTACAGTAGGATTTGTGCTTTCTGGAATAGTGCCTCTCTTCTGGCAAGGACTGTGCAAACTTGACACTGTATAAGAATTACCAGATCTCAAAATTTTAGACAGACAAATTATAGCACATTGTCACAGGAAAAATAAGAATACCGAATTTTCATATTGCCCACATCAAAGGCATTATTACCTGATGCCATGGACCAATTTACAGAAAGGAGATGCTGTATTTGAGATTTTATCTTGGCTTTATATATGGATCATTTCATTTATGTAAACAGTTAAGGTGGATGTTACATAGAGTGAGCATGTAAGACCCACGTATTGGCTGTTTGGGGACAGAAGATAATTAATTTACTTAATTAATTACTTAAGTAATTAATTTACTTAATTTAACAGATTCTCACAAGCACGTATATTGTGTCAGACACTATTTTAAGAGCATCCCTCATGCTAATTCATTCTGTCCTCAGAATAACCCTCTGACGTAGGTGCTATTACTATCCCCTCATTGGAGATGAGGAAACTGAGCCACAGGGAAATTATGTACTTTGACCCAGAATCCTGAGTGGGGAGGTGTTTGAGTCTGGACGGGAAGCCAGACTGCCTGACTCCAGAGCTCTTGCTGTCAACCCCGACCCTCTGCTGCCTTGTGTGTACACATGACCACTGATAAAACATCAAGGGATTGTCCTTGGGAATAGTTCATCCCCGCCCCCACCCTCCAGTGTAATGCTTTAAAAATCATCTCAAAGCAGGGGGGCCTTTATTTTTGGCCTATTTTTCTCAATCTGTGTAATACACCAAGGGCGATATCAATTCGTCCTTAAATATTTAATGAGAGACAGGCCGTCCATCTCCTAGACACAAATGCTTCACTCTGTCTTGACATGGATGGGTCAACTGTTGTGCACCATGGGGTCAGTTGTTTCCACTCGTTTGCAAGCTCCCTTAGGACACAAACCTCATTTTGTATTTCTTCTTGTGTTTCCACAGTGCCTGAACTCCGAGTTGAGTCCCTGGTTACCTGCTTACTGATGAGTGCTGCAAGGCAGCTTTTCAACCTTTTCCCACCGAGACACTGTTCACATAAGGGACACACACTTGTGTAGAGGGGCAAGACATTTACTAGCCATAATTCTACCCAGATATACATTTATATAGCAACAGTGGGAAACTGATGTAAGATGGTGGTATGATATGACTCTACTTTTTCTTTTTTCTTTTTTTTTTGACTCTACTTTTTCTATCTTTATTATAGGAATACAGTTCTCAAAAGGTGAACATTTGGGAAATGTAGCATTTTTCCCCTTGTCTACTATTTATAGATTTCACATTACAGAGAACAGCTCTAGGATTATGCATCATTTATGATGGTAGTCCTATCATCTAGCATAGTGCGTTTCCCATAGTAGGTTCTCAATAAATGTTAGTAGTTTGTTTGTTTGTTTTTTAATTAAGCCTTAGTCCTATTAGAAAAGAAGTTACTATATCTTTTGGGTCTACCAAAAGCTGAGTTTTTACTTTCTAGACACGGAATGGAATATTGTTTTGTACATGCTAGTGACTTTATCTTCCACCTTGTCTCCATTCTTTAGTAACTTCTTGCCCTATGGAATCATGACCAAGACTTTTTTAAGAATCCAAGGCCCAGCAGTAATTTATGAATTTCTTTCGGTACCAGAAAGACACAATAAGACAAGTGTTTTTGTGAGATAAGAAACATTTCTGCGACACTGCGAGGCATGAATTGAAGTATAGGCAGGTAGTCCCACCAGGTGAATGATTATCTGCCGTTGCCAGAGTGAGCAGGCTCAGTGGCTGATGAAGCCATTGACCTTGGCATATTTATCATCATTACCCCAGGGGACAGAAACCAATGTATCTATTCTTGCGAATACACATCCATAAAAGGAGGCACAATCCAGTGGGAAACAATTTGTATTTATAAGTGGTGTGTGTGCTTCTGTGAGAGAGAGAGAGAGAAACAGAAAGAGAGCAAGAATGTTTCATTTTTTATATTTTCTTTCCACTTTTAACTTTTTGCATGACATCCATCTCTCGTCTGCAAGCTCAGATTCCTAATAACCACTCCAATCTGCAAGACTTCAAGGGGCATAGTTTTTCCTTATAAGGGAGCTGAATAAGGCTGAAAAACAAAGACAATCTGTGTTATCATCTCTCAGACTATGATTGCCATCTGAAGAGGGGAGGCCAGAGGTGAAGGATGTGACCTTGGATGATGCTGGTGCTATCTATCCCCCCCACCACTCCCCGCATAGTGCTATCTGCTTTCTGAATTGGAGTTTAGAGACAAATTTGGGGACCTGAGTGCACACAGAGCACCAAGCCTGCTTAGGTGATAGTGAAGAAGAGCCTCCATGGAGGCTGTTGAGGGGTGGGGGGTGCAAGAGGGCGGGGGCCAAGTGCTCGGTCCATAGCAGTCCTGGGACAAGATTCATAAGGGGAGAGAGGCTTTGTTTCCGGAAAGAAGTGGTGGCAGTTTCAGTTTGTTTGGGCTGCTGCATCAGAGTGCCGCAAATTGGCTCAAACAACAGAAATGTAGTGTCTCACCATTCTGGAGCCAAGAAGTCCAAGGTTGAGGTGTCAGGGTTGATTCTGTCAGCTCCATGCATCTTTCCTACCTTCTGGTGGTCTTCTGGAGATCTTTGGCCTTCCTTAGTTTATGCATTGGCTCAATCTCTGCCTTCTTCATGCAGGATTCTCCCCATGTGCCTGTGTTCAAATTCCCCCCACCTTTAAAAAAAAAAGATTATATTTATTTATTGGACAGAGAGAGACACAGCGAGAGAGGCAACTCAAGCAACACAAGCAGAGGGACTAGGAGAGGGAGAAGCAGGCCTCTCGCCAAGCAGGGAGCCCGATGCGGGGCTCGATCCGAGGACGCTGGGATCATGACCTGAGCCGAAGGCAGACACTTAATAACTAAGCCACCCAGATGCCCCCAAATTTACCCTTTTTATAAGGACACCAGTCATACTGGAGGGAGTATGGGGCCCACCCTACTTCAGGATGACCCCCATCTTAACAATAATTATATCTGCAATGGTCCTCTTTCCAAATCATGTCATATTCTAAGGTGCTGGGAGTTAGGGCTTCAACATCTGAATTTGTAGAGTGGGAGGTCACACAATTCAGCCCAAAAGAATTCAGAAATGAGTTGGTTCAGCTGGGGGTACCTTTTTTTTTTTTTTAAGATATTTTTATTTATTTGAGAGAGAGAGAGAGCAAGCACAGAGGGGATGGGCTGAGGAAGAGGAAGAAAGTCTTAAGCAGATCCCCCACCGAGTGCAGAGCCTGATAGGAGGTTCCATCTCAGAATCCTGAGATCACGACTATGAGCCTAAACCAAGAGTCGAAGTCTGAACTGACTGTACCACCCAGGTGCCCTGGGGGTATCTTCTTATTAATTAAAGGCAATAGGAAAGACACATGAAACCGAGAGAAGAACCAAGGGAACAGTTAACTTTTTTTCCTAACAAAGAATCAGACATGGGAAAGCAAAGCTGTGGGGCAAAAGGGTAGGATTCCCTCAGCGTTTATCAGGACAGTCATCTCTTTGAGGACACTGACAGTATCTAAGTTGAAATATGATCTCTGGGTCAAAGAGGACCAAAGCTTTTGCAAAGTCCCTGTGGTATGAGAATTCTAGCTGCCCAGAAGAATTACCCAAAGTCCTTGGCCTGATGCCTTCAGAAATATGGGTGTGCTTACTGGTGGGAACTATTGGAGGAGGCTCAGCTCCTGCAGAAGCATCCCATCTTTCAGCCACTTTGCTTCCCCATTTGTATGAAATAGGTCAAAATACATGATCTATTTCCCTGACAAAGGCCAAGATAGAATGATATTCAGTTAAGGTCGGGTGCCAACTGCTCCGTTCAATGCTGGCATACCTTATCTCAGTCCTCCCAGAAGCCTATAGTACGACTCCCATTTTCCAGATGCAGCCATCAAGGCTCAGAGATCACGGACTTGCCCAGGGGCGTTGAGTCAGATCCCATCCTTACACACACTGTATTTCTTTCATCCTGCCTCGCTGCTTCCCTAAGTATCTGAGGGTAAATCTTTGAAGAATGTGACTTTTTAAAAAGATGTTATTATCACAGTGAGGTAAGATTTCATTTTACCCCCATGGAGCCTCTGGTGTAAAATGAGGAGACCAGATTCAGATGATCTTAGTGGATCCACGTAGCCCTAGCATGCGTCTAAAATTATGAATTTATTTTCCTCTTTGGGAAGTAAGAAAAAGAGGATGTAGGCTGTCCATTTGGGTTTTTTTTTCCCTTTGTTTGTTTGTTTTTTTAAAGATGGAATTTTAACATCTCCTTGAGGAATTTCCTGGTTCTCAACCAAGTATGTAGAGCCTGTCTCTCAGAAGCTCAGCTATTTTTGACTACAGTGGGATTACAGTCTGCTGATTTGGGCGGTAATGTCTTTGGAGCCTCATATGTTTCTGTCCTCTCTTTCAAGCGCCCCCGTGTTCCTACTGCTCCCGCAGAACTGAGTGCCCGGAGCCTGGTTCGCAGCGAGCAGTAGCCCGTCTCCCTGGCCAGGGACACAGGCTGGTCTTTCTGGGCGGAGATTGACTTCCCCTCTGGGCACATCTCCTGTGGGCCCTGCGAACAGGCTTTGATTGATTGAGCTCAGAACACTCGCTTGTTTGTGGATATGGTAATGACGCCAGTAAAATTCAATTACTGTATCCCAGAGGACCTCGGGGAGCGATAATAAATTAGGGAACATGAGCTTTGGAGTATCTGAACTGAAATTATAATGGGGCTATTGAAAAACAAACAAACAAAAATCCCAAGCATTCATTTAATAATAGATGCTGCAGTTTTCCCCACCAAAAATTAGTTCATCAACCAACCTTTTGTTCTCGTCATAAAGGAATGTGCCCTCAACACAGCCAAGAACATTTTATCTTAATTACTTGGTATTGTCGTCGCCCCCAGAGCACACCTGGTTTCGGGGTAAGTGGAACACAGGGAGGAAGCAGCCGCCTGGAGGGGTCCCCCAAGGCCACGGCACTAATCCACTCTGGGCTCACAGATGCTTGCTGCCGCCCATGGCCTTGGGTTTCAGGTTGCCATCTAGGCCTGGGGTTTGAATGGAGGTTGTAATCTCAGAAGGTCCGGCTAGCACTTAACCACTGACATCCATCAAGAATGTCAAGGCTCGCATTGTCTCATTAATTTGAACCAGCTTTCCTGCTATCAGATCCTTTTTCATTTCTAACCTTTCCACCCTGCCTTTCTTCCTCTGTGCACAGTTTATAGCGTCTCCTGTTTGTGGTTTCCGTCGGAGACTTGTGCTCTGGGAGGCCACTCTTGGGGAGGTGGGGGAAGGTGCCTGTGCCCTCCTCCACGCTACAAATCGGCTTTGCGTGTTTTTTCTCCGATGTGAAGGTCAAGCACATGGAGAGAGAAAGAACATTGACAGCATTCTGGATGCATCTGTAGCCTCTATTCCGTAGATAATTTTCAAGCTAAAATTGCTATCTTCCTCACTTTATCTCCTTTCTCATCCAGATTCTAACATCCAAAAGTGTAATGCAGAATTGACGGATTGCTGAACAGAGGAGATATGAAGAAGATAGCCAAGGTGCTAAAAACAAACAAACAAACAAACAAACAAGCAAAATGAATTAACACCAGCAGGTCATTTTCCACCTGTGTAAGTATCTTTTGGGGTCTCTAAGAGACCAAGCCCCTTTCTCAGAGAATTGCTCCTCCCTGCCCTCCACCGACCACATGAAGGACTGTGAACTTGGGTCACACTTACTTTCCATGACTTTCTGAGGCTGACTGATCTTTGACCCAAGCTAGGCACAAGAGAATTTTGCTCTGGGAGCTGCAGCGTCAAACAGCTGTTTGTTTGGCTGGAGCTTGGAGAAGGTAGAGCTCTGGGTTTTAGGGCCGCCGTTTTCAGCTGTGTGTGCAGACAGGTGGAATGTGAGGGGGTGGGATAAGTTTTGCCCTGAATCCGAGATGTTGAGAGAAGCAGACCAGAGATGTCCACCCGTTGTATAAAGGATGACCCTCCACTCTCTCTACAAACAACCCTCAACTCCTGACTACATCTGCTAAGACCTTGTGCCTAAGGCGGCATCTTTAACCTCAACCCTTTATTCCCTCTTAATCTAATTAGCTTCTTGGCCAATGCCTGTGCCACGTTCATCTTCTCAGTGCCTTAACCATTTTCCTCTAATACCCACACATTATAAAAATTTAATGTATTATTTCATCAGAGACAAGTGATCTGGCAATTTGTGACACACTGTCTTAGGACTTGTCAAAATTAAGGGTGAGTCTTTCCATCCCAAAGAGACAGACGTTTCAGGACATCAAGAGACAAAAAAGCAGCCAAAGGAGGAGTTTACTGTCCCTTTATTTCCCGTGAAATACAACGCCGAGCAGGGTTCATATTTTACCCACACTCTTCCTGTCCTCTGCCAAAGGAGGGATTTCATCCAATGTCCCAGCTGTTCTGGGGTCTGCACTGGGGGGGCTGGGTTGGAAGGGGGCGCACGCAGGAGGGTTTTGTTTTGCTCACATGCCACAGCTGTGCCTGGGGCCTCTGTACAGGCAATCAAGTGACTTTCCCTCAGGCAGAAGCCTAGGGAAACGTCCAGACTGACTCTCCTCATTTGGCACAATGAAGGGCAAATATCTCTCCATTATCTATTAGGAAATGAATTAGCAAGCACAATGTCTAAATAAAGGGGAACTTAAAGAGGAGATCATATTTCCCATTCCCTAGGTGTTTGGGCCAACTGTAACCTAAACCTAGGCAGGCCAATCTCTGTGCTGGGCTTTTTACACGTACCTTATCCAAATGTCACAGTGGTTCTATAGTATGACGATGGCACTACGAATTTTCTAAGAAGTTAGGTGACTGACTCAAAGGCCACACAACTGGCAAATAGAAAAGTTGTTAAGTGAAAAATCTGGTTTATTTTTAAAGGTCACATAGTTGGAATGTGGCCTTGAATTTACCTTACTCTTAAAGCTAGCCTAATTCCATTGCACTCCAGTATAATATTTCCAAACTTGTCTGATAAGACTCCTCAGGGTAGTGCTTATTAAAACTCCGGTCCCGGGCCCAATCCTCCTGCAGATCTAATAAACCAGAATCTCTTAGAAACGGGTATGGTGGGGCACCTGGGTGGCTCAGTGGGTTAAAGCCTCTGCCTTAAGCTCAGGTCATGATCTCAGGGTCCTGGGATTAAGCCCCACATCGGGCTCTCTGCTCTGCAGGGAGCCTGCTTCTTCCACTCTCTCTGCCTGCCTCTCTGCCTACTTGTGGTCTCTGTCTGTCAAATCAATGAATAAGATCTAAAAAAAAAAAAGAAAAAAGAAAATGAAATGGGTATGGTAATTCACCCCAGGTGAATATGACCTGGTAAGTTAGGTAAATATTGCTGGAATGCCTTAATTTCTTTTTAACTTAGCAATTCTTGGCAAGATGTATGCAATACAAAACAAAACAAATAAACTTTATTTAAAAAAAAAGATTTTGTGTATTTATTTGAGAGCAAGCAAGAGAGAGAGAGGATGAGTAGGGGGAAGGGCAGAGGGAGAGGGAGAAGCAGACTTCCCACTAAGCAGGGAACCCAAGGTAGAACTTGATCCCAGGACCTTGATCCCAGAATCCCAGGATCAGGACCCAGGCTGAAGGCAGATGCCCAATAGACGGAGCTACTCAGGATTTTCTCTTTTTAGTATGCTTTTTATTTAGGGATAATTTTAGATATGCAGCTACGTTGCAAAAATAACGCAGAGAGAGCTCACCCACCTTTCCCCACCCATTTCCCCCTCACATGAAGATCTTACACAACCATGGTCCATTTGTCAAAATGTGGAACAAACACTGACAAATGACTATTAGCTGTTAGGATCACTTGTCCTGGATATGAGGATGCAGAAGGAAAGAGAAAGACAAGCCAGACCATAGTTCCTTTTTCTCTCCTTATTCCTAAGTAAGCTGAAGCCAGACAGGATTGGCAGAACGTGTGTTCAAGAGGCAAATTGAGTTTAGACCTTTGCCGCATCTATTTTGAGAAAGAACACCATTCTCGGCAGTCACACTGCTAACATTCCAAAAAATGTTGACATCACTCCAAAGGGACCCACCCTTATTGCAAAGGGCACCAGAGAAACCCTGCAGAGGGACTTCAGTCCCATCAATGTAAACTCAGTCTCTTTGAAAAATTTAA
Organism: Mustela nigripes; assembly: GCF_022355385.1. Classification (NCBI taxonomy): domain Eukaryota; kingdom Metazoa; phylum Chordata; class Mammalia; order Carnivora; family Mustelidae; genus Mustela; species Mustela nigripes. Next base: position 46,994,759 of record NC_081560.1, read on the forward strand.
AAAAAAAAAAAAAAAAAGAGGCTTCGAGTTGACAAATGGTGGGAACTAGAAAAGAACTGCTATTGTCCGCACCTTCAGTAGTCAAGGGTGTCGCACTGGGTTTCCGTTACAAGCTCAGGTCAGTGTGTGCTCACTTCCCCGTCAATGTTGTTATTTAGGAGAATGCTTCTCTTGTTAAAATCTGAAATTTCTTGGGTGAAAAATACATCCACAGCGTTTGGATGAGGCCACGTACGACTCGTTCAGTATTTCAAGCCCTAGAGAGATGAGTTAATTCTTGAAGGAAATGGCATTGAACTTGTATCCAACTCAGCTGCCTTGACTCGGCAAGCCACAACAGTTAAAAAAAAGCGAGGGTATCAGAAAATTTGGGGATGGGGTCTAGGTTTCTGAAAAAAGGAACAGTTCATCAGGTTGGTGAGTAAGGCCTACGTTGTCTGTCCAGCTACCGAAATGACAAGATGCTGGATGATTTTTCAGACGTATTTGTGATATTTTAAAGAGGCAATAAAAGCTATATTGATTTGGGGCTTTCGCTTAAACCAATAAAAAAAAAAAAAGAAGCAAGCTGAGACTATTTCCCGCAGGACTGAGATGGTTCTGGTAAGAACAAAATACATATGCATGTATGAGCTGTGAAATGCAAATTGTGTAATTTTGGTGATTTCATGGATGAGTTCAACGCGTTTCTATTTGCCTTTAAAATTGGCATTGCGAAATTCATACTAACAATTTAAATTTTTGTTTTCTTTACTTGGCATGGCCTTAAATAGCAGATAAAAAAAAAATACCGTAACTAGTTGAGGTAGAGGCTGGAGCAGAAGGAAAAAAACTATAGGTTAGTTCCCCAACAGCACTTTTTTTCCCCTTATTTTTTGGACCAGGGGCTCCACATTTGCCTTTTGCACAGGGTCCCACAAATTGTCTAGCCAGGCCAGCCCATCCCTAGTTAAGAGCCATTGTCTTGACAAAGCCACTGATGGTGACAACTGTGGCACCCAGACAGATAACCCAGACAGATAACCGGAAAGACATGTCGGGGGAAGGGGCTTTTCTGCCATCCTCGGCAGTTAGAGCAGAGAGGCTACTCGATAGGGCCTGGGGCAGTGACATTCCTGTGGGATGTTCCCAGTGGCCAAGTGTTTCTGGATGCAGAAAGTGTCATGGCAAATGCCACATCAAGAAGCAGTTAGACACTTGACCTGCCCCAGGCATGTGGCTTCCGCACGTACCACCCTAGATCGTCCGGCTTAATTATGCTTGTGCTCCAGTGCGCAGTGTTTCTCTTTTAGCAGGAGCATTCAATCAAAGAGATATCCTCGGCATCTCCAAAACCTGCAAACTCATTAAACACAGAACGGGGTGTTTCTGTGAAAAGACCGCACTGTGGGCTTGGGACAGCAGCTTTAATTTATATCTGAAAACAAATTAGCCTAATGGAGCAGAACGGATGCAAACGGCTGTACGCCCAGCCTGCACCAGGAACCAGAACATGGCTCTTGGGCTAATTAAAGGACGCGACCGACGGCAGTCTCCACTGCTCTGCTGCTTGTGCTGCAGAGTGACTTTTAGGAAAGTGTTTCTTTTAGAATAGGAAGGATTTCCAGCTGGTGGGGTGAGGTCTGTCTTCTCTGTGGTGTGGGGTCATGTTGCTGGGACACCTGGAAAGAGATGGCAACCACAAGCAGGAGGAGTAACCCTTCGTGTGCCAAGGTGTGACTACAGGCAGCCCTGGTTGTGGGCGTGTCCTCTTCATCTTGGTGACAGCTGTGTCACCAGTGGTGTGACATGGGATCAAGCATTGAGCATAGTTAGTAGCCGGTCAACTCAAACATCCACCTAGAGCCCTTCTGTCTATGGAAATCAGAACGGGGGTAGGGGGGCGGGTCTTCTTCCTCCCCCTCCCCAGCCAGCCTCTGGAAGCTTCTCCCAACCTCCAGCCTCCGGTTCTTCTCTATACCTCTTGTTCTTCTACTATGTCTTCATTAGTCTTCTTTCCTGTCTTTTTCTTCACCTGCACCAGTGTGATTTCTGCCAAGATGGGAACTCTCTCTGCCTTGTTTGCTGCCGTTTCCTGGGTCCCTTGCACATTGCCCAGTACATGGTAGGGGCTGGGTAATCATTTGCTGAGTGAATTGTCAAGTGGAACTGGCCAGCCTACTTCTCCATATGCTGCATCCCAACGCCGTCAGCAACCCCCACCCCCACACCCTGCTGCAGCCGAATTAGATCTGTGAAGATCTGTAGCTCACCTCCACACATCTGCATGTGCTTTTCCTTTCTCCCACAATGCACATCTCCCCTTTCTACCTGTGCTCAGGCTCTCCTTTCTCCCTTCACATCCCACTGCAGCTTCTATAACTCCATAGTGCCTTCCCACGGTGCACACTCACAGCTGAACCATGCTCAATGGGGCTTCTTTAGTTAGCATCAGCCTCGAATAACGCTAAGCAACTTCTGGGCCAAACAGTGCCATGTGTGTCTTTTCCCCCCACCCAGGCACTTTAGGTGTTTGACAAATGAATATGCAAGCGCCCTGTCCAAAGACACACAGCCCGATAGCGGCAAGGACCAGGCTAGTGCCCAGATATCCGGTCTTCCATCTGTGATACCTCTTTATTTCCATCAAAGAATGCCTTTGAGAGGACATTCTCACCAATTCTCCCTGAACCCACAGCATAGTTTTTGCACTTCTACAAACCTCAGCTTCCTGGTTCCTATTCTTCCCTCCTAAAACAACCCTTTCCTTAATTTGTCTTTGTCCTAACTCCTTACCTTAACCACAGTGTCCTCTGATTAATTAATTTTCACAAAGTGTTAAAAGCATAGAGAGATTTTGGGTGTGAAGATTTTGTTGGAATATGCAGATGTTTTAAAGTTACTTAAACCGAAGGAAGACATCCTGAGCACATTTGCAAGTTTTTTGGTGTCTGTTTTATGAATTCATTTTCTTTTTCACAAAGAATTTCAAACATACATAAAAATAGCCAGACCAGTACAATAGTAGGAATAGTACAACCTTACAGATTTATCACTCAGATTAACAATGATCAATGATTCGCAACGTTTCCTTTTCTTTTGTAGTCTTTGTTGAATTATTTTAAAGCACATTCCAGACAGCATTTCATTTTATCCTACTTCAAAATGCCTCCTTTTTTAATGTAACGACACCTACCGAAGGAACAATAATTCCTTAGAAATGTAATAAAATTTTATTGGGGGTATTGAAGGGATGGAGCTTCTCTGTACTCTCTAATTGTATCACAGAACAGAATAACCCCCACTAAGGAAGGATGTGTGCCTCCAATTACTTTCTTACAAATTTTAGATGGAAGTGTGAAATGTCTCATACTTTGTGTCCTGGGTGAGTGGGGCTTCATTAGAACTTTCATAACCATCTTTGGGCTCCTGGGTGGCTCAGTTGGTTAAGTGCCTGCCTTCAGCTCAGATCATGATCCCAGGACCCTGGGATGGAGCCTGTGTCTAGCTCCCTGCTCAGCAGGGAGTCTGCTTCTCCCTCTCCCCCTCTCCCCTCCCCCCCAACCCCGGCTCATGGCTCATGTTCTCTTTCTCTCTCTCTCAAATAAGTAAATAAAATCTTAAAAAAAAAAAAAAAAGAACTTTCTAAATCATCTAGAATTTTCTCCTCTTAAGGTCTCAGTAGACGCTGGCTCTGGAGAGCTGCATGCTCTCGGTGGCCCTCCCGCGGGCCGTGCTCACACTCTTCAGGCCCTTTGAAAGCTCGCCCTCCACTCACCACCCATGAGCAGTCTCTCTACCACGGTCAGGTTGCACTTCGATGATCAGGTATTTTCATTTTCTGTGTTCCTTGTTGGCCCTGACATTCCATAAACATAGTGACAAGGTAACAATAAAGAGAAGGTATTCGGATTAGTTACGTGAATTAATGTTCAAGTTTAAACTTTCAAGATCCCGCTACACCCACAGCATCCACAGGGCTGTGGAGAGAGAACGGAGGAGACAGGGGGATGAGAACCACCTGGCAGAGCCTTTCTTGCCTCCCCAGAAACCAGTGACCGTGGGTGCGTCCTCCTCAGAACCCTCGGGCTCCTTCCAAGCGCCAGCACCCTCCCAGATTTGGCAGGACCCAGTTCCTCCCCCTCCCTCCCTCCTTCCTCCTACCCACCCCTGAAGCTCATTTCCCTTCCTTCTAGAGCACAGCTTTGTTTTCTCCTGTTGCTTAGCAGCCTGGTGCACTCTGGCAGTGCTGGCTGCCGCCTGTCCATTCCCGCCCTGTTCCCATTATTCAGATTAACCCTATGTGGCTGGACATAGATTAAAAACCTGGGCTTGTGTGACAGTTCCAAGAATCACATCAAGCTGTCAACAGCAACCTACACTTTGCATTCCCTAGCACGGGGTCCTTTCCGGGGGCAAGGAAGTGCAATGGGTGAGGGCTCCGTGGTCACACACACCTGACCTTGACTTCTGGTCCCACCACTTAGTAATGGAGTGACTTAGTCAGTTCTAGGAGGTTACTCATTCTTTCCAGCTAAATCTTGGTTTTTGCACCAGTGGAAGGGAATGATAACGGCTGCTGAATTTGCCTGCTCTGAAGGTCGAATTACTCAGTGGGTCAGGCACTCAGTACAGCATCTACTATGTAGTGAGAACTCAAGAGACATTAGCTCATACTGATGCCATTTGGACAGCACTGCCGTACCTAGCATCTGCTTTCACAACAGTTTTAGTTACCTAGTAGAGGTACCCGTTAGTACGTTCATTTTGGGCGTGGAAAACACAGGCACAGAGAGGTAAAGCAACTTGCTCAAAGGCAAACAGCTAAACTAGTGTTGGAATTAGACTTGTTTTGCATTTTTCCTCCTTTGCCACTGGGCCCTAGACATAGCTAAGTCTTTGTTTTTTTTAAGATTTTATTTATTTATTTGAGAGAGAAAAAGAGAAGAGAGAGCATGAGTGGGGATGGGGAGGGGCAGAGGGAGGAGGAGGCTCCCGGCTGAGCAGGGATCCTGATCTGGCTCCGTTGCAGGACCCCAGAACCATGACCTGAGCTGAAGGCAGATGCTTAATGGACTAAGCCACCCAGGTGCCCCCAGATATATCTAAGTCTTAAGATCCATCCCCCCCAGACCCTTCTTCGGGGAAGGGAATTAATTTGGAAGCAATCAACCCCATGGGTCTTGTTTCCCATTCTGAAACAGTATAATATTTGACCAATGTATCAAATCACCCCCAAGATGAACATACATGTGCCTCCATTTGCATGTCTGGTATAATGAGAATGAACAAATAATTTGGACTTTGGTCCAAATCAGAACACAAGGACTGGAAAGGAAAACTTGGTCTTGAAGTACATGGCATTGAATCACACTGGCAACCCAGGGAAGCAACAGGGTTTAGGGAAGTCAAACTTCCTACAAGGAAAGGAAGGAAGAGTACATCACGCTCATGTTGTCCGTCTTTTTTCCCAGCCCATAATGGACATAACGATACTACCTCCCTGATTAGAGTTGGTTAATCCAGGTGGGTTCCTAGGAGACAGAGGCTCTGGTTTGGTGCCTGACCCTCCCACTTCCCTCGGTTGTGCTTTGTAGCCTTAAGGCTGCACTTGACCCCTGCCTGGTCCCTGTCTCCCAGGGACCTACGCCAAGGCTTTCAAGTCTCTTGAAGGACCAGCTTCCAGATGCCACAACACTAAGTGGCATTGGAGTATCACTTTCACAATCCTGTTAAACCCTGGACCATCGTGTCGTATTTTCTTTAAATGCACTCCTTTTAAATTTTAAACAAATTTTAAATCCTTGTATTTGTCAGGATAGGATGGGCTTTGTTGCAGTAATAAACCCGGACATCTCAGGGACTTAACACTGCAAAGGGTGATTTTTTATTTATGTGAAATCCAATGTGAGTCCGATAACTTTCCAGGGCAGCGGTCCTGGAAGATGATTCCTAGACAAGGGCCCTTCATCCAGGCTCCCTCACTTTCTAATGCCACCACCTCTTGGTGTGCTGGAGAAATTTCAGGATGGGCTACACCACTATGTGTCACTTTGTTATGTTGATTATTTTGAGTTGAAGATGTTTGAAAAACTGCAAAGGCAGGGAGAAGACAGGCTCATTCTGAATTCCCCTTATTTGCCTAAATACAGAGGTTCCAAAAGGACTCAACTGTCCTAAACCCCCTCCCTGAGAGTTGCACCGACCAGAGAGGACTGATTCTAATTATAGAGGGGACACCACACCCAGACAAACTGGGTCACAAAGGATCACACCTCCCATCTGTTCTTCTAAGGGCCCGTTCACCGTTTTGAAAAATCCTTTCTCTCCCGTGATTTGCCTTTCCCCCACACTCCCCTTGCTAAGATGGTCTATAAGCTCTCCAACCTCACTGAACTTGGGGGCATTCAAGTTTTCTCTTGCAATGCCCCAAGCACAAGATATTTCAAATTGATATATTTGCATACCTTTTCTTCTGTTAATCTGCCTGTTGTCGGTTTACTTTGTAGACCCAGCTCTCGCACCTAGCTGGGTGGAGGAAAGGGCTCTCTTCCCCTTCTGTGGTCCTCCAAGATCCCTGAGGCAGAAGAGGCGGGAGGCGCTGCCCGCAGGCTCAAGACTGTTTCAGCCTGGAAAGTGGCATCTGCTTTTTCAACTACTCAGTTGGCAGGTCAAGAGCAACCCGCGGCCCCGCCTAACTGCAAAGGGGCGTGGCCACGGAGCGGGGATGTAAGGCATTTGCCTAGCAGGACCTGCGTCCACCGCAAGGACCATAATGGAAAGCTGGTGTTACCGCTTGCTGTGAATAAGAGATGGTCCTAAAGAGATGTAATGAGAACAATGTCTTCAATTCTAGGTAGATATTTTTGTCTGCTAACCATTCTGATGCTTAGATTTATTGTCTTGTCCGAGAGACGCTGGGGGGCGGGGCGGACGGTGGAGACAGATATATGGAAGTTGAAGACATGTTAGCACCAGATGGAGACGCCTCTCTCTGAAGGAATCAGAAAGATGGAAGGATTATTGAAACAGGGAAATAACTTTCTCATTATGTGAATCAGTGTTTTTGTTTAATACCTTGCAGATGCCCTATCTAAAATCATCTCTCTTTCCACCTAAAAATCTCTGATGCACCGCCGATGTCCACCTGCCAAGCTCTGGGACACGCTGCGTTCCTGGGCTTGAGTCAACATCACTCTCCAAGACCACAAAGATATTTATGAGATTTGCCCTGTGCCTGGCCTGGAGCACAGAGCTGATGATGGCTGTCCCTACCCGGAAGATTTCAGAGAATGGAGAGACAGAGAAATAAAACAACAGTTATAATACAACGCATAGAATGCATTGGGAACTACGACCTGTTACTGGAGTGATCCTTGAAGGACGGCTGGTTTTTCAAGAAAAATTCTTTTGTCTTTTTAAAAAAGATTTTATTTATTTATTTGACAGAGAGAGAGATCACAAATGGGCAGAGAGGCAGGCAGAGGGGGAGGAGGAAGAAGGCCTCGATTCGGGGCTCCATCCCAGGACCCTGAGATCATGACCTGAGTCAAAGGCAGAGGCTTAACCCACTGAGCCACCCAGGCACCCCTCAAGAAAAATTCTGTAACGTTCTGGTTGTTTTGTGTTCAAACTAGTTGATTTTGCTTCCTTGTAATTTTTCTTTTGGTAATATTAACGGTATTCTATTTAAGGTAAAACCCACTGCTAGAAGGAAAAAGCCCAGCTAATGTCTTCTATGTACTTTGAATTTACTGCCTCTTGAGACATGAAATATTTTCAGGGGGCCATAGGATAAGCAACACAATACCATTCCAGGATGTGGTGAAGCCAGATTGCCAGTCGTGGAGAAGGTCAATAACAATGTCAGATCAATACAGCAGTTACTGATGGGACTCACTAAAGGGACAGGGAAGGCGGCAAGCTCTGGGACTAGCCCGGGCTCCGGGTCCTCTGTTCGATGTAGCACCGATTGCCTTGGTGTGCAAGTTTTCTTCTGGTAAAATCAGAGAGCTGGACCACATATGCAGTTCCTGCTCTCTGAACGCTCATAGATGCAAAGGAAGCTCTCCCATCAAGCTTACCCTCAGAGACCAGACGACCTTGGAGCGCTTGGGCTCTGTGTTTAGCCACAGCCATTCCTTCATTTGTTATTCTAGCGCATTTGAGTTCTGGTTTTAGGGGTTGGGGAAACAGTATTAACCTCATCACTGTTGTTTTCATTTACTTAGATCTCATTAGTACTTACTCCATTCCAGGCAGTGCTCCAGGTGCTTTAGCAATAGTAATTAACTTGATCTGTATAAAATGAGTATTGTTACCATGCCGATTTTAGGGATGGGGAAACTGAGGCACAGGGGGTCGAATAACTTCCTTGGTGTTAGCAATCTAGAAAGGGATAGACAGAGGTTCAGTCTCAGGCAGTCTGGGTCTAGATTTTTGCAATCACTACCTTGCCCTGTCTCTGGGCAAAGTAGTTGAAAGTGCTAATAATAATAAGACAAGGAATGGAATAATGACTCATGCAAAACAAGTATTTTTTTTTTAATTAAACAGCATGAGAAAATGACAGACATAGTGCATGTCCTTGAGTGAAGTCCTTTTAGAAAAGAAACACAGAGTGAATCACACAGTGTGAGAGCAAGGCCTAACGGACTTACCAGGCCTTAGGTTCATTAGCTCATTTGCTCCTCCCAGCACCCTGAAAAGGTAGGGCCATGATCATCCCCAGCTAAGTAACTGGTTTAAGGTCACGAAGCTGGTAAGTGGTGGAAGGGAGATCCCAGACCCAAGTGCCTAGAGGTAGAGCTCATGCTCCAGACCACTGCCTGGCCACCTGCAAGGGTGAGGCTAGGGGGTCCAGTGAGGGGGGCAGCTGGTAACACCTGTGCCAGGGACAAGAAGGCTGTCCTAAGTTCAGGTGTCCTGGGGGCGATTCCTTGCAGTAAAAGGGTCTCCCAGTGCTGGCAGGCATCTGAAAGAAGGTTGCAGCTGCCTTAACAGAGTTCTACCAGACTGACAGGTCTGCTTAGGGCAAAGACTACTCGGTGCCTAGGGGATGCATATAGACAAGAAGAGGGTCTGGTTTTAAGTGCTGCACGACTAGATTACACCCTTGTTTGGTGAAATCCTCTACAACCTGCAGTCACTCCAGACCAGCGTTCCTCAACCTGAATTTTTCTTCCACTTTGCCTTAAAATAGAGGAAAAAATGTTGGCTTCACACGCACAATATTTTATCATTCAGTTTTTTTTTTTTTTTTAAATGTTTTGGGGAATGTATGGCTGTAGCGAGGAGGGCTTGGGAAGCATACTCCGCACACTTCTTTACCTCTATTTTACTTTATCTAGCTGTGTCCACAGAACGGGTGATCAAGCTCTTGTCTTGCACTGCACTGCCCCCCAGCGGCCACTCTGTTTGGCAGCACACGGAGGAAAGGCGTTAGTAAATGGCTTTTTAATGCGGAAGTCCAGCGGGGGTTGGGGGCGGGTGGGGGGTGGACTCGCAAGGGAGGGGGACGGGGTTCGTAGAACAAATGAGGCTTCTGGCTTCGGCGGCACTGGGACCCTCGGGTTTCTCCACCCGGCGCGCCCCTCTCCTCCGCGAGCCCCACCCGTCTTCCCGCATCTCCACTCCTGCACATTCCAGCACCCAGTGACCCCTGGCTCCTTCCTGCCCGCAGCCGGGGCTTCTTCTTTGCCGAGAGGATTCAAAGCTGTTTCCATTTTAAACAGAAAGAGCCTCCTGTCACTAGAAACATCCGACAAGAAGCGTTTTATGAATGCCCAGAAGAGAGCTGCCACATGAAAAACAAATGATTCAGCTGAAAAAATATGGATGATTTGTTGTTGCTGGTTTTGAGCTAGATCTCGAAACGTCCCCCAGAAAGTCCTTCCTCCCGAGTGGAGAGTGCTGCTTTGCAAGTGCCTGTCTGTTCCCCCACCCAGCCCCAGACCACTTAGTTAAGCCGATGCGACAGGCGTAGCTCTGCAAATGCATTTATTTGTCATCTTAAGAGCTTTGGTGAGCCCGGTGACATCTCAGAGAACTAGAAACCGCTCGCTCTAATGGCCTTCTTCTGTCAGTAGGTGACACTGTGCAATTAGTAATCCTATAAAGCTTTTTAAAAAGGTGGAAACCCAGGAGAATGGAGACAAAAGAAGCTACTCTATGATTTTGAACCTGGTCTTCAAGAAGAACATTGTTAGAATGTATACCTGCATACGGGCTTCAATGACAGGTTCAGCTGTCTCAAAATATGGCACTTGAACATCAACACACCCAAGCTTGGATGGTGAATTCATGATTGATGTTTATTCTTTTTGCAAAGGGCGTTTTCTATTTCCAGAGAGTAAAAATTCATTGAGGGCTCTGGGAGATAGAAAATGCTTTTGGCAATTAGGTCAAACAAATAACCAAAAAGTTTCGTTCTAATCTAGAGCTGTTGACGTAGTTCTGATTTTAGACCTTATCACCAAAGCACAACAAAGAGCAAAAAGTCTGGAGGGTCAAATCCTGTGAAGGGGAAATTTGCAGAAGCCTTGTGATGGGCTGCAGCTGGGCACCCTTAAGATTTATAGGCTTAATAGAATAAATATGCACTTGCTTATTTCTGGTTTATATGAACATTCGTCAGATGAAGAAACCTCACTATACCTTTTACCCTGCCCCGCAGTTAAAAAAAATTTCCCCTCCTCTTTTCTTGCCTCTCCGTGTGAATGGTTTAAGCAACAGCTTGTGTGTTGTTGCTGTTTTTAAAGATTTTGTTTATTTATTCAACAGGGAGAGAGGGAACAGAAGGAGGGGCAGAGGGAGAGGGAGAAGCAGGCTTCCTGCCGAGAAAGGAGCCCCATTGGGGGGCTTACTCCCAGGACCCCAGGATCATGACCTGAGCCAAAGGCAGATGCTTAAAGGCTGAGCCCAGGCGCCCCCAAAGCTTGTGTTTTAAAACAATAAAACATACACAGAGGTTTTCTAAAATGAAATGGACAAGATAGAAACCTCCTATGTATTTGTTTATATTTCTGAAGTTTACTTAGCCTTCCTTGCTTCTTGGTTTGACCCTGAGACCCCAAGTTCACAGAAGCCTGAGCTCCAACACTCTGGCAATAGATACTACGTAAAAGAAAAGACAGTATATATTTTGGTAGATGTTAACTTGTCAATACGGTCAAGATGGGATTTGTGCGTATGATCAATACGGGTGCTGGAGTCTGCAGCCTGGGCCAGCGAGGTTGGCATGGCCGTTGAATTTGCCATTCTCCGATCCAAGGATCTCTACTGGCCTTACAGCTCCATCCACATGGTCCCCAAGATGAGTGGAGGGAGCTACCGTGTGACAGAGGTCATAGCTGGCTGCTGCAAACTTCCATAACAAGCAGTCGAAGTGTTAAGGAATTTTAAACCCTCCAAATGGAGAAGCAGGATGAAGCAAAAATAATACATGATTGATCACCGGTGGTTAATATAATCAGATGATCCATGTTAGCAAAATGTCAAAAAAAAAAAACAACAATCATAGGAGCAAAGTCTAAATCCTGTCTCTAGCTCTACGGTGCCTGGGGCAATGTGACCTTTTTGGCTTATTATGGGATATTCTATTGAAGGCTTCTCTAAATGTGCTGGAACTCTCATAAGAAAAGAAGAGACCCAGTGTCCTTAGAAAAGGTCGCTTCCTTTAAAGAGGCGCTCCCCTTCACTGCTGACTCTCCCTTCACGGATTAAGCCAATTACTAACTTCACATACAGCCCCGTCCAGCTCCTCAGGCCCGCCTCCCCTTCCTCCAATCCTTTCATCTCTTTCCTTCTCTCTCCTTTTCCAGGACAATTTTGTTGCAGGCACTATGCCAAGGACTGACAGCCTGAAGACCTCGGAGAAATTGTTTCAGCCTTTCAGGAGATGAGAGGCAAAAGGTTTGACAACAAAGGCACAGGTAGGGGCAGGTCCTGTTCCTGTGAAGCCTGAAGCCATTCAACTGGGGAAACTCTTAAAAAAAAAAAAAAAAGGCATGTGATTATAAATACAAAACCAGGCATGAAAGTGAACATTTACCGAGAATGAGAAAACCTATTACCACAAATTACTGGACACGTGGATGGTGAGGTTGTCGCTCCTGAAGATCTCTTTTGGCAATGCCCAGAACTGTTCATTGGAAACGCTTTCTGATTGCAACCTGACTTGCTCCGTGTTGTTCCCCTCTCTAGAGTGACTCGGTGACTCCTGGACCCCCCAGGGGCCTGAGCTGAAGAAGCCTTAGGTTTTATTCACTCTTTGAGGTCCACATCTAGTCTCAGGAGCCCTCCATTGTTCAGAGTGGTCAGCAGCTGAAAGCAGCCGAGGCTGGGCGGTGGGTCCCGAACAGCACAGGACAGCGGGTATCCTGGCAGCCTGCTGGGAGGTGGCTCCCGGTCGCAAGGCACCCAGCAGTTTGGGTGTGAATTTCACTTCTCAGAGGCTCTTTTTTTCATGTTTGTAAAACAGGGATAATCAAAGAAGATGAAGCATAGAAAACACACGGCCGAGGGCCTGGCATGGAGCAAACACACACGGAGCCTTTGCCTGACGGAGGAATTTATTTTAGAGTTTGAACTTGAAAGTTATTTGTGTGTCTCTCTGAACGTGCCTCACTCCCCCCACCTTCCTTCCCTGTTGACTGGAGGAGACATGGACTATCAGTGAAAAATCCATTCCCTAGTTAACGTTCTCCGGCTCGCCTTTTACACCGTCTGTCGGATCCAATCCATCACGAATGTAATCATATTATACATTGCCTTTTCTATGAATAAGAAATGAGGGGATGGCATTTTGTTTTCGGCAGTCGCCTATCATGAGGGACTAGCTACAGAATGCAGGTGTTAGCTCCAATGGCTGAAGGGAGGGTACAGATAATATACCATTTCATATTTCTGGGATGGAAGACAGGCTCCTTGGGGATTCTGGAACTGTGGAAGCTGTGGTCTCCTCATGATCAGCACCTTGGAGGCCAGTCTTTGCTGGCCGAGGGGGAATGAATGGAGACCTTAGGGTCCAGCCATATTCACCTGGGTAGGTGTGGGGAGTGTTCTAGAGTTAGAGGGCCCAAAGGGTTTAGGCGGAGAGTCTGTGGGGTTTATCCTCTCTCAGAGGCATTACTTAGATATCAGGACCTCAGAAAACTCCTCAGAGCTGCAGTCTGTGGGTGCTAGGAATAACCACTTAACTTCTTAACATCTCCGCTTCCTTAGCTGGGAAATGGGGGATCAGAGCTCCCTTACCTGCTTCACCGGATCACGTGGAAAACAAATGTAATAACGAAAGTGAACATGCCTTGTACATTCCGGGAGAGCTATAAAATATTACTGTTAAAGTCAATAGCACTAATTAATCCTATGGAACTTCATGCATAATTTCACAAACAACTCACATTTCCGGAATGGCTTCCTCATGCATTTTGGTGCTGCTTAATTGTATAGATGGGTTATGGAGACTAATTCTAAATGTTCAACTCTACTGGATTCTCTCATTCAAATTGGAGTAATACAGGGAATGTAATTCATACATTCACAGTCTTCTTGTTTTCTGCTGGGTTCTCTCTAGCAGGTTGCGCAGGAATTTCTTTAATCAATGAAATAGCGCCACCATGTGGCCTAATGACATAATGCCCTCCACTGCTCGTCTTTGAATTTTAAATGATGAATATTGGTAAGTAAATGCCAGAAAGACTATTTCCTGTTTAAATAAAAATACATTTCATATATTTACCTGTAAAATTCATGGAAATAAGGGGAATTTAAGGAAATTTAGTGCAATCTTCTGTCAGCTGTATTTGTGAACTACTTGGTAGAGTTTATCCATTTGTTCTTGGCATGAACATGCTTGAGTAATATTTCTGACTGATAACAAGCCTAATATCAGTCACAATTCTACCTTTGTGATGGTTGTAACTATGAAAATATACCTTTTCCAGGACATATCCTCCAATTCTCTGATTAACAATTATGTCTGATGTATATATTTCACAAAATACTTTTTATTGAGGGAGGGTGGTCTATAAGGTAATACATATTTAACAACAACAAAAAAAGAATAAAAAATTTTAAAATGCACTTAGTGCTGTACTCATCTATACTTGAATTGCACAATTTAGGCTGAACACTTTGGAAATGGTGTGATACCCTACACTGGACTGATGGTAAATGGGAAAACCTGAGCAAGGATGGATTTGTTAGGGAAAATATCAAGGTAAGGACTGGCTATTTTTTTTTCTTCAGTGGGATATGAACGACAGTAACAATAACTCACTGAAGGTTTATTTCGCAAGGATTTGTGTAAAGCATGTAAACTGCATTGTTAAATTCAGTAATTTGGGATGGGGTTCAATCAAAGCCCTTTAGAAAATTTTAATGGAATTTTAAAAGAAGAAAACAAAACAAAACAAAACAAAACAAAAAACAAACCCTAGCCAACGGAAGCAGAAAGAGATCTTCAAGCTGGAAGCTAAGCATTTGCCTGCATTTAGTAGTCTTCAGCCGCCTGGCTTCATCAGTGTTGACGCTCTGGATGGTTGGTGCCCTCTGGTGGCCATTATGGGAATTTCTAAATTTAACCCTGAAATTTCTTGCGGTAATGAACCCAAAATAAGCACCAGGAAGATGCCTGTTGGTGAGGGCGGAGTCCTTTCCAGGGAAACCAAAGCCACTGGTATGTGATCAGTGAAATACAACCAATCTTTATTCTCATTAAATTCCTGCTGTAGATGAAGGAGATAGTCAGCAAGTGCGTTCAGATCCACCTATGTGTTAGGATTCAATATGGAACATGGAGTTACAGCCCGCAGTGATGGGTGCTAACAATGCGCCGACGTGGCCACTCTCTGTTTTCCCATTTTAGCTGCAAAATCACGTGGGAGCAAGCATTGAAAACACTAAGTAAATCACCAAAGGGGTAAACAAATTGTGGTGTATTCATCTGATCCATTTAACATCGAAAGCTCCTTTTTGCAGTACCTACCACACTTATACACATGCAAGCACGCGCGTGCGCATGTGTGTACATGGGAAATTGCAAAAGGATAGACATAAAATTGTTAATAATTGTCACCTTTGGGGATTCATATGAGGAGGGCAGGAAAATGAAAACTTGCTTTTTATTTTATCATTCATTTATTAACACAAACTTGTATTTCTTTCATCATAAGACAATCTTAAATAAAATAAACAGATTAAAAAACAAAACAAAACAAACTTATGCCCCTCTGAAATATAACAGGACCTGAAAATGTGATTAAAAATGTTAGTGAGCTGTTGTAATTTATTTTACTACTTAGAAATTTAAAATGAATAGCCTTATCTATTAGTTTTGGTGGGGTTTGTATTAATTCCCTGGTATATTACTTGCCCCTTAAAACGAAATGGAATTTCCTTGACCATCAATCTAAAATATTTTCATTACCTACTGTGGGATGTGAACCAGCAGTTAGGACAAGAAATCTGGAATCCTTCTTCTAAGGCCCAATTTCACTATTTCTGTATTTGTCGGTCTTATTTAGAAATGTTCTTCTTTACAAAGCTGACACAACAAGGCAAACAAGGTTTTACGGACCACAGGAAAAGTCACTGTGCTGTCATTTATTTTATACCAGGCTTTTGTGTCAAAATATTTAAGGTGGTTTTTAAAAATCTATATAGAATACAAAATAACAACAACAACAAAAAAAAAAAATGTGTAAGGGATAAGGAAAAAAGAGAAAGGGGTAAGAACATAAAATAGAACCAGATTTGAAACACGTCCACAAAGCACATGAATGAAAATGAAGATTTGTAAAGCTTTTGGGAAAGGTGAATCCTCAGGTCAGTTTGGAGTTTGTTAGCAATTGAAACAAAAAAGAAACACAGTAAATTCCAGGACTCACTGGAGGGTAAGACACAAATTAATCAGTACTTAAGGAGAAACAACAGCTTCTAGGTTATAAAAGCAGGAAAAAAAAAAAATTGTCCCTTGACTGGCTTCTAGAACCTTCTAGATGCTGTTCATCCATTGCAGAGGAAGATGGGATACAAGTATTGGAACATTCCTTTATCCTGGCTCCAGACAAGACAGTGACTGTTAATCAGTCTTCAAAACCCCAGAAGTTTTCACTGCCCGTTTCCAGAAGTCTCTAGTCTTTGTCTGCCAAATCTCACTTGCAACCCACTCTCTCCTTGGGGGGCCTTATGCTTTCTCTATCTCCTCCTGTTCAGACTGTGCTCCGTGGAATGTTTCCGTAAGACTCCTTCATAGTCATGTATAAGTGATTAAGAATAAAGGGTTCCCTTCCCTCAAAGGGCATTTGCATTTATTTTCTGTGCTCTTAGAATGGCAGCTGGGCAGGTGGGGTGTCATTATTCATTCTTTACAACTATGGTTCCATTCCACTTGGCGACCTTGGTTAGCATCTTCTTTGACTCTTTACTGTATTTACAAATTCTCCTTTGGCTGAGGAGATCACCAGTGAACCCTAACTGATTAAATTATGTCAACTTTATTTAATACAACCCAGTGCTTTCTTCGACATATTTTATTCTAGAGCTGTTTATTTTCTTACAGCCATTGCTCACTGATAATCAGGTTAGAGTCTACCATGACCCCCTCGTCTTCTAAATCAGCCTTGAAACCTTGAAACAAGTCTGCTCATTCCCACTGGCTGTTTGTCATCTCTACCCTCCCTCCTACCCCAAACGACACTTCAGGCGTTCATTTGCCATCCAAGTTCACACATCAAAAACACATTGCGCAATGACAGACCGTGATGTCCTAACCCAGGGCAATCAATGGACTATTCATCTCACCAACGTCTTGGCCTCAGAAGCAGACGTGAAAGGAAAATAAACAAAGTTGTGAGTTGGTATAGGTGGAACCCTCCAGATTTCATTTCCCAGACAGCACAAGGAAATTAGGCTAAATGCCCATAAAAGTAGAGGCACTGACATTCTTTGCTGCTGCACAGTTTTCTTATATGGAAGACAGGAAAGTGGTGGGGAGTCCATCAAATTTCAGGCACTAGGTAATGGATGGGCCAATTCAAAAGCTGAAGACTCTCTTTAGGACCAGTGTTCCCGTGGTTATTTTTGGTCATGAGTGGATGGATGATCAAGGTCTAAGAGCAAAACACTTTATGGTGTGGGCGCATAGAGACCAAGGTCTCTGATGGTCTTGGGGCAGAATCAGTGCTGACAGTAGCCTGGGAACCCCCTCATCCCACTTTGGCCCATCTGACGCAGCCCCATCTCTGATGCGTTGTCTCCTCCCTCAAAGGCACTGTGCAATGAGGGCGGATTGGCACTCTTCTAGAAAAGGTCCACATAGTGCCCCTGCCATTAGGTCCTTAGTTAGTCCTTGTGAAGAACAGAGCTGTTTCAGGTTTCAGGTTTCCTGACCAAGGAGGAGGTAGTGGTGTAATCAGCTTCAGTGAGAGGAAGTTCAAGTCAAGCAGACTCTGTCTGTACCATCATCAATTATTATGTACATGTTTGTAATTGAGCACCTACATGGTAGAGGCTCAGTGGATCCCCTGACAAACTTCTTTTGGCAAATGTTTTATCTTTCCAATATTTTGTTTACTATAATTCAACACTCATTGATTTCAGGGGTAGAGGTTTGCAACTGGTGACCTTTATGGTGGATCGATCTGTCAGTATAAAATGGCATTTTAGTTTTGTTTGTTTTTAGTGTATATTTGCTTTAAAATGCCCCCAATTTGCTTTTTTAAACATTTTTTAAAAGATTTTATTTATTTATTTGACAGAGATCACAAGTAGGCAGAGAGGCAGTCAGAGGGTTGGGGGAAGCAGGCTCCCTGCTGAACAGAGAGCCCTATGCGAGGCTCGATCCCAGGATCCTGAGATCATGACCTGAGCCCAAGGCAGAGGCTTAACCCACTGAGCCACCAGGTGCCCCACAATTTGCTTTTAAAATTAAAAAAATTGGGGCATCTTGTGGCTCAGTGGGTTGAAGCTTCTGCCTTTGGCTTGGGTCATGGTCTCAGGGTCCTGGGATCAAGCCCCGCATTGGGCTCTCTGCTCAGCAGGGAGCCTGCTTCCTCCTCTCTGTCTGCCAGCCTCTCTGCCTACTTGTGATCTCTGTCTGTCAAATAAATAAATAAATGATCTTTAAAAAAATTATATGGAAGTATAACATACATACAGAATTGGGCATGTATAACTGATGAATTTTCCACAGTGAATACTTCAGCATAACCTGCTCCTAAGTCAAGAAATGGAACACCACCAGCATCCCAGAAGTTCCCTCAAACCCCTTCCCGGACAGAATACTACTCCCAAGATAAACATAAACATTTTTTTTTTTTTTTTTTTACAATTTTGTTTTTCAAGTCATCTCTATACCCAACATGGGACTCAAACTTACAACCCCAAGACAAGGGTTAGCGTCATGTAACTGGACTTGGATTTCCTAACCCCACCTTGAAAATAGCATCTTTTGGAAAAGGGGTTTTATGAAACCATTTGTCATTATCGTTGCAGTTGATAGGTTTGGCCTTGTTTTCTCTTTTCCATTTTGATTATTCCACGTTTCCTTTCTTTCTCATTCTTTCCTATTTGCTTAAAAACACCTAAAACCTAAATAAGTGTAACTGTTAAAATCGGTAAGTGTACAAGTACTAGCATCTTTTCGGTCATATCCTTGGTGTCGACTCAGTGGCAGCTTTTCCTGGAGTTTCCTGCCTTTTATAGGTTGGTCTTGTGTTTGCCTCCAGAACGATCACCTCTCCTTGCCTTCCTCATTTTGGGTTTCCTCCCGATCTCTTAAGAGATGTCTTGACCTCTGATTTGTTGTCCTAAAGCATCATTTTCACTCTTGGCCATTTTCCTATTAGTTTTATTTTTGCTATTGTGATTTTCATTTTCTAGTGTTTTGGCTCGTCTCCTAGTCTCTGAGCCAGGAATCAGACCACATAGGAAGCAGGAGAGTTTATTTCTACCTTCTTTTGGTTTGGCAGGTTGGTTCTGCATTCCTGATGAGCTCTGGGCTTTCACGGTCTCGCATTTTCAGTCCAGCTCCATGATCTCTATAAGTTCTTGGAAAGTCTTCCCTGGTGATGGTGATAACTTGACTCTTCATTTTAGTCTTTGATGCTGTGAGACTTCCTATTACGTGTCAAGTGGGATAGATGTAGGAGAGGACTGATAGAGATTTCCTCCATGGCAATCAGCTGGAGGAATCAGGACTCCCTCCAATATCGTATAGGCTACATCTTTCCAGCTTCTGCACAAATATATCCTTAAATAGTTATTACTATAAACTTAGAGGTTTCATCTTTCAGCAGTCCTTCAAGCTGGGATGCTCATTAATTCTTTATACGTGATTCACTTGCCCTTGGACTAGCCTCCCCTATGAACCAGAGTCTTGCATTTTCCACTAGTTACACGTTCTTGCATAAGTCACTCAATTGCCGACGATCTTGGCTTCTGTAATCCAAACAATGAGGTCCCTGAATGACACTCTTACAATTTGAAACTCTACACTTCCGTGAAATGCCACACAGGGTCATTCCCATTTTTTTTTTTAAACTACACTATCAATGATCACCAAACAAAACCAGGTCACAGAAATCATAGTTCTTGGCGTTAATCACTTGTCCTTCCTAACAGCTTCTCTTAGTTGACGTTAGCCCAGAAATCACTGGCATGGTGACAGAGAAGTGCTTGTTCATGACCAAAATATCCCCAATCTGCCTCTTCCCGTTGGGTGGTCTGGGAATGTTAATGTGTCCACACTACATACACTTATTTCTAAGGGGTTCAAAGTTGCCCCCTCATAAGGCTTCTGTGGAAACAGTGCGTGGTTGACCTGCGAGGTAAGAGAAATCTTTTAAACTTTCTGAAAAGATAAAAGATAATGAGGAGATTGCAATGACTCTAGAAAACACGATGTTGGGACTTATCCTCTGTCATGTGCCTACATTTCATAGTTTTCCCGAGTATTTTATCCAAGGAAGAGGGTGAGATCTCTCCATCGTGTTTTTGTTTGTTTATTTAAACCAAAGTCAGTGTCTTTTGCAGATTGCCACTTTAAAAATAATCTGATGGGGGGACGCCTGGGTGGCTCAGTTGGTTGGGCAGCTGCCTTCGGCTCAGGTCATGATCCCAGCGTCCTGGGATAGAGTCCCACATCGGGCTCCTTGCTCGGCAGGGAGCCTGCTTCTCCCTCTGCCTCTGCCTGCCTCTCTGTCTGCCTGTGCTTGCTCTCTCCCCTTCTCTCTCTCTGATAAATAAATAAAAATAAAAATCTTTAAAAAAAAAAAATCTGATGGGTCAATGGCTCATTGCATAAAGCCTGAATATCCAAGACACAAACAAAAGAAAATACATACCACATCTGAATCTTTGTTCTCGGCTCCGCTGAGCCCAGGCCCTTGGTGACGGCTGCAGGCTGCGTGTTTCTCTCTCTGACTGTTGCAAGCTGTGTTCACGGAACGTGCCTGCGCCATTCCATGGTGGTTTCTTGGCACCAGGTGGGCAGCCTATTTCTTTGACCACTTAAATGACCCCTTATAAAACAGAATGATCGTTTTAAATGTCACAAGAAGATTTGGTAAAGATCTTGAGGGGTTGCCTCCAAAAAGTTTTTAGAGTCTCCCCATGGGAATGGTTTTAGCATCAAAGACATTGTTTCCAGGCTGTAAAACACCACTTTTATCCACAACGAAGTCAAGTTTAATCCTCAGGAAAGCAGGGTTAGCACAGACCGGGGGTAGTTTAGTACCAGAGATTCTTGGTAATGACCTGTAAGATTAAAAAAAAAAAAAAGAAGAAGAAGAAGAAGTTCCACTGGTGAATTCAGAGGGAGGCAAAATGAAATGTGTTCAACCCTCTGGCCAGCCTACAAGTCGCCTTACATGTTAAATGAGAGGCAGGTGTCACACTGGAGCCAGGTGAGACAGTGATCGTAAAATCCACACGTATCTACTTGAAAGTCCCAGGCTGCATAACCATTTACATCAAAGGAGGCTTTGGGGGTGGGGGGTGTGCAGGGTCCTCAGCCAGCCTGCGCAGACACCCACGGGTCAGAATATTTTTAAAACAAGGGAAGTCGGTGAGGAGAGTTTTCAAACAAGAGGCCTCTGTTTTGAGGCTCTTTTAAAAGCAAATTAAATTTTAAAGCGATTTAAAAATAACCCAAAATTGTGGCATCAAAGGAAAAGTAGCACAGGCAGCATTTAAAAACTGTCAGCAAGTGTCGTCACGTCCTCCACAGAACCGGGTGGATGGTTTGCATTCAGAGGGATCTTAGGGATCGTCTAGGCCAACCTCAGTGTCCCATTCACTCGCGCCACAAGCGTTTCGTCAGCCCTACTGCGCACCAGGCCGAGAAGGAAACTGAGGTCGTAGAGGAGGTCGGTGGTTTTTCCCAGCGTCACACTGAATCTAATAGTGATCTACGTCGGCCACAGATTACCCCCCAAATCTGTCAGCCTGCAAAACTTGATGTCTCACAGTTTCTGTCCATCAGGAATCATCACAGCTTAGCTGGGTCCTCTGCTTCAGGGTCTCCCAAGTCTGCAACCACGGTGTCAGACAGGGCTGGAGCGTGTCCTGAAAGCTCTCCTGAGGAAAGGTCCCCTTTCCAGGCTCACTTATGTGGTTGTTGGCAGAATTCAGAGCTTAAGGTTGTTGGACTTCGGACATTGGTTTCTCGCTAGTTGTTCGCTGGAAGATCTCCTAGTCTTTTGCCACTTTTTTTTTTTTTTAAGATTTTATTTATTTGAGGGGCGCCTGGGTGGCTCAGTGGATTGGGGCCTCTGCCTTCGGCTCAGGACATGATCCCAGGGTCCTGGGATCGAGCCCCACATCGGGCTGTCCGCTCTGCGGAGAGCCTGCTTCCTCCTCTCTCTCTCTCTCTGCCTACTTCCGATCTCTGTCTGTCAAATAAA